>NC_067283.1:156446143-156746143 GCF_020740795.1 Apus apus | reverse complement strand
TGCCCAGAGAGGCTGTGGAATCTCCTTAGCTGGAGACATTCAAACCCACCTGGACATGTTCCTGTGTGATGTGCTCTGGGTGACCCTGCTCTGGCAGGGGGCTTGGACTGGGTGATCTTTTGAGGTCCTTTCCAACCCCTGAGATTCTGTGATTCTGTGAAGGACTCAAAAGTTTCAGAGGAAAGGGTAACTGAGTGTGCTGAGGGTGGTTTGGGCTTTCCTGGAGAAAATCCAGGCCGTGGGAGCCAAGTGCAAGGAGGGATCCAGGCAGCCTGGGGGAGCTGGGTCTGTGGGAGAGTAGGAGGGACAATGTGGGAGCCAGAGAAGGACTGCAGGAAAACTGGGATGACAGGTTTGAGTGCCCTCAGACCCCAGAGCCAGCAGAAGCTGTGTGGGGGTGTGGGAGCTGGGGTAAAAAATGGCAAATATGGGGAAACTTCATCGTGTCTTGCAGGGTTTTTAGCACAGAGGCAGCTGCCTGGGGGGACAGCAGGTTTCTGTGCTGCCCCCAGGTGCAGCTGTCACCTGAGGTTCACAGCCCTGCTGGGGCTTTGCCTTTGTAGCCCACAGTGCACTTTGCTGAGGACACACTCATGCGGAGCGAGGATGAGGATGAGGAGCAGCCCTTCCCAGTGGAGAAGCAGAGGCTGATCCGCAAGGACACACCCCACTACAAGAAACACTTTAAGATAACTAAACTGCCCAAGCCAGAGGCTGTGGTGGCACTTCTGCAGGGGCTGAGCAGCGAAGGGGTCCCCAAGGAGGAAGAGGAGCTGGGGGGCTGCAATAACAATGCAGAGCCTGAGGATCAGGAGGAGGTGTGGGATGAGGAGGAGAGGAAGAACGGAGCCTTGTCTGCCCAGCCCTCGGTGAAGGTAAGGTCTGGTGGGCTGGGGGTGTCAGAGGGTGCCAGGCCTCCCTTCTGCTCCTCTGAGCCACCAACCAGGTCACTGTGGTGCCACTGGAAACGTTGGCAAGAGGCTCCAGCACGTCAGGAGAGATGTGCTGAGGGTGGGAGAGCTGCAGCTTGTTCTGGGGTCCTGTGGTGGTCCAAGAGCTGGGCCACGTTGCCTGTGTCTGATCCCTGTGCTGTGTCCAGCCCTGGCACCCTCCCCGTGGGGGGGATGTCTTGTGTCCTGCAGGATGGTTCCTCTGTCCCATCACTCACAGATTCTTCCACTCTTTCCAATCTCTTCCTCGCTTGCTGGTTGTTGCACCTCATTTGCAGCAGGATGAGCTTTGTCCCTGATGGATCTAATCCCAGGCTGGTGGTCAGGCTGCTCACACTTGTCCTTCTGCCACAGTCCTTCCTGGAGAGGGGTGGGTGGTGAGAGCAGACAGGAGTTTCCCTGTCCCCTTGGCTCCATCCCGTGCCTGCCCCAGGGCAGATGCTGTCTAACAATTTGGGAATGACTGGGATTGAGGGGAACATGTCCTCAGGAGTTTTGCCCTCACCATGAGGCTGTGCTGGGCCTTTCTGGTGCTGCTGGGACAGGAGGCCCTGGGCTGAATCACCCTGTTCCTTTAGGATTCTTGCTGGAGGAAGGTCCTCCTGGTGAGGGACACTGGCTGAGCCTAGGGCAGTTCCTGCTGAAGCTGGGGTGGTGCTTTTGGGAGGGTTATTTGGGAGGCAGGGATTAGAAGGTGGCTGAACCTCCTTCACAGTCCCAACACCAGCAGATCCCATGGGGAGATATGAGTCTCTGAACTGGTGGAAAATGCTGGAGTAAAATCTGTTCCTGCTGTTAAGACACTCCAGACTATGGGGACCATTTCCACCCTACTGCTCAGGGCAGGTTCCTGCACTCAGGTTGGCTTTGGAGCCTGTCTCTCTGGTTGCTGTGTCCAAGCTGACACAGCCCCTCCCTTGCTCCTGAGGGACAAGGCACCTGGTTCCCTTCCTGTTTGGGAAGCTCTTCAGAATGAAAAGGAGTTGCTGCAGCTGGGAAGAATGTGTGAAGCCGTTTTGAGTCCCTTCCATCCAAGACCTACCACTGGGAAGTTCCCTCACCCAAAACAGCTTGTTTTAGTCAAGGACTGAAACTGAGCTTGCCCTGACCCCCTGGCAAAGGCTGTGGAGTCTGCAGAGGTGCTGAGCCCACCATGGCTTTGGTGGTGTCTGGCAGAAGGGTCTCTTTGCTGCTGGGCAAGCCTGGAGGTGACAGCTTTCCTCCTCGTGGGCTGGATGTCTGCTCCATGCAGGCAGCTGGATTAGCTTGTCTGCCATTCCTCCCCATTCCTGAGGTGGGGATGTGGGGAGCAGGGGCCCAGTGCAGGGGGTTCTCAAGGCAGAGGTGCTGCACTGAAGGAGGCAGGACAGGGTGTGCAGGTGCTTCAGTCCTTAAGCCAGAGGGGCTTGGATTTTTTGCAAAGACAGTTGTTTTTCAGGAGAAATTCTAAGTTTTCCTGCATTTGGGAGCAGGATCCCAGGGTGTCTGGCAGGACGCACCGTTCCACAGTTGGGATGGCTCTTTGTGCTTTCCTCCTGTGGTGTTTAATCCTTCCTCCTTCACCCAATGACCTGGGACAAGAGGGGGCAAAACCAGCTAATTAGTGCTCAGCTGGTGAGCTTGGTGGCCACAGCCTCGGAGCGCCAGGGCAGGCAGGATCCAGCCTCAGAGCTGGAGCTTCCCGGGGGCTCTGGCTTGGGGGGAGCCTGTCACTGGGACCCCTCTGAGTGCTGTGAGAGGGGTCTGCTCTGGTGCCCTGGAGTGCTGAGCGTGGTGTGTGTGTTGGGTGGTGGTGGTCGTGGTGGTGGGTTTGGTTGATGCTCCACTAATCCGCATGCCTCTTTGCTGGTTCCTGTCCTAACAGGGGGTGTCGTTTGATCAAGCCAATAATCTGCTGATTGAACCTGCTCGCATTGAGGAGGAAGAGGTCTGTACCACTCCTACTGTTCTCTCTCTACCAAAGAATCATTCAGTCTGCTTGATTTGCTTCCCAGGCTCACCCGTTGTTGTAGGGGAAACTCTGGTCTCTCTGGGTCAAGTGGCTTCTGGACCTGCCCGATCACAAACACACCATGATTGTTTCCTCCCCTGCTTTCACCTCCTTTCCCTACTTCTCCATCCCTGAGGTGAGAATGGCTGCTGCAGATCAGGAGTGAGATGAAAGAGTTGTTAAAAAAAAACACAACACCAAAACAGAGGGGACTGAGGTGGAAAATTCAGTTCCTGTTTGCTGGAGAAGGTGGAAGATCAATGCACAGTTGGGGTGGGTGACCCTGAGGAGCACGGACCTCAGGAGCCTGCTGAGGGTCTTTGGGACAGGGAGGAGGATCCAACTCAGGAGTCTGCATGGCATGGGAAAGGTGAGCTGGGAGTAAGGATCCATGTATCTCAGGCAGCTTCCCCTGCAGAATCCCCTCAGGTCTTTGGGAGGTCTTTGCTCCCCTCAGCACTTTGGAGGCCAGGCAGGGGCAGGTGGTGCCAGAGGGTCCATGGAGCCCCTGGATCAGGCGTGGTGCTGTGTGTCCTGCTTCCTTAGCTCATCCTCTGGCACCATCAGCTTCCTGAATTTGTTATTCCAAGATGTTGGCAGGCTTGTTGCTCCTTGGGGTCAGGAGACCTGCAGGCAGTGTTTCCAAGGAGCTGCTGGAAGCAGAGGGCCCTGGCAAGGGGCACAAACCAGTGGGTACTTGGGGCTCTCTGCCACCTCCTCAGCTGTAAAGTGGAGGGTTTTCTGCCTTGGTTTTGGAGTAAAACTTTCTGGGAGGGAGATGACAAGTCCTTCCCACTTCAGGCAAGTCATGAGCTGGCTCACCCATGGTCCACTGTCCATGTGTCCTGAAGATCTGATCCTCTTGGCTTTAGAGCACTGGAAAACAAAGATGAGTATTTCTTGTGTTGGTTTTGCATTGCTCCTCTGTCACTCAGGCAAACTGAGTGGAGCCAGGGGCGTCCTGACCCCTCCCTTGGGATCCTCTTGGTCCTTCTGCACCCCTTGTTTGGGAAACCCCTGCTTTCCAGCTGTTGGGTGTCACATTCCATTTGCAGAGGTTTCTTGCTCCTGGAGGTGCTGTGGCCCAGGGAACCTCAGTCTTGTGTCAGGGGACAGTCTCCCTGCCTCTTGCTTGGCTCCTGCCTGTGCTCCACCTGCACCTGAGGGTAGTGGGGCCTGCAGGAAAGCTGAGGAGGGGCTTTTACAAGGGCTTGTAGTGAGATATAATAAAACTGGAAGAGGAGAGACTTAGGTTGGGCATGAGGAAGAAATTCTGGGCTGTGAGGGTGGGGAGAGCCTGGCCCAGGTTGCCCAGGGAAGCTGTGGCTGCCCCATCCCTGGCAGTGTTGAAGGGCAGGTTGGATGGGGCTTGGAGCAGCCTGGGCTGCTGGGAGGTGTCCCTGCTCATGGCAGATGGCACTGGGTGGGCTGTGAGGTCTCTCCCACCCAACCCAGTCTGGGCTTCTATGATTCTAAGTGTCTGGAGCTTCTCTGTGGTGGTTGCTTAGAGGCCCCAGTTCCCTCTGGGGTCCCTGCAGGTCTGTTCCCTCACTGTGACGTGGCAGTGGCACGTGGCAGCTCCCAAGGCCAACCTGGGTCCACCAGGTGGGTGGTGGAGCTGAGGTCACCCCACAGCAGCTCAGGGATGGTGCTGACCCCTCCAGTTGCTGCCGGGCAGTCGTGCTGAGCTCCTGCCAGGGCTGTAGCTCCCGTGGAAGGTTCAGCCTCCAGAAACATCAGTGAGAACAAATTGTGAGGCTGAGGGTGCTGTGGGTGCTGGGACACCCTGCAGGTGCTGAGGGGGTGCACTGCCATCTGTCCTGGCTGTGACAAGCACGTGCTTCTCAGTGGAGAGGTGGAGGGACAGCAGGGGAAACATGCAGGGCCTTAAAGGCTGCTTGGCTTTGAGCAGAGACTTGGCCTGGGGAGGGACTGATCCCTGACAAAGCATCTGCCAGTTGTTTCCCATGGTGATTTCATGTTCTTTAGAAGAGCCTGTGTCGCGGGCCGGTACCAAGAGCTACCGGCTGTCAGGATATTTTCGCGACTTCCCCCCCCCCAATGTGGAGAGGTCTATGAATGAGCCCTGAGTGTGGGGTCGTTTCTTAGAGGGTAGATTAAAGTACCCCCCCACCACGCTCAGAAATTGTTACTGAGACCAACGTTTAGTTTGTAAATTAATCAGTTTATTAAGGGATAATACACACTAATAGATCAAGGTTCAGGAGAGGTGCAAACCAATGGAGTGAAAGGGTAGGAGTTGAGCCCTGTAAGAAAGTAAAAGTGTGTGTGTGTTTGTGTGTGTGTATTTACCTTCCTTCCTTCATTTGATGGTCAGAAGTGCTGGCAGGCTCAATTGGAGATCTGCAAGGGGGCCGGCGTCCCAGTGACCGGGGTGACCCCTTCCTGCTGCTGGCGGGCAAGGCTCCGGTCCCGTGGCAAGTGGCAGACGCAGGCTGGGCTGGCTTCTTTGGTCCGATTCGGTCCGGGCCAGGCAGGCAGAGTTCCAGGGAGCGGGCACGACCCCCGCGGGGCGAGCACAGGCGGCGCCCCCCTTTCTCCGTCCCTCCGAGCGCGGGAGTGGCGTCCAAGCAGGTCCAGGTGCTGCAGCGGGGTCTGTCCAAAGCAGGCAGAGAGGGCGAGCAGAGTCCTGAAAACCCCACAGATCTTTCTCTTTCTTCTTTTTTATAGACCAAAGACCATTGTTCCAAAAGGTACCACTGTCTGAATTAGCCAATCACCATTGGCCATGTATATTTACGTTTTAATCTATTGTTTTTTCTTCTGCCAGTCATCATAACCTCTATGTTGTTCCTTTGCTATGCACCTGTCTCGCAGGGCAAGAGGCCTGCTCATTCTGTCCTTGAGTGAAGGCGTCACTCCTGTTTTGCTGGCTTGAAAGGCATCTTTTGTTTAGTCTTATGTGGGGTAAAGAAGATAGGGCGTTCCCCACACAGGGTCCTCTCAGAGTTAGGGAGACATGACCCTCTGCTTTCTGTCATTCCTTTTTTTACATGACTCAGGTTCCCACTGAGCAAGGAAAAATATGCCATGTTTTCTGTTTGAATCTGTCTGGCTTTTAATTTCTTGCCCAGGAGTGTTGTTATGACCTTTTCCTGGGGCTGAAGGGCCCTTCCTCTTCTCTCTGGTGCTGTGACCCTCCCTGGGGAGGGACTGGGATCTCCTCTCCATGTGCATCCAGGGCTGTTGCAGCACAGTTGGGGTGGGATTCACCCCCAGGAGGCAGAGGTTCCCTGTGGCTGCTGCTTGTTCATCATCACAGACCACCCTGTGTCAGCTGCAAATTGTGCCTGGTCTGGAGCTTCCTCAGAGACCCAGTGACAAATTGGGGTGGTTCCTCAGACACAGGCAGGACAACCTGCAGGGCTTCCTTCTGCTCCAGGGAGGGGGGCACAACCCTCTGCTTTGCTTCCTCAGCTAGAAGGACCAGGAAGCAATGGACGAGTTTGTAACCAGGGAGAACAGTGTTCAAACAGAATCCTCCACTATGAACCTGTTTTTTTTGCTTTTGAAATAGGACAACAGGACGTGTGGAACATTCCTGGGTCTTGCTGCTGAGGAAGAGGATCATACAAAAAGCTTAGACATTAAAATAGCCCTGTAGGGATTGATGAGGCTGCAGCATTTGCATGGCTTTGAAAACTGGTCCTTGTTTGCAGCTCAGGAGTGTTTTCTGGCTGTGTCAGCAGAGAACTCCTGGAGCAGTGTTGAGACTTGGGTGTGTGGACACACGGGTTCCTCCTACTGGCAGAAACCAAACAATTCCCCAGATTTCGATTTCTTGAATGATTATAGAACTTTGAAGCTGAACTTGCAATTGTTAATTCATAGAGTCATAGAATGGTTTGGGTAGGGAGGGACTTTAAAGATCAATTAGTTCAAATTTGTTGTTTTCATTGTATTTTATCTTGGAAAGTCTCTTCCCTGCTGTCTGTCCCCTTGTCTGTTTGTCCTTGGGATATTTTTATGGCCACTCAGTCACAGCTCCTTTGAGCCTTCATTTAGCTGGATTAAAGAAACCACATTATTCTCATTTTCCCTGGTAGGACAGATTTCCATTCCCTGTCTTTCCCACTGCCTTGTCCCTCACCTGTTCCACTTGAGCTCAGGTGTGTTGGCTCTGGGTACCAGGACAGTTTATTCGGATTTAATTCACTGAATTCCCTGGGGTTCATGCTGGTTTCTGTTCATGGATGGGCTTTCTCTGTAGCTGCCCAGCTTTTGCTCCTGCACTCAACGTCTAGGTCCTCGGTGAGTTTGGTCCTCCAGACTGTTGGTGAACTTAGAGATGTCTCTGCCTGTGTGGTTCAAAATGAATGATTCCAGTTTTAATGCAAGAACTTTCCATTTATCTGCTTTTATACCTTGGACAGACTGTCCCGCTCTGCTGTCTGCCCTGGGCAGCCCTAAGCTGAGACAGATTCTAGAGGTGTTAAATGATGGGCTAAAATGAACCTTTAAATAGGGAGAAATTATGGGGCTTAAGGGTGTTTCTCAGTGCAATTTTGTAGTGGGGATGGTGCAAAATGAATGACTACACCAATGATTTTACCTAAAAAAAATAATAAGAATAGAAATAAAAATCCTTTACTGCTGAAGAGAGGAAGAACTAGAACATGCTGCAGTGCCACTTGTTCCAGCTGAATCCACAGGACTTCCATGTCTGGGTTTCTGTGCTGTTTCCAGTTCTGGGAGCTTTGTCCAATGCTCATTTTGTTTCTCTTTAATTAGTTGGATGTTTTCTTTCCCCAAGAGGCTCTGTCCTGGTGCCTCCCACAGTTTAGCCAGCCTGGTTCCTCTCAGGATCCCTTCTTGTGCCGTTGGAGTTGCCATCCTGTGGCAAACCTGGGTGCCCACAGTGATGAGGAGGAAGCACGAGCTTCTTAAATCCCTATTTCTGGAATTCAGTAGTGGAAGAATTGATCATAGAATCAGAAAACAGCTGAGGTTGGAAGGGACCTCGGGAGGTCCAGTGAAAGTCTAGATGAGATGATCCAGCACCCTGACCCAACTGCATCTTGGAAACCTCCTCTGATGGGGACTCTGCCACATCCCTGGGGAGTTTGTTCAGGGGAGGATTGATCCCACTGCAGGCAGCTGCTCTGGTACCAAGGTGGAATCATGTCTCTGTGGACACACACACAGAGCTGGGTGTTCATGCCTATCACAGGATCGTTCTGGTTGGAAAAGACCTTTAAGATCATTGAGTTCGTATCTCACGATACATGATTCATAGAATCATAGAACCACAGGGGTTGGAAGGGACCTCTGAGGGTCATCAAGTCCAACCCCCCTGTTGCAGCAAAAACACCTGGGGCAGGTCCCACAGGAACGTGTCCAGGTAGGTCCTGAAAATCTCCAGAGAAGGAGGCTCCATAACCTCCCTGGGAAGCCTGTCCCAGGGCTCTGCCACCCTCACAGTAAAGAGATTCATGTCTCTATGAGAGCTCCATGTTCATGTCTATATATATATATTTATGTCATCTGGGGGGGTGGAACCATCTGACCTTTGAGGTCCCTTCCAGCCCAAACCCTTCTGTGATACACATTTTCAGATCAAGATGAAGCGTATCTGTACGAACCTAGTTTTTTATTTATGGTACCAAAGTAATCATCTTGAATAGTGTTAAAGAGGCAGCTTTTCTTCATCCTCACTGACTGAGGAGTTGTTGAGTGCCTCGGGCTCTCTCGGGATCTGCAGGAATATCTCAGGCTGTGCAGTGTTGGAGGTGGCCTGGACCTGGCCCGTCTGCTCCTGCCGCCCTTGGTCACTGGGGCTCCCAGACTTCTCCTCTTTGCTGCTCTCCCTGGTCAGCACTAAACGGGTTAGTAAGAAGGGAGTGAAGTGCTTGACTCCTGCTCTGCACCCTCCCATCTCTGCCTTGCACTTATCCATCCCCTTGGTGACTAAAAACCCATCTGAAGGGAGCAGGAAGCAACGTTGGAGCCAGAAGATGCGCAGCTGAGTCCCAGCAGGCTGTTCTCTCCTTCATCTGCCTTCCTCCCTGGCCCCTTCTTCACTTAGTTCCCAGCCCTTCCTGCAGTGATTCCCCCACCCTCTGTGTGCTCACTGATATTTTTGGCCTCTCCCCTTGTCCTCACGAGTTACGAAGCCAGACAGATTTAGCTCTTCTCATCTTTCCTGGGCAGTCGGTGCCTCTGGCTCTGGAGCTCCCGACTCCCGCAGGGTTCTGTGCCGTGGAAGGGCCCTCTTTCTTCTCAGGGTGTTCCTGGGAAAAGGACACACAGAGTTGGGTGTCATCGTGTGTGTGTGAAGGTGCCTCTGCTGGTGGTGGGTGTGAGGGGCTTCCTGCAGGGCTTGGGAAGCACAGACCCCAGCAAGACAGGCTGGTCCCGGGTCCCTGCAACCTGCCCCTCAGGATGTCTGGACCCTTCCCACCTTTCTGCTAGATGATACATTCATTTATTTTTATTTATTTATACATTTCAGTTCCACAGTATTTAGTGGCAATAAATTAAACTTCACAGAACCACAGAAGGTGTGGGCTTGAGAGGAACCTCAGGAGACCTGTCCCAGCCCCCCTGCCAGGGCAGGTTCACCCACAGGGTTGCTTTCTGTCAGCATTTTTAAGCCTGCTGCTGAGATTCCACTGGGTCTCCCTAACTCCTCTGCTGTTACAAACGTGGTTTGATGGTTTCCTATGAAGTTATTAATGGAATGAAAAGGTAGAAGGATGCCTGTCCCTCCCCCTCCTCTGTTTGAAGGCTCTTTGCTTCCCCTCCTGTGGAACGAGGAGCATTTTTAGTGCCTGTGATGTGGAACAAGATCAGGCCCGACTTGGGTCTCCTGCTCCCTCATTCTGCACTGGTGGTGCTTGACCTCTCTGCTCCTTCCCTTCTGTAAGATAACCCCAAACCCAGCACCACGTGGCAGTGAGAACATGTTGTGACAGTGAGTTCCATGTTGTACAGAAGTCTCATTAAAACTTTGCTGTTCCTTTATCAGCCAAGTCTGGAGTCTTGGAATGAAGCAGAACTGTGTTTGGGAGACCTCATTTTCATACAGTCCAGTGCTCTTTGTGTGCCTGGTAAGAGGCTTTCCTGTTCTCCAGCTGCTTCTCTGGAATTGGTGCTAGGATAGGGAGCTGGTGGCTCCAGGCACCATCCTGTGTAATCTCTGCCTAACACCACAAGGCACCAAGAGTCCAGAATTGTACAGATGCTCTAGAAGTTTATCTGAGATCTCAGTCGCTTGTCAGGACTCTTGAACACAAGTTATTCAGTCCTTTAAACTTTTAAAAGTCCTTAAACTTTGAAAAACTTGTTAAATGGATCCCTCAGCTGCTGCTGGAGTGACTCGTCACCTTGATGTGATGTGTCTTTCCTCCGGCTTGTGCCCAAATACAGACCAGGAGGATTTGTCTCCTCTTGGAGTTTGCTGGGTCATTGTTGACAATCCAGCCTCGTGTGCAGTAATTGCAGGGATTCATAGAATCACAGACTGGTTTGGGTTGGAGAGACCTCAAAGCCCACCCAGTGCCAGCCCTGCATGGGCAGGGACACCTCCCAGCAGCCCAGGCTGCTCCAAGCCCCATCCAACCTGCCCTTCAACACTGCCAGGGATGGGGCAGCCACAGCTTCCCTGGGCAACCTGGGCCAGGCTCTCCCCACCCTCACAGCCCAGAATTTCTCCCTCCCATCTCAGCTCCAGCTCCCTCTGCCAGCTGGAAACCCTTCCCCCTGCTCCCATCCCTCCCTGCCCTTGTCCCAAGCCCCTCCCCAGCTTTCCTGGAGCCCCTTCAGGCACTGGAAGGTGCTCTCAGGTCTCCCTGGAGCCTTCTCTTCTCCAGGCTGAACACCCCAGCTCTCCCAGCCTGGCTCCAGAGCTTCTCCAGCCTTGAGCCAGAACCAGTTCCTAGGGGGGTGATCAGAGATGAGCTGTGAGGTCTCCGATGAGCTGGTGCTGGGTGGTGGCTGCATCCCTGCTTCCAGGGGGGAAATGCAAGAGGAGAGGACTCCCCAGGGAAGTCAGAGGCAGGAGGGGGTGCAGGCTGTGCTGTCCCTGCTGCTCTTTGCTGGGTTTCCAGTCCAGACATGATGGAAATCAAGGCAGCTCTGGAGCAGCCTTGGGACAGATTCACTTTCAGGGCGAAATACCCGGCTGGTTGGTGCCAGGAGCAGTGTCTGGGCTGTCGTGGAAATACTGGAGGTAAAGCTGAAAGGCTGTTCCAGGTTCTTGGATCCAGTTCCTGCTTTCTCTGATTCATTTTCCTGTCAATTATTCTTTTCACAGACTTCAAACAAACATTCTCTAGTTTCTTCACACACTGATTTTGTGGGAGAACCAGTTTGCTTTGGAAGTTTGGACTCTCCAGCCTAAACAACATTGATGTGCAACAAGCCCCTTTGCTGCTGTTCTAGCAGTGTCTCTTAAGAGTAGTTAGGTCTGGTTCCTCCCTGGTGTTTTGTTTTTTCAGTCTATGTGATAGACATAAGGTTCTTAACCCTCAGCCCAGTGGACTTTTCTGGCAGATTTCCCCCTATTTCCAGTCTGGTTTCTGTGGGTTTGTGAAATCCATGGGGTTTGTTGTTCATCTTCCAGTTGGTTTGCACAGCCAGCTCACTGTGCAGCTGGGAGTGACTTTCTGTCACCAGTGACCCTGCGTGTTCCTCACTCGTGGTCAGGAACAGCAACCCTGTCCTGTGCATCCAGGCACGGAGCAGAAGTCTCAGCTGTCTGCCTTGGGAACACCTGGATCCTGTTACTGGGACGCTCTCTGGGAGACCGAGGTTGTTGCCTTTGTCTTTAGGAGGTTTTGTGCTGGATACAGGTGTAAATCTGGAGAGGGCTGCTGAAGCCCGGTGAGATGGGAAGGGGAAAAAGTGGTGTTTGTAGTTAGATCCCACTGAACCTCCTCGTGGCAGAGGCCTTGGTGGGACCTCCCCCTGGTATCAATCCAGGGGCACGCAGTCCTGTCTCGTGACCACCACGTTTCTCTTGTCTCACCAGAGCAATCCTTGTCTCTCCACACTTGGGTTTCCCTCTAGGAGCAGGGATCTCCTGGGGGAGACCCCAGCAGCTTTCAGCTCTGCTGCTGACGGGCTCCAGGGGGGTGGCAGGGACCTCAGCTCTGAGCTCTGCCTTCCCGGGGGGAGCTTGTGGGTCGGTTTCCAACCTCAGAAGATGAAGCCCCAGGGGCTGTTGCCCCTGTGGCTGCAGGAAGGGCAGAGGGGTGCAGGAAGGCAGGGCTGCTGCTTCCCTGGCTGCCCCACACACCCCGACCTGGGCCAGGAGCCCTGAAGCCCTGGTAGAACCCTCTGCAGCAGCCGCTCTCCGAACTGGGCTTGGTTTCCAGGGAGGTGACATCTGGAGGACAGCAGATTTGGTTCTCTGTGCATTTCTGTCACTTAACCTCCCCAGCTCCTTGCTCCTTGGCCCTGACAGATCCCTGAGAGAGTCCTGGCTATCCCATTCCTGCCTCTGTGTCCTGCCACCTGCTCCCTGCCTGCCTGCTCACCGACGTGAACAGCTCGTGCTGCTGTCCTGAACAGAGACCATTTCAGTGCAAGTTTGACCAAAAGTGTTGCTGTTGGAAATGGGCATAATTTGGTACTTAGAGGTGGGAGACAGGAAGGAGAAGGTGCTTCTGGCCTGCACAGCTACAATCCTGGGCCTGCCCATGCAGAGGGAAGGAGAGGAAGGAGCCAGCTGGACAAAGCAGATGGCTTTTCTGGAGCCACACGTTGATTCCCATCAGCAGAGCCAAGCCAAGGATCAGTCCAGGGTGCTGTGGGAGAGGTGCTGAGCTTGGGGTTGGGGTGACCCTGAATCTGCCAGTGACCACACGGAATTGCCCCCCGAGGGGAGCCATGTGGTGGGGCTGGGCTGTGACCACTGCCCCTGGGTCTTTATCCAGCCCCATCCACTGCAGCTCAGCTTGCTGGGTGCTGGACATCTCCTCCCAGCCTGTCCATTCCAGGCAGACTCGACTCCTGGTCTGGAGACAAAGGTCCAGGCCTCAGCTGGGAAAGGGGGTTGGTTTCTTTCCGCGTGTTGTGACCTCGGAGCCCTGGAGGTGTGGATCCCACAGCTGGCACAGCTGTGAGCCCGTGCTCTGCCCTTTGTCTTTGAGTGGTCACCCCTTGCTCTTCCAGACCTTCTGGTGGTTCTCCCGGTCTGCACTGGCCCATAACCTGTGTCCATTCTGCTTCCAGCTGACGCTGACAATCGTGCGGCAGACGGGGGGGCTGGGGATCAGCATCGCGGGGGGCAAGGGCTCCACCCCCTATAAGGGTGATGATGAGGTAAGACCCTGGGCTCTGGCAGCCTTGAAGAACCCCTGGTTCAGAGTCACCCTCAGTCAGGGTCTCCCTTGGTCAGGGTCTCCCTTGGTCCAGGATCTCCCTTGGTCCAGGATCTCCCTTGGTCCAGGGTCTCCCTTGGTCCAGGATCTCCCTTGGTCAGGGTCTCCCTTGGTCCAGGATCTCCCTTGGTCCAGGATCTCCCTTGGTCCAGGGTCTCCCTTGGTCCAGGATCTCCCTTGGTCAGGGTCTCCCTTGGTCCAGGATCTCCCTTGGTCCAGGATCTCCCTTGGTCCAGGGTCTCCCTTGGTCCAGGATCTCCCTTGGTCAAGATCTCCCTTGGTCAGGGTCCCCCTCGCTGCAGGTTGGGTGTCTGTAGGTGCCAAAATCACAGAACCATCAGGGTTGGAGAAGACCCCTAAGATCACCAACCATCCACCCTGAGGTGGGGGGAGGAAGACAACACAACCCACCCAAACAACAGCAAAAGCCCCCAAACCCAGCACCACACCCCAGAAATGAACCCCCCCATGCCCACCAGAGCACGTCCTGAGCTGCCACATCCACACGTTCCTTGAGCCCCTCCAGGGATGGTGCCTCCAGCACCTCCCTGGGCTGCCCATGCCAGGGCCTGACCCCTCTTTCCATAAAGGAATTCTCCCCAAGGTCCAACCTGAACCTCCTGGGGCAACTTGGAGGCTGTTTCCTCCAGTCCTGTCCTTATTCCCTTGGGAGAAGAAGCCAACCCTCCCCACCCCCTCCTTCCAGGGAGCTGCAGAGAGCAGTGAGGTCTCCCCTCAGCCTCCTCTTCTCCAAACTAAACACTCCCAGTTTCCTCAGCCTCTCCTGACAGGACTTGTGCTCCAGACCCTTCCTCAGCTTTGTGGCTGGGCTCTCAGAGCAGGGTGGGAGTAGCTCTGACCCACCCTGGGCAGGGCTGAGTGTCCTCCTGCCTCTGGAGCACGACTGGTTCTACCTTCCTGCTGCTGACCCCAGAGAGCAGCCACCAGAACAGCCACCTCTTCCCCATCCCTGTCCTGAGCTGCAGGACTCACAGGCTTGGCTTCCACACCTGGTGGCATCAGCTGCATCATGGGGTCATCCTGCTGGAAAAGGCTTCAACTGTCATTCCCTTTTCCCCTTTGTCACCTCTGGGGTGGCTCTGCCAGGAGTTTCCTTCCCCTTTCTCCCTCCTCCTGGGTGGGGTGATCTCCCTGTCCTGTCACACAGCCAGGGGTGGGACTGGTGAGGGATTTGCCTTTTCCCATCAGCTGGGCAGGGTCCTGTGGTCTCTCCACACTTCAGAGGGCTGAGCAAGGGGCTCCACCTCTTCTAACAAGAGCTTTTCTTCCCAGGGCATCTTCATCTCCCGCGTGTCAGAAGAGGGTCCTGCGGCTCGGGCAGGGGTTCGTGTGGGGGACAAGCTTCTGGAGGTAAGAACCCAACTACTCTGGAGGAGTCAGGGCTTCTCACGACTGGAGAAAGGAGGAAGAAGGAGGGTTTGGTGTTTGTTTGCATCCCGCTGGTTTGTGGCCCCAGTGAAGCCCCAGGAGCTGTGCAGGGTCGTGACACAACATCCCTGGCTCCGAGCGGGCTGTGTAGTTAGTGTCACCATTGATGCTGTGCTGCTTCACAGGGGCAGGGCTTGCTCCTGCCTTCCCTCTGCCCAGCTCTGGAGTGGTTTGGAACCCAGGCTGGAAGATGATGCTCAGCAGCCTGGGCCCACGTCCCCGCAGAGTCACAGAATGTGTTGGTTGGAAGGGACCTTTCAAGGTCACCCAGTCCTACCCCCGGCAGTGAGCAGGGACATCTTCAACTAGATCAGGTTGCTCAGAGCCCCATCCAGCCTGCCCTTCAACACTGCCAGGGATGGGGCAGCCACAGCTTCCCTGGGCAACCTGGGCCAGGCTCTCCCCACCCTCACAGCCCAGAATTTCTCCCTCACATCTCAGCTCCAGCTCCCTCTGCCAGCTGGAAGCCCTTCCCCCTGCTCCCATCCCTCCCTGCCCTTGTCCCAAGCCCCTCCCCAGCTTTCCTGGAGCCCCTTCAGGCCCTGGAAGGTGCTCTCAGGTCTCCCTGGAGCCTTCTCTTCTCCAGGCTGAACACCCCAACTCTCCCAGCCTGGCTCCAGAGCAGAGCTTCTCCAGCCCTCCCAGCATCTCCGGGGCCTCCTCTGGCCTCTCCAACAGCTCCGTGTCCTTCCTGTGCTGGGGACCCCAGCCTGGCCCCAGCCCTGCAGGGGGGGCTCAGCAGAGCATCCAGGCTCTGCACATCCTGCATGGGGCAAAAGTGGACCTTGTCGAATGACTCCTTGACCAGGGAACCAGGCACGGGCCATACTTGCCTGTCCTCACGTTATTTAAAGACATAATTAATCACAGGGGATTGAGCTGCAGTGGGGGCAGGATTGATGGTGCCATGCAGGGAGGAGGTGTCATGACAGGGCTGGACAGAGATGAGAGGGACAAGTGCTCTGTGTTCTGCTCTGGTGTCTCCAGGCCTCTCACCCACTCCTCCTCCCCACAGCCCATGAATTAGCATTTGCCTCCGTTGTGTTCAGGCTTTCTTCCCTCTCTCGGGGCACTGGCCATGCAGAAGTCAATCAAAGGGCTGTGGGGCTCTGTAATTAGGGAGTGGAAAGCTTGATTCTGGACTTTCAGAAGTCACCTGCTTCACTTCTGCAGTTACCTGAGGATTGTCTTGGGAACTCTGTGAAGTTTTAAGTCCAAAAAGGAATATACCTGAGACCAGGCAGGATCAAGTGCATGTTTTAGGCCCTGAGGTGTCTCCAGCCCCTGGTGCTGCATCTGCTGCAGAATGGCTGTCAAAAGGGACTCACATCTTGACGAGTTAGAGATGATCACTCCCTTTCCCAGCCCTTTGATTTATGGAGCCCTACTATTTTCTGTCAAGTAGATCCCCCTTCCGTGACAGCTTTGGGAAGACTATTTTTGTTTTCAGCTTCACGGGCCCCTGCTTTGCATTTCCTCGATGTTCTGATCGTGGTAGGAGGTTCTTCTCTGACATCAGGGAAGCAAAAGTGGAGGGAATCAGGTTTCTTCCCTCAGAGCTGCAGATCCCGGTGTCCTCCCTGCAAACACTGTACTCATTTTGCATGGATAGAAAGGAAATGGGTGTTTCCATTGGATGTGGTAGGGTCACAGGCTGGTTTGGGCTGGAGGGACCTCAAAGCCCACCCAGTGCCACCCCTGCACGGGCAGGGACACCTCCCAGCAGCCCAGGCTGCTCCAAGCCCCATCCAACCTGCCCTTCAACACTGCCAGGGATGGGGCAGCCACAGCTGCCCTGGGCAACCTGGGCCAGGCTCTCCCCACCCTCACAGCCCAGAATTTCTCCCTCACATCTCAGCTCCAGCTCCCTCTGCCAGCTGGAAACCCTTCCCCCTGCTCCCATCCCTCCCTGCCCTTGTCCCAAGCCCCTCCCCAGCTTTCCTGGAGCCCCTTCAGGCCCTGGAAGGTGCTCTCAGGTCTCCCTGGAGCCTTCTCTTCTCCAGGCTGAACACCCCAGCTCTCCCAGCCTGGCTCCAGAGCAGAGCTGCTCCAGCCCTCCCAGCATCTCTGTGGCCTCCTCTGGCCTCTCCAGCAGCTCCGTGTCCTTCCTGTGCTGGGGACCCCAGCCTGGCCCCAGCCCTGCAGGGGGGTCTCAGCAGAGGGGACAATCCCCTCCTGGCCCTGCTGGTCACACTGCTGGGGATGCAGCCCAGGACACGGGGGGTTTCTGGGCTCACGTTGAGCTCCTCCTCACCCAACAGCCCCATCCCCTCCTTCGGCTGCTCTCCAGGTGTCCCCAGGGGACGAGCTGCTCTTCGCGCTGCAGCAGGTGCCAGGGCTGGAGCTGCCCATGTCCCTGCTGCAGTGACTCCCCTGGAAGGTGACCCTTGTCCCTGCCTGTCCCCAGGTGAACGGCGTGTCCCTGCACTCTGCTGAGCACCACGTGGCCGTGGAAGCCCTGCGGGGCTCGGGCAGCTCCGTCTCCATGACGGTGCTGCGGGAGCGGATGGTGGAGCCTGAGAACGCCATCACCGTCACCCCCCTGCGCCCCGAGGATGACTACAGCCCCCGGGACAGGAGGGGGGGTCTGCGCTTCCCGGACAGACCCGAGGGGACACCTCCCAGCCAGAGGTTCTCCACCTGCCTGATGCGCAACGAGAAGGGCCTGGGATTCAGCATCGCGGGGGGGAAAGGCTCCACACCCTACCGGGCTGGGGACACGGTCAGTGCAGCTCCCTGGGGAGGAAGGGGTTGGATTCCCCAGGCCTGGCAGCTCCTGTGGCAGCAGAGGGGTCTGCTCCAGCCACAGGGTCCTGGGTGGGTGGGCCAGGAGGGCTGTGAGAGCCACAGTCTGCTCTTACAGAGCCACAGGGTGGTGGGGCTGGCAGGGAGCTCTGGAGATCACCCCTGGCAGCCCCCAGAGCAGGGTCACCCCCAGCAGGGCCCACAGGAACCTCCAGAGGGGCTGGGGTGTCTCCAGAGAAGGAGCCTCCTCAGCCTCTCTGGGCAGCCTGGCCCAGGGCTCTGCCACCCTCACAGGCAACAAGTTCCTCCTCATGGGGAGCTTGACCCTCCTGTGCTCCAGCTTGTGCCCGTGGCCCCTTGTCCTGTCCCTGGGCAGCCCTGAGCAGAGTCTGGTCCCCCCTGCTGACCCCCTGCAGATACTGCTCAGCCTTGAGGAGACCCCCCCTCAGGCTCCTCCTCTCCAGCTGAACAGCCCCAGCTCCCTCAGCCTTTCCTCCCAGGCAGATGCTCCAGCCCCTCAGCATCTTGGGGGCCCTGCCCTGGACTCTCTCCAGCAGCTCCTTGGCCTTCATCCCCTGGGAGCTCTTCAGCTGGGGAAGGAGAGAAGTTCAGAAGGAAGAGGAGCTGGGACTCACAGTCCCTGCCAGTGACATTTAATCCTGCTGCTGTCCTCTTGACATGTATTCTGGGCTCTGGCCCACATGGAGGCTTTGCTGGAGGTGGCTCCAAAAGCAGCAAAGGGGGTTGTGTGGAGAGAGGAACAGATGGGAAGTGCCAGGGCAAGGGGAGGGGTCTGCCCAGGGGCTGGGACCTGCCTGGGGACCAGGAGCACTTCTGGAAAGCTGAGCCCTGGCCAGGGGCAGCTGCTCTGACCCTTCTGCCCGTGCTCCAGGGGATCTTCATCTCGCGGATCGCAGAGGGTGGCGCAGCCCATCGGGACGGGATCCTGCACGTTGGAGACCGGGTCATCTCGGTGAGTGTGGGGCTGCAGGGAGGGTCTGACCCAGGCCCCTGCCCCTCCTCACCCAGGGGCTGCTTTTCCTGTCGTGGAAGCTGGATTTTGGGGGTGCTTTCCTCAACCTTCTGGGGGGGTGTTTCATTTTGCTGGCTCTCCCCCTGCCAGTGACGGGTGGTGGGTGCCGTCCATGTCTCCCCTTTTCCCAAGCACTGCCTGTGGGCACGTTCCCACAGGAATGGCATTGGTAGCCCAGGCTGGACCCCAGAGGGGCAATGTGACAGCACTGCCTCATCCTGGGGTCCCTCAGGGCCTGGCAAAATGGGCTGGGGTCTCTGCCACGGCATGGTGGGTGGGGAGGGACCCCTGTGGCCACCGTGTCTCCTCCTCCTTCTGTTGGGACCTCCAGCCTCACTTTCCCTTCCTGGTTGTGCCAGTGTTGGATCTCACTGCTGCCTCTAACCTCCTTTCTGTGCCTGATGTGCCACTTCCCCCGCTCCTGTGGGGAGGGTCTGCTCAGGCTCCTGACCCTCTTCCCAAGCTCGCATGCTGCTCCGGCTGGAAGCTCCTGCCTCCTGGTGCTGGTGGTGGGTTTCTGCTCCAGCTGCTGTGGTAAGAGCACGTGTTACCACAGAGCTGGCGTGAGTAAACACTGATACAGCCTCGTCAGTGCTGGCTTCTGTCTGCTCTATCCCTAGGCTGGGGCTGTCTTCTGTTTCAGGGAGTCATGGGATGGGTTGGAGGGACCTCAAAGCCCACCCAGTGCCACCCCTGCATGGGCAGGGACACCTCCCAGCAGCCCAGGCTGCTCCAAGCCCCATCCAACCTGCCCTTCAACACTGCCAGGGATGGGGCAGCCACAGTTTCCCTGGGCAACCTGGGCCAGGCTCTCCCCACCATTTGCTCTGGCACAGAATTTCAGTGGAGCTCTGGCCCAGGTCTGACCTTCAGATCTTTGCAGGACACTTGAACAGCATCTGTCCCTCCTTGCCAGGGCACCCTCTCCTCCCAGAGTCAAGCCCTGATCCTGGTAGTTTCCACCAGCGTGAATTATGTTGGTGTTGCTCTTCTTGTGATGCTCCACAGGCATGACCTGGGAGGCTGCAGACACAGCCTGTGGAGTTGGTTCACCCTACCTGGGGCAGGGAGGAAACACAAGATCTCAGAATAGAGTCACAAGTCAAACCTGTCTCCACCCCCATCAGCAGCTCTATTTATATCTGTGGTATCTGGGCAGCTTCATAGGAAAAGCAGATCTCATTCCCTGGTTATAGATTGCAGGGTCTTCAGAAGGCACTGCTGGGCTCAGGGCCCTTGTCAGCTCTTATTGTGCTGAAGGCCCTGCTGCCATTGTCCTCTGACACCAGACAGGCTGGATCCATGGGCTGAGGGACCTGGACAGGCTGGATCCAGGGGCTGAGGGCAGTTGTATGAAGTTCAACCAAGCCAAGTGCCAGGTCCTACACTTGGGTCACACCAACCCCAAGCAGCACTACAGGCTTTGAGGGGCTGGAGGGTGTCCAGGGAAGGGCCCCAGAGCTGGGGAAGGGGCTGGAGCAGAAGGAGAAGGGGCTGGAGAACTTGTGAGGAGCAGCTGAGGGAGCTGGGGGTGTTGAGCCTGGAGCAAAGGAGGCTGAGGGGAGACCTGCTGGCTCTGCAGCTGCCTGAGAGGAGGTTGGAGCCAGGGGGGTCGGGCTCTGCTCCCCAGGAACAAGCCCTGGGACAAGAGGGAAGGGCCTCAAGTTGTGCCAGGGGAGGCTGAGGTTGGATCTGGGGAACAATTCCTTCCTGGCAAGGGTTGTCAGGGCCTGGTTCAGGCTGCCCAGGGCAGGGGGGGAGTCCCCATCCCTGGAGGGGTTTCCAGGCCCTGGAGATGGTGCTGAGGGACACGGGGCAGGGGTGGCCTTGGCTAGAGTCAGATGAATGGTTGGTAGAGTTGGGTTATGGTTGGTAGAGTTTGGTTATGGTTGGACTCAATAATCCTAAAGGTCTTTCCCAACCAGAACCATCCTGTGGTTCTGCTCTCAGGGATGTCACCCATGTGTGCACTCTGCTGGTTTGATGCTGAGCAGCAGCTGCAGCTCAGACCTTGTGCTCAGCTGTGATGGAAGCAGCAACAAACCATGATCTTCCAGGAGAACACTGGCCTGGCCCTATTTGTCCTCGAGGGTCTCTCGTTGCTGGCAGAGGAGCACGAGCAGCTGTGTGGGTTTCACTCCATCCCTGGTGGGATCTGGTGCTGGGGCAGAGCTGTGGGAGCCCTGGCCCTGGGCTGCTGGGTGGTCAGAGGGGCTGTTCAATTCCAGGCAGACCCCACGTAGCCTCCTGTGAGCTCCCTGCTTCCCACAGCTCCTGCAGCAGTGGTTGCCCATTTGTTACTGGAAAGCTTTTCAGGATGTGAGGACTCTGGGATGTGCAGGTGCTCCCTGGTGCCTGCCCAGGGAAAGCAGGAGAGTCCCTGGGACATGGGGTGGTGTCCAAACCATCATCTCCCAGCCATGCCTCAGTTCTCCCTTTGCCAAAGAATTCCTGTCTCCTGAGGACCAGAAGCACAGCAGAGCTTCCCTCCTTCCTCTGGGCTCAGAGTCATCTTGGACTTCCCCACAGGGAAAGGGCTGGAATTGCTCCTTTTGCTTCTCCAGGGGAGCTGGGAGTGCAGGGAGTGAAGAGCCCAGCCTGGATCTCCCTTCAGAGTTACCAGAACTCCCAGTCACTGCTTCTGACTCCCCAGCTCTTCCCTATTCCAGTGTGTCCAGGGGCTCTTCACAGGCATCATAGAATCCCAGATGGTTTGGGTGGGAAGGGACCTAAAAGCCCATCCAGTTCCAACTCCCCTGCATGGGCAGGGACACCTCCCAGCAGCCCAGGCTGCTCCAAGCCCCATCCAACCTGCCCTTCAACACTGCCAGGGATGGGGCAGCCACAGCTTCCCTGGGCAACCTGGGCCAGGCTCTCCCCACCCTCACAGCCCAGAATTTCCTCCTCATGCCCAAGACCACGTTGTTGCTTTGTCAGCTGGTCAAACTCAATCTCAACAAGGGTGGTTTTCATGGAATCATGGTTAATTCTGGAAAGCTTTTCCAGAACCTGAGGACTAGAAACCTTTTAATTTCCAGCTTCAACTTTTTGATGTTAAGTTGGGCCCTTCAGGCAGTGCTCTCCTCTTAATACTCTGCCCCTCAGACATTCCTGGAGAACAGTCACTTCCTTTCTGGTCCCTTGAATTTGCAGAACATTTCCATGTTCTATTGTCTGGTTCTGCAGGAAGGTCTCCCTGCTCCCCTGCCTGTCACAGCAGTTTTTCTCTGCACATCTTGTTCAGTTACACGAGGTAATTACATCTTGGCCTGTGAAGGGTGAGAACAGGGTGTAGTTTTTCAGATGAGTTCTCTTCAGGGCTTCCCAGGGGTGACTTTGCTGCTCCCCTGGGTGTCCTGCAAGGGCTGCTTTTCTCCGAAGCGTTTTGTCCTGCACTGGTACCACAACTGGAGCTGTGCTCTTGGAACAGTCTGGCACGGCCTGTTGGGAACTGTTTGCTTGTCCAGAAGAATTCTGGTTCTCCTTTGGTGCCAGCCAGCAGTCCCTGTGGGGCAGCAGAGTCTCCTCCTCGGTGCTTCCAACTCTTTTTACACCTGGGCTACATTTTGATGGCTCAAAACAGACGTTTTTTGCCCCAAGCTGCCTGGCCCAGAGGCAGGTCCTGTCACCCAGCAGGTCGTGCTCTTCAGTGCCCATGTCTGGGCTTTGGGAGTGATGGATCAGGACAGTTGGCCCAGAGCAAAGGCAGCTGGTGCAGCACATCCATGTGCTGCCAGGTCGCTGCTGGTTTGGCCTCTTCCCATGTGCAGATCTTTGGGCCCTTTCTTCTCATGGACCTTTAGGGGACCCATTCCTCTTGGGCTTCTTTTGTCAGGACCCTGTAGCAAAGCTGGAAGGTGAAACCAAGGAGTGAGAGGTGGTCTCCTGGGAATGAGGGAGCCCCAGGGTGGGCTGGGGTTGCAGCTCCAGGAGGTGGAGCATCATACATGGTCTTCATGTCGAGTCTCCATCCTCGTGGCTCAGTCTCCATCACTGGGGGTGTTTCAGGAGAAACGTGTAGATGTGTGTCCTGGTGTCCTGGTTGGGGCCTCACCTGGCAACAAAGAACCAGCCCCGTGGCCACTCACTGAACTCCCCTCACACACACACACTGGGGTGGGGAGGACAAACCCAACTAGAAGCTCATGGGTTGAGACCAAGGACACGGAGGGATCTTCACCCATTAAGGTCCCAGGCAAAACAGACTCAACTTGGAGAAAACTAATAATTTCATTTCACACTAATCAATGCCCACAGGACACAGACACCCAGAGCAGGGCTCACATATCTTACCCCACCCTCCCTTTTCCCTGGGCCCTTCTGCCCATGGATGCAGGGGCACAGCTGCCATCTCACCATGGGCTGCAGGGAAACTTCTGCTTGGGCACCTTCTTCTCCTTCTTCCTCACCAGCCTCAGGATCTTCACCCTGGCACTGCTTCCACCCTCTCCAGCTCAGCTCCTTCTCCTGCTCCTCTTTCCAGCTCTTACCTCAGTTCTTTCATATGTTAATGGCAGGGGCACACCTGTTGTCCCTCTGATGGCTCCTTGGTTGGTTTGGAGCAGGGGCAGCTTCTCAGCTTCCTAAGGAGCCACCCCTGGGGCCCTTCCCCTGCTACCAGAAAAACCCACCAAGCCAAACCAGCATGTCTGAGGCTTGGGAACGTGGTGTAAGCTTTGACTTGGTAGAGTTGGGTCATGGTTGGACTTGATGATCTTACAGGTCTTTTCCAACCAAAAGGACTCTGTGATTCATGGTCCCCTGGAGCATCACTGCTGCTGTCAGGGCTTGGAGGTGTAGAGGGGAGGAGGGAAAGGGGCTGGTGAGAGGACAGAAGGAGGATTGTGGTCAGGAGGAATGAGCAGGTCCCTTTGCCATATAGGAGTCATAGAATGGTTTGGGTTGGAAGGGACCTCAGAGCCCACCCAGTGCCACCCCTGCATGGGCAGGGACACCTCCCAGCAGCCCAGGCTGCTCCAAGCCCCATCCAACCTGCCCTTCAACACTGCCAGGGATGGGGCAGCCACAGCTGCCCTGGGCAACCTGGGCCAGGCTCTCCCCACCCTCACAGCCCAGAATTTCTCCCTCCCATCTCAGCTCCAGCTCCCTCTGCCAGCTGGAAACCCTTCCCCCTGCTCCCAGCCCTCCCTGCCCTTGTCCCAAGCCCCTCCCCAGCTTTCCTGGAGCCCCTTCAGGCACTGGAAGGTGCTCTCAGGTCTCCCTGGAGCCTTCTCTTCTCCAGGCTGAACACCCCAGCTCTCCCAGCCTGGCAGAAGAAGAAGTGGGGATGCGTTGCCGAGAGCTCAGGGGGATCAGGCTACTGGGAAGGGAGGGTTGGGATGCCCAGCCAGAGCAGCATCCCTGCGAGCCTGGGGTGCCCGGGGGGCTGCTCTGACACGGCCTTTGCGGGTTGTTCTAGATCAATGGGGTAGACATGACAGAAGCCAGGCATGATCAGGCCGTAGCGCTGCTTACCGCGGCTGCCCCCACCATCCTGCTGCTGGTGGAGAGGGAGGGGGCCCAGCCCGGCCCCCCAGAGGCCCCTGGTGCCCCCCGGGGGCTCATGCCCTCCCCACCACCCCCCGGCCACGGGGACAGCCCAGCCCAGGAGACACCTGCACCCCAGAGGAACCACCTCTCCAAAGGCCTGGAGGACCAGTATCCCATCGAGGTGAGCTGGGGCAGCGGGAACTGGGGGGGTTGGTTTGAAACAATCACAGGTGGATGGGTTGGGGAGGAGGGACCTCAGAGACCATCCAGTCCCAGACTGAGACTCTGTGAAAGATCTACTGGAAGGGACTTTAAGGACCATCCAGTTCCAACCCCCCTGCATGGGCAGGGACACCTCCCAGCAGCCCAGGCTGCTCCCAGCCCCATCCAACCTGCCCTTCAACACTGCCAGGGATGGGGCAGCCACAGCTTCCCTGGGCAACCTGGGCCAGGCTCTCACCACCCTCACCATGTGCTGGAGAACCCCTTGTCCTGTGGTGCTCACTGGTGCCAACTGTCCCTGACTCCGTGTGTTCCAATGTTCGTGGTCCTCATGTGATGTCCCTTGTTCCCTGCTTCTTCTTCCCTCAAGGAAATTCACCTTGTAAAAGCAGGTGGTCCCCTGGGGCTCAGCATCGTGGGAGGCAGTGACCATTCCAGCCATCCCTTCGGGATCCATGAACCTGGTGTCTTCATCTCAAAGGTACAGCCTGGTGGGAGCAGCCTGGCCCTGGGCAGCCCTGAGCTGCTCACTGGTTGGGCTTGGGGTGAAGGGTTTTGGGGCAGGACTCTGAGAAGTGGAGAATGGGTTGAAAGGAGGGGAACAGGCTGGGTGAGGGATGTGAGCACGTGCCAAGAGCTTCTCCTTGCCATCCTGCTGCTGTTGCAGGCATCTCAAGGGCTTGAGGAGCCCTGCAGACAGGTTGGGTTTGTGCTGAGCTGCCTGGAGAGAGAGAGTGTGAAGTTGCTGGGCTCGTGTTCCCTTCCTGTGAGACCTGGTGAGATCCAGGCGTTTCAGAACACCAGACCTTGCCCCAGGAGGGCTCGTGGGATGGATGTGGAACTGCAGGGAAAAACAGAAGCACCTTTCTGCAGTCAGACCAGGGCCCTTTGTCCTGGTGTTCCCTTTCCAGTGGTGGCACCAGCTGGTGCTGGTCAGGGAGAGCACAGGAGCTGCAGGTGGTTCCTTCACAGTCCTGCACATTCACACTGGTTGGGTTGGAATCAGGGGACAGAATCAGAGAATGGTTTGGGTGGGATGGGGCCTTCCCAGGACACCCAGTGCCCCCCCTGCCATCAGCAGGGTCACCTTCAACCAGACCAGGTTGCTCAGAGCCCCATCCAACCTACGCTGGAATGTTTCCAGGGATGGGGCATCTCCCACCTCTCTGGGCAACCTGGGCCAGGCTCTCCCCACCCTCACAGCCCAGAATTTCTCCCTCCCATCTCAGCTCCAGCTCCCTCTGCCAGCTGGAAACCCTTCCCCCTGCTCCCAGCCCTCCCTGCCCTTGTCCCAAGCCCCTCCCCAGCTTTCCTGGAGCCCCTCCAAGCACTGGAAGGTGCTCTCAGGTCTCCCTGGAGCCTCCTCCTCTCCAGGCTGAACACCCCAACTCTCCCAAATGACACTTCAGAGCAAATCTGACTCCCTTCCCTGCCAGGAGGTCTCAGCTCTGATCATCTCCTGGGGAACCCTGTGTGCAGAGGGAGAAGTCGGAGCAGCCCCCGCGGCCCCGCTGGGTGGGCACCTGGGGAGGGGGCGTCTCAGGCAGGAGGGCTGGGTTGGTTTCCCCGCTCTGGAGGCCGCTGCCCCGCAGGTGATTCCCCGCGGGCTGGCCGCCCGCAGCGGGCTCCGCGTGGGGGACCGGCTGCTGGAGGTGAACGGCACGGACCTGCGGCACGCGGCGCACCAGGAGGCCGTCAGCGCCCTGCTCTGCAGCGCCCAGGAGCTGCGGCTGCTGGTGCGGAGGGACCCGCCGCCCCCGGGCATGCAGGTGGGCAGGGTGGGTGGGCAGGGCAGGTGGGACATGGGGCAGGTGGGACATGGGGGAAGGTGGGCATGTGCAGGTGAGACATAGGGGAAGGTGGGCAGGGGCAGGTGGGCGTGGGCAGGTGGGACATGGGGCAAGGTGGGCATGGGCAGGTGGGCAGGGGCAGGTGGGACATGGGGCAGGTGGGCAGGGGCAGGTGGGCAGGGACATGGGCAGGTGGGCAGGGCAGGTGGGACATGGGGCAGGTGGGACGTGGGGCAGGTGGGACATGGGGGAAGGTGGGCATGGGCAGGTGAGACATAGGGGCAGGTGGGCGTGGGCAGGTGGGACATGGGGCAGGTGGGCCGGGCAGGTGGGCAGGGGCAGGTGGGCAGGGGCATGGGCAGGTGGGCGGGGCAGGTGGGCAGGGGCAGGTGGGACATGGGTCAGGTGGGCACGGGCAGGTGGGTGGGCAGGTGGGACATGGGGGAAGGTGGGCATGGGCAGGTGGAGGTGGGCAGGTGGGCAGGGCAGGTGGGATGTGGGCAGGTGGGTCACGGGGCGGGTGGGATGTGGAGCAGGTGAGATATGGGGCAGGTGGGCATGGGCAGGTGAGACATGGGCAGGTGGGACGTGGGGCAGGTGGGACATGGGGCAGGTGGTCATGGGCCGGTGGGATGTGGGCAGGTGGGACATGGGCAGGTGGGTAGGGGCAGGTGGGACATGGGCAGGTGGGCAGGGGCAGGTGGGACATGGGCAGGTGGGCATGGGGCAGGTGGGTGTGGGCAGGAGCAGGTGGGCGTGGGCAGGTGGGACATGGGCAGGTGGGACATGGGCTTGCTCTGAAGGGGGTTTCCTACCTGGACGGAAGTCTGGGAGTAAAGAGGCAAGGCAGCTCCGGGTGGGAATTCCCTGCTCCTGTGGCAGGATCCAGTCTCCTGTCAGTGTGTGTGTCACAGAATCACCACATGTCAGGGGTTGGAAGGGACCTCCAGAGACCACGAATCCAACCCCCCTGCCAGAGCAGCACCAAAACCAGGGCAGGTCACTCAGAAAGGCATCCAGACAGGTCTGGGATGTCTCCAGAGAAGGAGCCTCCTCAGCCTCTCTGGGCAGCCTGGCCCAGGGCTCTGCCACCCTCACAGGCAGCAGGTTCCTCCTCATGGGGAGCTTGACCCTCCTGTGCTCGGTGTTACCAGCCCCCCAGCTGGAGCACTTGCTGCTGGTTAAGGGAGAGCTCACTGGAGGGAAAAATAAAATCAGCAAAAGGAAAATTGGCTCCATCCTGGCTCAAAGCAGGACGGGTGTGTCCAGTTGAGGACATGGGAGGGTCTCTGGCCGTGCCCGTGGTGCTGCTGTGCTCAGTGATCAGACCTGATGACCAGAGCCTCATCAAAAAGAATAAACTGCCAGATGAGCAGGAGCTCTCACTTGGGTCCTTTCCAGGGTGTTTGGAGAGACTGCAGCTGCTGGGGGTGTTTCCTCACCAAGTCCAGTCTGAGCTGGTCCCAGAAGCAAGGAGACCTTGTCTCTCTTTACAGGAAATATGCATTGAGAAGGCTCCAGGAGAGAAGTTGGGCATCAGCATCCGTGGTGGAGCCAAGGGCCATGCTGGGAACCCCTTTGATCCCACTGATGAAGGCATCTTCATCTCCAAGGTACCAGAGCCCTGCCTGCAGCCTGGGGCCTGCAGGGGCTGCCAGGGAGGAGGGTGATTGACACGCAGCAGAGCTTTTTGCTCTTCCTCCCCTTTGGGTGTCTGATTAATACCTTCTCCTTAGCTCTTTTAATGTGCATTTCCATTGAGTCCCTTAGTTGTAATTTTAAAAAAGCCCAACAAGTTGTAATCTGATTCTTCCTTTCAAAAACCTCCTCAATGAGGTGTTACAAGGTGGACACCATAAGGATATAAATTCTATCCAGAACTTGGTGTTCCTGGTCTGCCTCAGTGGGGACAGCTCGGTGTCCCTCAGTGGCAATAGCACAGGTGGCAGTTAGTGGCATTAAGGACATTTTTCTACAGTAACTTCACCTCCTTCCAACATTTCTGGGTGTTCTGCTGTCACACTTGACCCCAGCAATATCTGGTGTACAGGCTTCTTTCTCTTCTTCTGTTTTTCTCCTCTTCTCCTCCTCCTCCCTTCCTCCTCCTCTTCTCCTTTCTTCCTCCTCCTCTCCTCCTCATCTCCTTCTCCTCTCCTCCTCATCTCCTTCTCCCGTCCTCTCCTCCTCATCTCCCTCTCCCTCTCCCTCTCCTCTCCTCTCCCTCTCCTCTCCTCTCCTCTCCTCTCCTCTCCTCTCCTCTCCTCTCCTCTCCTCTCCTCTCCTCTCCTCTCCTCTCCTCTCCTCTCCTCTCCTCTCCTCTCCTCTCCTCTCCTCTCCCTCTCCTCTCCCTCTCCCTCTCCCTCTCCCTCTCTCTCTCTCTCTCCCTCTCCCCTGCCCCCCTCTCCCCTTCCCCTGATGTTCCCTCTGCCTCACTCCCACCTCACCCACCACTCAGACATGTCCTCATGTCTCCCTCACCCAGCACCCCCCTCTGGGTGCCCTCCTGCTCTCCTTACCCTCCTGTCCCACCTCCACAGGCTCTGATTGAGCCCCCTCACCTTGGACTGTTCTGCCCTGGTCTGGCTCTGAATTCCCTTGATTTATGGTCCTGGTCATGTTGGATCTTCTTCTTTGGGGCTGAAGCTGCTGCTTGGCCCTGGTGTCCCCACGAGCCCTGTCCATGTTCCCTGTGTTCCAAGGTCTGCAGCCCAACTGGGCTCCCTGCACATCCCAGTTTGTTCCAGGCTCTTCAGTTTTCCAGCAGGAAAAGTGGTGCCCCTTGGGTGCCCCTGTTCCTGCCCCTGAGCTGCACCCTGTGCTTCTGCTCTTCTCCCCTGTCACCACTGATCACTTTCTCCTCACTTTCCCAGCTTGCCTGCTCCTCAGCCTCGTGCCTGCAGGTCTTGGGGTTTTTGGGGTTGTTTCCTCTCACTTTGTCCCCACAGCAGGTCCTGTGGGCTCTTTGCCCTGTTCCAAAGGGGATAAAAAGGAACAACCCTCCTGTCCCTCCCGGCCTTAGTGCTGGGGCTCAGGCTGCCTCCCCATCCCTCTGCTCAGGGTGCTGCCCAGCTGCTTTCTGGGGACAGCCTGGGGACACGGGGCCAGGAGGAGTTCTGTGACTTGCTGGGGACAGAGAACAGGAATTACCCTGAGCTCTCTAAAAGGGAGGGTGGGAAATGGCAGACACATGTCGTGTGTTCCCCCTGTCCCTGCCACAGAGACGGTGAGAAGGTCCTTGTACCTCGTTTGTCCCCTGAAATCACCCCCAGACCTGCATTGTCTATCTCCCACCCACTTTCTGTGAGGATGAGGCAGAGACACGAGACCTGCCTTTCTCGGCAGCTTCACTGACCAAACGAGCGGTTTCTCCCCTCGGGACAACCCGTTTTAGATACAGGTTCCTCTCATCTCCTCTCCACGATTCCCTCCATACCCCTTTCCTCCCCCAAACTGCCACATTTTCCCTGCCCTTTCCTTCAGTACCTAGAAGAACTTCCAGGGCCTTTCCCTGCCACGAGGCCACAACCTCCTCCCCCTGCTCCCGCCGCCCCGTCCCCTCTCGTCCCTCCCTGCTCCCCGCGCTCTCCTCTTGTCCCCCTGGTGACACCCGTGTCCCCCCGTTCTGCAGGTGAGCTCCTCGGGGGCCGCAGCCCGGGATGGGAGGCTGCAGGTGGGGATGAGGATCCTGGAGGTGAACCACCAGAGCCTGCTGGGCATGACGCACACAGAAGCCGTGCAGATCCTGCGCGCCGTGGGGGACGCGCTCCTGGTGCTGGTCTGCGAGGGCTTCGACCCCAAGGCTGCAGCTGCCATGGAGGTGAGGACACAGGCTGCCAGGGAGTGACCACGAGGATCCCACCTCTCTCTTCACAGAGCCACAGGGTGGTGGGGCTGGCAGGGAGCTCTGGAGATCACCCCTGGCAGCCCCCAGAGCAGGGTCACCCCCAGCAGGGCCCACAGGAACCTCCAGAGGGGCTGGGGTGTCTCCAGAGAAGGAGCCTCCTCAGCCTCTCTGGGCAGCCTGGCCCAGGGCTCTGCCACCCTCACAGGCAACAAGTTCCTCCTCATGGGGAGCTTGACCCTCCTGTGCTCCAGCTTGTGCCCGTGGCCCCTTGTCCTGTCCCTGGGCAGCCCTGAGCAGAGTCTGGTCCCCCCTGCTGACCCCCTGCAGATACTGCTCAGCCTTGAGGAGACCCCCCCTCAGGCTCCTCCTGGGGGACCCTGCTCTGGGGGCTTGCAGGGGTGATCTCCAGAGCTCCCTGCCAACCCTGATGCTTCTGTGGTTACAGAACTGTTTCAGTGTCTGCACTGGTTAGAAATGTAGTTTTCCAGCTGCTTTCTTCCAGACTGTCTATACCCACTTGTTCTCATGCCTTTGTTTTATTTAAATTGTTAGTTGGTGTTTGCCTTTCCCCCAGGGAGGCACCCACTGCCATCCTCTGCCTTCCCAGCTTCCTTTTTTCCAGGCTTAGCAAATAAGCCCTTTTATTCTCCACTAGAAAATTGTACCCAGTCCCAGGTCACCTCATCCCCAGTTTAAATTCATCTTTCTCAGACCTCCAGCTCCGGGAGCTGAAAGGAGCTTCCAGGTTGTGAGGGAGTTGTGGCTCTCCTGGGATCCTCTTGGTGCTCTGGGAGCCCACGATATGGAATTATTTTTATGGCACGCTGGGACTTCCACCGTGTCTTATTGCCTGTTTGCTCTGCAGATGTCCCCTGGGATTATTGCAAACCCTTTTGCTGCTGGAATTGGGCGCAAGAACAGCCTGGAAAGCATCTCTTCCATCGACCGGGATCTCAGCCCTGAGGAACTGGAGATCCTCCAGAAGGTGGGTGTTCCAGTACAGCTGGGGGAGTGGTGTGGAGTGGAAAAACCTCCTGAAGATCTCTGGTGTCTCCCTCAGTGTGTGGAGTCTGCAGCACCATGGGTAGTGGACTTGCTTCTTGGGGGATCAGCAGGTCCCCCCAGTCAGGAACGTGCCAGGATGGGGCTCTGGAATCTCCCTGAGGCTACAGGAGTGGGGAGAGAGCACGGGGGGAAGTGGCTCTAACTTTGGTCTCTCCTAGGAGATGGAAATGGTGAGAGAAGCAACTCAGTGGGAGAGAGAAGAAATGGAGAAAGTGGTGAGAGATTTTTCCTGTAGCAGAATCTGTTCTGGACAGCGGTTCTGCTGAGCCCCCTCAGGACAGGGTCCCTGCCCAGCTCCTGCTGCCCGGGGGGCTTTGGGGCCTCCTCTCCTTGCAGTGCCCCCCTGGGGTGCCCCAGCTGCTTTGTCCTGCCTTCCTGCCACCCTCCCTGCTGGTGCTCCCTGTCGCTCACAGGCCTTGTGACCTGCTGGTTCTTCCCACACAAGCTGCCACTTGGAGAAGTGTCCCGTGGGCTCAGGGGTCCCACCTTCCCCCAGGTCCCTCTGCACAGACTCTGTGACCTGGCAGAGCTTTTGGGAGCCAAGATGAGAACACACAGCTCCAAGCCGCCCCCAGAGGGGTGCTGTTAAACCCACCACGTTTGTGCTTCTCAGGTCACAGCCTCCTTTTTCTGACCCCTTGTGAGAATTTGGTGTCTCTGCCCAGGAGGTCAGCCCTTCACAGCAAGAGGTCAGCAGAGCCCAGCCCTGCCAGGACTTGGGTTTATCATTATCACAGGATCCTTCTGGTTGGAGAAGGCCTTTAAGATCAAGTCCAACCCTAACCCAGCTATTCCAACCATAACCCAACTCTCCCAAGGCCACCACTGACCCATGTCCCTCAGCACCACACCTACCAGGCTTTGAAACTCCTCCATGGATGGTGATCCAACCACCTCCCTGGGCAGCCTGGGCCAGGGTTTAATGACCCTTTCAGTGAAGAAGTTTCTTCCCATCTAACCTGGCACACCTTGAGGCCATTTCCTCTTACCCCACTTAAAACTGTACTTTGTTCAGTCAGATTCCTGGGGAAGTTGAGGGAAGATGGGATCCCCCAGCATTGGCAGATAAGTCTGTGTACATTTTTTAGGTGTTTCTCCAGGTTTCCAGTTCAGTTACACCCAACAGTTCTCCAGGTTCTTTCTGTAGCTGCAACCACTCAGCTTTTTGGCCACGTCCTGCCCCACAGGAGTGCAGATCTGTTGGCAGGTCTGGGTGGAGGTGGGGTTTGTAGTGTCCTTAACACTTGAGATTTTACCTGCTTTGGGAAAAAGCTGTTGAGGTTTTGAGCAGAGACTGGCCCAGAGGACAGAGCCATGGAGAAGGAAATGGCCCTGTCCCCTTTCAGCCATGCAGTGTGTGCAGTCATTGAGTATAAATTCATGTCTTTTATATGTTTATACTCCTGCTCTGCCTCCTGTCTGTGGCTGCAGAGGCCTGTGCAGGGCACAGTTCTGTCAGAGTATGGGGGAGACAGAAGGGGTTGGGGTCTGCAGACTCCCTTGGGAAGCTCTTCCCTGGCCTGCAGCCTGGGTTGGTGTCTGCACCAACCCCCTAGACAAGGGCTTTCTGCCCTAGGTGTCTGCAGGGTGTTCTGGTGGTGCTTGAGATCTGCCCTGAGGTGGGAATTCCTCCAGGGGAAGGACATGAGAGAGGAATCTCCAGCCTTGGGCCAGCTGAGGGTGCCCCTGCTCCCTGCAGGAGGTGGCCTTTAAAGGTCCCTTCCAGCCTGAGCCATCCCATGGGCCTGTGAGTCATGTAGGGAGGGACCTGCACAGGTCACTTGGCCCAGTTCAGATCAGCTGGAGGTTTTCCCTGTGGAACGTCTTGGTCCTTGCCTGGGGAGAGTGGTTGATTGTGGTGTCAGAACACCTGAGTTTGCAGCTCTTTGCTCTGCTGTTCCTGCCACTGTTCCCTGGGTGGCACATGGACTGGAGGGCTCTCCAGGAGCCTTCAGGTGCTGGGAGTCCCCATCAGCATGTCCAGCAGCTCTGGGTAAACTGGGAGCAGGTCTGGCCCCAGAGCTGTGCTGCTCTGTCCCAGCAGGCTGCTCAGGCCTGGCTGGGTAAGGGCTTTGCAAGATTTAAGGCTGCTTAAAAACACCCCAGAGACTCTGTCAAAAGAGCAGAAAAAACCTTTATGGTGGGAGATGCAGCCTTGGTTAAATCTCACTGGTGGTTTCCTGGCAGCTGGTAATGGAGAACTTGGCATTTTATTAAAATGCTTAACTTAAAGGAAAAAACCAAACGAGCCAAACCCTCAGCAAGAGGTGGTCATTCCAGGCAGTGCTGGGCACCTTCCAGCAGGTGGGATCAGTTCCCCCTGCAGGCTGAGCAGCACCCAGGAGTGCTGCTTCATCCTTCTTGGCTGCTTCAGCACGGGTGGAGGTTACAGCAGCAGCCTGGGGTGGCAGTGCCCTGTGCTTGGGGCACTGTGAGGTCCCCCGTGCTGCCTCATTCCTCACCGTGTGGCTCGGGGGGATTGCAGGGCTCTTCAGCCTCTGGAGGGCTGAGGATTTTCCCTCAGAGTCCCAGACATCCCTGCAGAACCACCTGTGCCTTCTCAGCATCCCCTGGGTTTTGGTGTCCCCTCCGTTAAGGAGGTGGCAGTGGAAGCTCCAGGCTCCTCTGGTCTCTGGGGAACCTGAGACCCAAGAGCAAGGACATGTTTTTCTGCTCTTGCCTCTCAGCCTGTCCCTGAAACTGGGATTCTGCCTTTCATACTGGTTTTGATGGTTAAATGGGTGTCAGTGGTGAAGCCAGCTCTGTAACAGTCACCATTGTACTGCTGGGGGACCCACCTCGTGCCCGGGGACACTTTTTGTATCATTTTTGGCCCTTTCCTCTTGACCCTTCAGTGTCTGGACCTGTCAGGATCCCTTCCAACCCAGCCCACTCTGGGGACAGAGATCAAACGTGTCTCCTCACAGAAGGTTGTGAGCTGCAGAAACAGGCAGGATTTTGACCTTGCTGCACTCACCATCAGCCCTGCAGAGGTTTCCAGGTCCCACTGTTGCCCTCACTGCCTGCCCTTCAGCAGTGTCAGTAACTCCAGATCTCTCTGGACTGATTCATGGGGCATTTCTCTATCCCAGAGAGATATCCTATGTCATTTTTCTAGTTTTAATCCAGAGCTTCCCCAGGCTCCCCAGATGATGTAGAGATGATCTCTGAATGTTCCTCAGCTCCATCTGGGCTGGCTGGGGCTCTTGCCTCTCTTCAGCTTGAAGGTCTCAGAGAAGGATCAGCTACAAGATCACTGTCAGCTTGGGCACTCACCACACTTGTCCAAAATAGCAGGATCAGATTCAGAATAGACTTTAGCTTCAATATCCTCTGGGGTCTTGTGATCCCCCAGAGCATTGGTGTCTTCTCATGTTGCTCATTATTGTCTGGAGGTGGGAGTGTGTTGAGGGACACTGATTATTTCATAGAATCCTAGAACATGCTGAGTTGGAAGGGACCCGTCAGGATCATGGAGTCCAACTCCTGTCCCTGTGTAGGGCACCCCAAGAATCACCCCATGTGCCTGAGAGCATCATCCAAAGGCTTCTTGAGCTCAGGCAGGCTTGATGCTGTGACCCCTGCCCTGGGGAGCTGGTTCTGGTGTTCTCAGATTCCACCTCCCACCCCCCCAGCCTGGGGTCTTCTGGACCACCTGGTTGCTGCTGGTTGGGAGGAACAGCCAGGAGGGTTGGTTTGTGCAGCAGGACAGAAAGGTGCTGCTGCTCTTGGCCACTGCAGCACGGGGGTTGGGCAAAAACCCCCCAAAATCAACTGATTCAGACAGGGAATGTCACTGCCTTCCTCTGGCAGCTTGGGAACAAGCCTGGGGCTTGTGGGATGAGGCCCTGGTCACTGACCACGTTCGGTGCTGCAGTCTGGGGGCTGAGCAGGGGGTCTGACCCTGCCCCCTGCTCACCCCCTGCTGTCCCTCTGGGCTGTGGGGCTGTTCACAAGCCTGTGGGTTTTGCTTCCAGGGCTTTTTTCCTCAGGGGCAGCCAGGCCTGTGCTCTCTAGGTTGGGTTTTCCACTCCCTCCCAGCCCCTCCGGTCTGTGCTCTGCTGAGATGTCTCTCCCAACAACCATCTCCTCCCTTCCCCTGGGGTTGGTGCAGCTGGTGCCTGGGGAGGCTTTGGCAGTTCCCCAGGACTCACCCTGCTGAGGGTCTCGGGGACATTTGCTTTCCTGCCCTCCCCTGGGGACACCCTGGGTTCTGTTGTACCAAGGGGTTCTGTTCCCCCCCGTTTTCCTGCTGACGCAGAATTCCAGCTCCTCTTTCCCTGTGCTGGATTCCTGCTCTCCCTCTCCTGGTGCCAGCCCTGTTCCTCTGTCCCTTCTGGAGTGCCCCCCCAGCATGGTGCTGACCTCTTTCCCTCTCTCTTTGCCTGTGCTGCTTGGATGCTGCTCTGACTCTGTCCTGTCTCCTGGAAGGAGTGGATGCGTAGGGAGCGGGAGGCAGCCACGCAGCAGCTTGAGGAGGAGGTGGAGGTGAGGAGCAGGAGGGGAGGGTTGGAGAAGCCCTGGAAAAAGCCCCAGACCTGGACTGGAGAGCCAGATAAATCTCTACAAGTGCTGGTTCCCCAAAACCTCTCTTCTCTGTTCCCTCTCTTCCCAAAAGATGTAAGACACCAGGAGTCAAGAAACTGGTTGAGGAGGGAATGGTGAAAACCAAGGGCTGGAATAGAAAGGCAGAGAAGAGCAAATGGGAATCAAAGTCAAATGAAATTACCTGAGTGTGAGTGAAGGTTGAAGAAAGAGAAGTGTAGAGGAGCTGTAGAATTGCACCCTCAAAGGTCTCCAGGTCCAGGCTGGAAGCCTCTCTGGATGTGGAGAACAGGGGGCTGTGTGGCCTGCTCCTCTCCCCTGGGAGGGCAGGAGCAATGGGGGGGTCTGTGCACCAGGGGCCCAGGGGGACATGATCTCTGCAGGATTCCTCTATCATGAGTCCCTGTTGTTGTGTCTGGAACAATTCCAGGTTCATTTCCAGGCAGTGGGAACACTCTGCAGAGTCTGGAGATAAGGCCTGGGTTATTACTGGGGGGGGGGGCTTTCCTTGTAGCTGCTTTTTCTGGTCGATGCAGTCGAGTTCTGGCCTGATCTTTTCCTGGTGTGTGTTTGTTTTTTGCTCCCCAACCTCCTTGCCCCTCTGCAGAACATCCCCAGTGAACCTCTGCGACTGGACTACAGGACCCTGGCTGCCCTGCCCAGCACTGGCTTGCAGAGAGTCAACCGTGCTGTAAGTGGGGGCTGTGGAGGTGGGGGCCCCTGGGATGGGGGACCTGGGCTCCATCTGCTACCTGCTCCATCTGCTGCCTGCTCTCTCCCTTGTGCCCTGGGGTGAGAGGTGAGGCCTGCAGGAAAGCTGGGGAGGGACTCGGAAGGGCAGGGAGGGATGGGATGAGGGGCACTGGTCCTAACCTAGAGCAGGAAGATTGAGATGAGACATCAGGGAGAAGTTCTTTACTGTGAGGGTGGTGAGGAACAGGTTGCCCAGTCACTGAGTGGTTTCTGAGGGACCTCTGAGGATCATCAGCCCCCTGCTCAAGCAGGATCACCCAGAGAGGTGGTGGAGGCCCCATCCCTGGAGACACATTCCAAGTCAGGCTGGATGGGGCTCTGAGCAACCTGGTCTAGTTGAAGATGTCCCTGTGCCCTGCAGGGGGTGGACCTGGTGACCTTGAAAGGTCCCTTCCAGCCCAAAGCATCCTGTGATTCCATGGCAGTGCTCCCTGCAGAGGAAAGCTGGGAAGCAGAACCCTGGGTAGGCTTGGACACCACCTGAAACAGGAGGAAGCCACGAAAGATGAAAATGAAGGAAAAGGAGGAGAGCAGAGGGGCAGGTCACCTCCCGGGTGGAAAGGGAAGTGGGATGTGTCGCTGCCCAGACACAGATGGAAGTGTCTGGAAAAAGAGAGGAGGAGAGAGGGATACATGGGGGTGGGAGAGCACAGGGGGTCTGTCGTGGAAGGGGGCAAGTGCTGAGAGCTGCAGAGGAGGAGGAGGAAGATTCCTCCTGACACAGGAGGTGCCAACGTGTGCAGTGTAGCTGTGAGCTCTGCGGGAGGGTGCTCGGGGAAGAGCAGGGATGCTGCTGGTTCCAACAGTATTAGGGGGAAGTCAGGGTCCATCTGGGACTGCAGAAGTGCTGGTGACCAACCCTGCCTCAGCCTGGGCTGCTCCTGCCCCTGGGACCTGCAGTTCAGTCCCTGGGACCTGGTGGCAGCTCAGCAGAGGGACGATCCAGGCTTCCCACACAGATCCCACCTCTCCTCTCTTCCCGTGGTCGTGTGTTACCTTCCCTGCTCCATTCCTGTTCCTCTGGGGCTCTGCCTGCTCCTTCACTCACATCCTCTCTCTTCACCTCCACTCCTTCCCTCCTGCTGCAGCAAGACCACCCTTTGCTGTCACCATCAGATCCCACATGCCCATTCCCTTGTTTCAGGATCATCTCCTTTGCCTTTCCTGTCTCCGTCTCATCCCATCCAGGCAGGTCTCTTCTCCTGTCTCCATCCTCTCATGGACTTCAGACCCTCTTGCTTTTCTGCTGTCTGCTTTGTCTCCAGCTTTGCCTCATGTTGTTCCTCCCTGTTCTCCCCAGCTTTTGGGTTTTCTCTCCTGGCTGAAAAATCACCAGGAAAAAGTGCATTGTGTTTTTAGCATTTCTGACTGTCACTTGGGAGCGGGAAGCGAGGGGGCAGCCAGCCCAGGCCAGCAGCTGCTTGGGTGCTGGGGCAGCCCTGCTGTCACCCAGAGCAGAGCAGCCTTGGGAGCCTGTGCCTCAGCAGCCCTGGGAATGCCTTGGAATGCGGGGCCGGAATGCCGGGCTGGACGGGCAGCGTCTATAAATGTCCCGCTGGTGCCCGGGCTGATCTTTCCCAGCTGTCACTTGCCCAGCCCTGCCTTTCCTCTCCTGGAAACCAGGGCTCTGCCCAGCCTGAGCTCCAGGGCCAGGAGGGCTCTGGGCTCCCTCAGGAGCTGCACCTTTCCTGCCTGGGAGACGTGGGCACGGGTGAGTCCTGCCAGCAGCAGAGCACAGGGCTTGGCAGCAGGTTCTGCATCTGTCCCTCTGTCCCTCTGTCCATCTGTGGGTCAGGGTGGCTGCTGGGTGCAGTTCTGGGCCCCTCACCACCAGAAGGAGGTGGAGTTGCTGGAGAAGAGTTACCAAGCTGGTGAAAGGTCTGGAGAACAAGCCCTGTGAGGAGAGGCTGAGGGAACTGGGGATGTTTAGGCTGAGGAAGAGGAGACCTCATTGCTCTCTACACCTGCCTGAAAGGAGGTTGGGGTGAGGTGGGAGTTGGGCCCTTCTCCCAAGGGAATTATAACAGGACCAGAGGGAATGGCCTGAAGCTGCTCCAGGGGAGGGTTAGACTGGAGATTAGAAAGAATTTCTTTACCCAAAGAGTGGCTGGACAGTGGAACAGGCTGCCCAGGGAGGTGGTGGAGTCACCATCCCTGGAGGTGTTCAGGAGAAACGTGGTGCTGAGGGACATGATTGCAGCACTGAGCGGGTAAATCAGGTCATGGTCAGGGAATCAGGTTATAGTTGGACTTGATGATCTTCAAGGTCCCTTCCAACCAGGATGATACAATGGTTCTATGACTAACTGCCCAGTTCCCAGAGTACTTTTTCTTTCAAGGGGCCACGGGCACAAGCTGGAGCACAGGAGGGTCAAGCTCCCCATGAGGAGGAACTTGTTGCCTGTGAGGGTGGCAGAGCCCTGGGCCAGGCTGCCCAGAGAGGCTGAGGAGACTCCTTCTCTGGAGACACCCCAGCCCCTCTGGAGGTTCCTGTGGGCCCTGCTGGGGGTGACCCTGCTCTGGGGGCTGCCGGGGGTGATCTCCAGAGCTCCCTGCCAGCCCCACCTCTCTGTGATTCTTCCTGTCCAGGCCAGCTTTCTCACCAGGTGCTTTGCCCTCTCCCCAGTGCCTGCACATCCTTTGTTGCCCCAAGTTCCCTGCAGGCAGTTCCAGGATCTGCTGCTCCTCACACTGCAGCTCTCTGTACTTGGCAGGTGGACTTTGTCACCAGGATTCCCCAGGAATTGCCCCTGAAGAAGGGGGCAGATGTTATTTTCTGGCTTAGATTAGCCTGGATCGCTGTGGCCTGGTCCTTTGGGGAGCAAGGTTTAACAAAGGCTGAGAGGCAAGCCTGGGGGGTTTCTGTGTGCTTTTAAAATCCCAGCTGAAGAATTCCAGAGGAAAGCTGCATGGGAGCCTCAGCGATGGCCTCGGGCTGTGGCAGCTCCTCAGGAGCTGCTGTGGGCTCTGCCTTCTGCACAGTGCAGGCTTGAGAGCCACAGCCAGGAAGGGCTGCACCCAGCCACAGCCAAGCCTTGGTCACCTCATTTTGCTGTGGCTGGAGTGTCAGAAATGGAGAAGTCTTGGCATCTCTCTGTAGCAGGTCACCATCGTTAGCTCATTAGCAAGGGGCACTTTTTAGTCTGAATCTGTTCCTCTTCTATTCCTGGCCATTGATTCTTTCTCTCTGCTCATTCATTAGATTTAAAAGTAGATTGGTGTCAGTGTCTGGGCCAAAGTGGTGGAAATTAATTTCTCCTGGATGTGCCTTGGAGGGGACAGGGTGAAACATGACTGTCCTGCCTGGGCAGTGACAGAGGCAGGGCTGGCAGAAGCCAAAATCTTGGCTGCCCCAAAATAGAAACCATTGCTTGTCTGATAAAAATAGTCCCCTGTGGAGCAGAGGGAGTGAGGCATCCTGCTCTGGAGTGAGCTGCTGCAGCAGAAGGGCTGGAGGGGAAGGTGAGGGGCAGAGGAAGCTCAGTCATGTCTGTGGGCAAAGTAAGAGACTGAGGGTGGGGAGAGCCTGGCCCAGGTTGCCCAGAGAAGCTGTGGCTGCCCCATCCCTGGCAGTGTTGAAGGGCAGGTTGGATGGGGCTTGGAGCAGCCTGGGCTGCTGGGAGGTGTCCCTGCCCATGCAGGGGTGGCACTGGGTGGGCTTTCAGGTCCCTCCAGCCCAACCCATTCCATGATTGAGGCTCCCAATGCACTATCAGCATTCATGCAGTACTGGTGAGACACCCATCTCCACAGTGCCCTACAAGTGTGTGGTGGGTGTTTGTGTTGCTCTCCTGGGCAAGAAGAGGCACTGGTGCTGGGGGGGCCTGGCTGGGCCACCACAAACCCCCTTGGTGAGGGTGTGTTCCTAGCAAGGCTTAATGACAGCATCCCCAGGCAGCAGGTGGTGACCCCGACAGGACTTTTTGCCCAGCATCACTTTCTGTGCACTGGGGCTCAGGCCAGTGCAGTTTGTGGTGCCCTCTGGGAAGAGAAGGTTGGAATGTGGGATTTTGTTTGTTTGTTTGGGTTTTGTTTGCTTTGGGGCTTTTTTTTGTTTGGGTTTATTTTTTGGCTTGGGTGCTTTTTTTGGTGTGGGTTTTTGGGGGGGGAGTTTTTTGGTCGGGTTTTTTCATGCTGGAAAGTCACGTTGCTCCGATAACTCCAGTTTCCATGGGTAGCACTTCACTGTCTGAAGAAATCTGATAGGAGGTTGGGGTTGAGGGGCTAGGGCAGGGCCTCAGACATTCCTGAGCCTCTCAGCTGCCATTGTAGTCACCAGCCCACCCAGCCCTTGAGAGCTATTTTTGTGACTGCTGCCACGACACGGGAGTTGGGGAATGTGCTCTGAGCAGAAGAGCTCTTTCTGCTCCCCAGCAGGCACTTGGATAGAAGGAGGTTTGATCATTGCTCTCTGATCATCTCTGCTTCCCTGAAGAAGGCCTTGGCAGGGGTAACAAACTCTTTTACAGGGATCAAGGAGGAAAGGTCAGTGCTTCATCTTGGATGGGTGCAGTTGAGCCCCGGCAGAACGGGAGCTCTGCCTTGGTCCTGCCTTCAGGAAGAGGGCTCAGAGGGATGTGTGCTTCATTAGCTGTTAATTAGCTGTTACTTGATAGGGTGTGTTTGGATGGAGTGAGGCCACAGAAGCATGTTTGCCCGTGCAGGTGTGATGGGGACATGTGGGGCAGACAGTGTTGTGATCCCTGAGACCCTGCGGAGACGTGTTGAAGCCGGAGGTGTTTGTCTGCCTGACACTGCTGGAACTACCTGAAATATGTCCCTGCCCACACAGGGGGTTGGAACTAGAGGATCCTTAAGGTCCCTTCCAACCCAAACCACTCCATGAGAGCGTCCTGGGGTGGGAATGCAGCTGGTTGGGCACGTGCTGGTGGAGTGGAGACGGGGCTGTGCTGCAGCGAGGTGGGACAGGACGTCTGCAGGTCCTGGCAGTGGGGTTTGTGTTCCTGGAGAGCAGGCTGGAGGGTGCAGTGAGTGAGCCTGTGCCTGCCAGCAGCTGGGTGCCAGTGCTGCAGGCTGGCAGCAAGGTCCCCTTGGAAAGTAGCTGGTGAGATCCTGAGCGTGGTGGTGGAGCAGGAGAGAGGGAAGGGCTGGTCGTGTGGGCGTCAGTGCTGCGCTTCTCCCTCCTCTCCCCCGTCCTTCAGCACCAGCAGCTGCTCTGTGTTTTTCTCCCTTCTCTCCTTTACTCTGTTCTCCTTATTTCTTTCTGATCCTTTTGTTTTCCTCTCAGCTCCTTTGGTATAATAAGGCCAGCTCCAGGATGGAGGGTGACTCTGCTGTGCAGCCTCTGCCAGAGGCTCGGGACAGCCGGGATTCCCCCCCGGACACAGCAGCGGGTCCGACCCTCGGTGCGCCCGCCCGGCCTCGGGACCCTCCAGCACCTGACAAGCCCACCAGTGGGGCAGAAAAGCCCCAGCTAGACAAGCAGGATCCCACGGGTGGTCCCTTGTCCCAGGACCAGCTGCCAGAGACGCCAGAGCAAGAGTGTCTGATCGACTCTCAGCCCATCCTCTTCAGTGAGAACCCCTTCGTGGTGGCCAACCGCAGGGGGAAGGCAGCGGGCCAGGCTGGCCTGGGGGGCCCGCCCCTGGGCTATGGCAGGGGGGGAGTGCTGAAGACCAACCTGTACTCCAAGGCAAGCAGTCCCCCCCGCATGCTGTGTGTGGCTTGTGTCCCCAGGGAAGGCCATTCCTACTAAACCCTGCTCGGGCAGCACCAGGCTGGTCCCGCCTAACCCGCTGCTCCAGCCCCGGCTCTCGGCCCCGGGTGGGCAGGGGGTTGGTTTCCAGCCACTAACGTGCCCCAGTTGCTGCCAAGGGTGCATGGTGGGAACCCCTCCTGCAGGGGAGGCAGGGGTGTCAGGCCTGAAAATCAGCAGGGTGTTGAAACATCAGTTGGGGTGGGTGAAGAGGATGGGCTTCCCTGGAGGAGGAAGATGCTGGGAGGGCTGGAGCAGCTCTGCTCTGGAGCCAGGCTGGGAGAGCTGGGGTGTTCAGCCTGGAGAAGAGAAGGCTCCAGGGAGACCTGAGAGCACCTTCCAGGGCCTGAAGGGGCTCCAGGAAAGCTGGGGAGGGGCCTGGGACAAGGGCAGGGAGGGCTGGGAGCAGGGGGAAGGGTTTCCAGCTGGCAGAGGGAGCTGGAGCTGAGATGTGAGGGAGAAATTCTGGGCTGTGAGGGTGGGGAGAGCCTGGCCCAGGTTGCCCAGGGAAGCTGTGGCTGCCCCATCCCTGGCAGTGTTGAAGGGCAGGTTGGATGGGGCTGGGAGCAGCCTGGGCTGCTGGGAGGTGTCCCTGCCCGTGCAGGGGTGGCACTGGGTGGGCTTTGAGGTCCCTTCCAACCCAACCCATTCCATGATCTATGACTTCCCCAGTGCCTCTCTGGGCAGGCAGGAGCCAGGCTGGGAACAGGGTGTTTCCTGTGTCCTGTGCTGTGAGAGGGGCTGGGGGCAGCACGGGGCTGGGGGCACAGTGTGTCTCTGGGCCAGGACCAGCAGCCCTTCCTAGAGCTCTGGAAGCCCAGAGGCCCTGCAGCTCCTCTGCAGCCCGGGAGCTGCTCCTTGGCCTGACACTGGAGCTTGGCTTTTGGATTTCAAGGGAGAACTTTACTTTCTGCTCTGGGAAATCTGTTTGCATTTCATGTTCTCACTGTTCCACAGAAGACCTGGGGCAGAGCAAGGACTAGACAAAGATACTCTAGTCCAGATTAACACCACAGGACTCCCCCCTTTTCCCTTCTTCAGCCTTTCAGGAGGTCTGAAAAGCAAGAGGAGCAACACGACTGCAAACAAGCAGCCCCCACACATAGGGGAGAAACACCCCAACAAACAAAACACCAGTTAGTTCTCACAGGTGTTTTTAGCCTGGTTCCTTGGTGGGAGTTTGTTCTTCACAGATGTGTGGGCAGGGGAGCACAGAGCCAGGCACGTGGCTGCATCTCCCCAGCCTCTCAGTGTGACTGAGTGACTACAAGTCCAAAGGCTGTGGTTTGGACACTGGGGGCATCCAGCCCTGGAGTTCAACAGATGAAAAAGCAGCAGCCCCAGAGCACTGACCCTTTCTGAAGGCAGACATGGTGCCAGCTGAGCTGCCAGCAGGCTGGGGGTGGGTGTCCTGGGTAGCTGCAGCCCCGGTCTGATTCCACCTTGCAGCCAGAAGGGATCAGTTCCCCTGCCTGGTCCCTCCCGTGTCCCCACACCAGAGCTGGAGCTGGCTCAGGGGCATGAGGTCCCTGAAAACCAGGCTTGTAGGACAGCTCCTTGGACAGTGCAGGGCTGTGTGTGCTGGAGGCAGCAGCTGGAGGAGCAGGTCTGGGAGCAGCTGCCTCGGTGCTGCCACCTTCCCTGCCGCTGCGGGGCTAAGAAAGGTGTTTTCTGGGCTCCAGTGGAAACTTCAGGTCACATCTCGTGGCTTGCTCAGTAGAAATGCCCTTGCCCGAGGCTGACCTGAGCCAAATGAGCACGACTGCCTAGTGCATGGGTGTGGGATTCATGAGGGGTGTGGGATTCATGAGGGGTGTGGGATTCATGAGGGCAGAACCCTCGGTGTGCTCCAACAGGTCTGTGAATCCCAAAGGACCCGTTTCCATCTGTAGGCATCTGAAAGGCTTAAAATCCTGCTCCTGAGGAGTTCAATAGTGGGACTCTGCTTGCTGGTCATAGCTGCTGGAGCTGGCTCAGCCTGGGTGGTGATGGTGGGTTCTGGAGTGAGAGTCCTGTCTTGCCAGGTGGGATGGGGCTTGGAGCACCCAGGTCTGGGGGAAGGTGTCCCTGCCCATGGGACTGGATGGGCTTTAAGGTCCTTTCCCACCCAAGCTATTCTGGGAATTCTGTGCTCTGGGCTGCCTGTAAAGGTCTTGCCTGTAGGCCAACAGGACTGGATGTGACTGGGGACGATGGATCTTGTCCCCTTCAGCTGGGAGTGGCTTTTTTCTCAGTGTCTTCAGGACAGGGCTTTGCTCAGACTGTGGCCCAGTTATAGGGAAGAGGATTCCTGGGCATGCCTGACAAGGCAGAGGCTTTAACCTGGTTCTTGGCCTTTCAGGGCAGTAGGTTGTGCTCAGTTCCAAGGTTTGATGACTTTCCCTGGCTGCTGTTCTAGTGCTGTTTGCAAGTTTCTGCTCTGTGGCAGCTGCTGTCGGGCCCAGGTCTAACTCTGCTCTCTCGTGGTGAGGTGGCCTCTGGGTGCCAGGGGTGTCCCTTGCTCCTGGTCTGGTTGCTCAGGGAGAGGCAGGGGAGCTGCTGCTGCTCAGTGACCATCGAGCTCTGTCTCCTCTCTTCCAGGCTCCTGCAGGCGAGTCGGGGACAGGAAATTCCAGGCGTGAAACCCCCTGTTCTCCTGGAAATCAGCAGGTGAGACTGTCCCGGGACAGGCAGGGCAAGGTGGCACCAGGGCAGAGGAAGCTGAGTATGATTGGAGACCTGAGAGCACCTTGCAGTGCCTGAAGGGGCTCCAGGAAAGCTGGGGAGGGGCTTGGGACAAGGGCAGGGAGGGATGGGAGCAGGGGGAAGGGTTTCCAGCTGGCAGAGGGAGCTGGAGCTGAGATGGGAGGGAGAAATTCTGGGCTGTGAGGGTGGGGAGAGCCTGGCCCAGGTTGCCCAGGGAAGCTGTGGCTGCCCCATCCCTGGCAGTGTTGAAGGGCAGGTTGGATGGAGCTTGGAGCAGCCTGGGCTGCTGGGAGGTGTCCCTGCCCATGCAGGGCTGGCACTGGGTGGGCTTTGAGGTCCCTCCAACCCAAACCAGTCTGGCATTCTGGGATTCTATGACTTCCATCCTCGAGAGTGGTACTGTTGAGGTGGAGAGGTGTCCATTGCTGGAGGCAACTAAAGGACATGGGGAAGAACTCTGCTCTTTCAAAATGTCTCAGAGACCCAGGAATACAGTTCCTGGCTGGTCATAAACTCAGGGGCAGCTGCTGCTCTGACAGGGAACTGAATTGGCAGGACAGTGAGCAGGGGAGCACCTGGAGCAGTGGTGGTTGTCTGTCTTTGCTGGGAATGGCCTCACCAGTGCCCAGAACAGAGGCTGTTTAATTCTGGTAACTGGGATGTCAGAAGAAATGGAGAAGTCAGGAGTTGGTGACTCATCTGGAACCAGTGCTGCTCAGGCCCCCCAGAGATCCCCAGCTCTCTGTTGTGCTGCCAGCAAACCCACATCAGCTGCTGGGAAGAAAATGGAAGGATCCTGCAGCAGAGAACTGTGTAGATTATAGGGACTGATTTTCTCAAACTTGTTGGTCAGAGGCCAGCTTGTCCTCTGGAAGGGGAAGTTTCTTTATTTCCTGCAGCTTCTGTATATTACTTTTTTTGGAAGCATTCCCTGTTCTTATTTCTCGTATCTCCTCTGATCTTTCCTTTTAAATCCTGCTGGGTCTTTGCTCCCACCTGCCATCCCATCACAGCCCTTTTCCCAAGTTGGTTGAGCCTATTCAGTGCTCTTTGGTGCCTTTGTAGGTTTTCCCCTCGCAGTCATTACATGTTACTGGTTTTCCTGGGGGGACAGGAATGAACATGGTACTTGGTGCTCTGCCCAGAGGTGTTTTGTGCCCCTTGTACTTCTCATGGAGTGCTCGCCAGCTGCTTGGTCCCACTGGCTCTTACTGGTCTTGAGCTGAGCAGGAGGAACAGGGTGGGGATGATGCTCCTCGTTCTACACTAGAAAGAGACCTAGATGTTAATTCGCTCAGTCTTTAAAGATTCTCAGCTCTCAGGTGAAAAAGAAGCCCAGATCCCAAGGGGAGGCCGTGCAGCTGCTCGTGGAATGGTTTAGGATGGAAGGTCTGGTCTGAGATCACACTCAGAGCAGGTCCAATTAGATCAGGTTCTTCAAGGCCAGGTAAATGTTGAGCACCTCTATTGAGGGAAAGGTGACATCATTCTAGATGCCACCCCCCGTGTTTGAGCACTCTCACTGTGATGGGGTTTTTTATTCAACTTGTATTTGGATGGAGTGTCCCTCGTTCCAGTTTGACATGGGTGGCTCTGGTAGAGCCCCTGATGTTTCTGGTTATTGGTGTTTTGGCACTAGGAGCCAAGGTCCCTGCTGTTCTGACTTGGAGGGACTTGCTCCATGCGAGATTCTTTGTCTTTAGAGTCTAAAGGTTTGTCCCAGCCCAGTTCCTCTGGCAGTGGTGACTGCTTTGTCTCCTCGTGGCAGCCACTGCTCTGACAGTGGAGACTTCCCAGGGGAAGCTGTTCACACCCTCCTCCCTGGGCTCTGAGGAGAACAAACAAGGTCTCACTGATGCCCTCTGTGGAGTGAGGAGCATCCCAGGAGCATTCCTGCGACGTGTTTGCCTTTCTGACTGTAAGCTGAGTGCCTCAGCTCCCCCGTTGTGGAACTTGCTGTAACCTGTAGCCTGTTTTATCACTTCAGGATTTTGTATCATCAATTCTCTGTAGCTTCAGAGACACAGTGAATCATCTAGGTGGCTTTTTTCCTTGTCTTTCTCCTTTATCCCTGTTCAGTTGTGCATGCCATGAGAGATTCTGTTGTTTCTTTTCATCCCCTCTAGCCAGTTAATGTTATACCAGATGGAGCAGGTCCAACAGATAACACCAAAGGACATGGGGCCATCACTGATCTTGTGGCTTGTACATTTTCTGGGGATTCAGGAGACTTGACCTTCAAGTTGTTGCTCTGGAGCAGAAGTTGCAAGGAGACACATCTCTGATTCTCTGCTGCCATCTGGTTTTTTTGCGTGCATTCTTGGCTTTTGAGGGGGAGGAAGCAGACGTGGGGGAGGAAGGAGGTGGTGGGTGGGTCTGTGTGTGCCTGCCAAGGAGGGCAGAGGAGCTTTCTCCATGGCAGGCAGCAGGGAGCTGCGTGGGGACACAGGTGGCTCCAGGGCATGGCAGCCTCTGTGCTGGGAGAGGAGCCTGTCTCAGCCTCTTGCGTGGAAAACCCCGTCCCTTCCTTTTCTATCCCCTGCCCCGTCAGCCCCGAGAAGGATCTGGGAGTCCCGGGAGATAGTCAGTGATCCATGAGCCAGCAAAGTGGGATCCCAATGGAATCCTGGGGTGCATGAGGAGGAGCGTGGGCAGCAGGTCAGGGAGGTTCTCCTGCCCCTCTGCTCTGCCCTGGGGGGGACAGCTCTGGAGAGCTGGGCCCAGCTCTGGGCTGCCCAGGGGATGAAGGCCAAGGAGCTGCTGGAGAGAGTCCAGGGCAGGGCCCCCAAGATGCTGAGGGGCTGGAGCATCTGCCTGGGAGGAAAGGCTGAGGGAGCTGGGGCTGTTCAGCTGGAGAGGAGGAGCCTGAGGGGGGGTCTCCTCAAGGCTGAGCAGTATCTGCAGGGGGTCAGCAGGGGGGACCAGACTCTGCTCAGGGCTGCCCAGGGACAGGACAAGGGGCCACGGGCACAAGCTGGAGCACAGGAGGGTCAAGCTCCCCATGAGGAGGAACTTGTTGCCTGTGAGGGTGGCAGAGCCCTGGGCCAGGCTGCCCAGAGAGGCTGAGGAGGCTCCTTCTCCGGAGGAGAACTGGACACCCCAGCCCCTCTGGACACCATCCCACGTGATCCTGCCCTCGCAGGGAGCTCTGTCCCTGGGTTGTGCTCTCAGGGGGTTCCTTCCAACCCCGACCAGCTCCGTGATTCTCTCGTTCTCTTCTCTCCCCTGACGACCCTCTCCAGCCGCCTGCAGCCCCTCGGCCCGCTCGCCTGGCGGGCAGGGAGACCCGCTTTGTAAGTGCCCTGGTGTGCCCCGCCGCTGCTCCCAGTGCTCCCAGTGCTGCTCCCGCTGCTCCCAGTGCTGCTCCCAGTGCTCCCAGTGCTGCCCCCGCTGCTCCCAGCGCTGCTCCCGCCGCGGGCCGGCGCTTTCTCGGGGCTCCCGCTCGCCGGGGCTGGGCTGGCTCCTCGCTTCCCGGCCGAGGAGCTGCGGTGCTGCTGGGCTTGCTGGACGGAGCTGGGGAGCCCGGGGCAGGGGATGGGGGGCAGTGCCCGGGAGGCGCGGGCAGAGCTCTGGGAGGGGAGAAGGTCTCTGGGAGAGGCTCTGTGTGAAGACGAGGAGGGGTGGGTGAGTGTGGCGCTGGGGCTGTTCCCGGAGGGGAGGAGCGGGGAAGTTTGGTGTTTCTTCTTGCGTGGAGCAGGGTAACCTGCGGGCTTCCCGCCTGGACTCCACGTTTACACCTGTCTTTCTTTTCTCAGGCTTCCATCAACTTCATTACCTCACAGGATGACAGTAAATCAGTAAGTAGACCCACCAGGAGACCTTACTGCAGAGTCCCTGCGTGTTCTCCAGCACACAGAGCTTCCCTCCTCCTGTGTGTGCTCACTTCAGCTCTGCAAGTCTCACTGTTGGCTCTGGCTCTGCCTTCCTCTGTCCCCCACTGTGCCTCGAGTTTGTACAAATGCACCAAGTCCTAAATATCATCAGTTTGAAAACTAGATGCGAGTATTTTTGCAGCTTTTATTCCTGTCCACCCTTGTTCCTGGCTCACTCAGTTCCTGCTTCTGCTCTTCGGTGCTAGAAGTTCTGCTCACTTCCAGACATTTAGCAGTGATGCCGTCTAGGTCAACCTCAGGCTCTTTGCTCTTCTGTTGGCATTTCTAGTTGCAGCCCTGGCTGGGTCTCAGCTCGTTTTCATCCCCAGCTTTTGCTGATACCCATTCCTGGCTGACCTCCCCTTATTTCATCTTCCATTCATGGTGCTGACGTTCTCCAGGCTTCGTCGTGCTCCTGCCATCCCCCTCTGACCCGTGCAGCTGCTCTTGTGTGGCACGTTCTTCCTTGTGTCCTGTAACCCACTGATCCTGTAGTGACCCTGACTTGTCTGACCCTCTTTGCCTGTCCAAAATCCCTGCCCCACAGGCACGGTTTGGTGCTGGCTTCAGGAGCTCTGCCTCCCAGCACAGCTGAGGAGCTGAGCTCGGGCGCATGGGTTTGTCTGACTCCCCCCTGCATGGCACTGACATCTTGCTGCCCTAACTGCTCGTTTCTCTTCTCTCCTTTCCCCCCTTCCTCTGCCTGCCCCTGCTGTGTGGGACTGACACCAGCAGACCAAGCCAGGTGTCATTCAGCCTCTGCCCCGCCTGCGACAAAGCGCTGCCCCGCCGAGTTCCGAGGACGGGGACAGCCCCAACCCCTTCCAGCAGCCCCAGCTGAGCAGCAGGATCCACAACCCTGTAAGTGGCCTGCACGTCCTCCTTGCTAAGCTGTGCCTGCCTGCCCGTGGTTGCTCCGGGGCCACTTGATCCGGAGAGGAAGGCTGAAGGCAAATCCCAGGGGGGGATGCTGGAGTTCAAAGGCCACACACCTTGGCTTGTGCCTCAGCCTGGGTGAGGACCCTTACTCTTCACAAGCAGGGTCATGCTCAGTGCACCACATTTGTTTTTCTAAGGCAGATGAGCCTCACCAGCCTGCCCTGTGTCTTCTCTAACCCACTGTCCAGCTGTAGTAGCTGAAACCCCCAGAGCAGTTTCAGTTTTAGCTCCTTGTTTAGGAGGAGTTGCCTTCTGTTGAGTCATAAATCCTTCAGAACCTTTGTCTGTCCATGTCTTGCATCTTGGAGCAAGAGCCAGCTCCATCTTGCTGATAATAAGCTTTATGACTTGCAAAGTGATTGTTTCTGAAAGATTCATAATCCCTGGGCTACGTGCTGATGGGTGAGAAAGATTCAGGTATTCTGGTCTTTGTCGTGACAGAAGGCTTGTCTACCTGCCATATGGCCCTTCTCTTTTTGTTGGAGCTTGTATGACATGACTCCAGATTAGAGACTTGATTTGCAGGCCAGCAGCTCTAATAATAATAATAATAATAATAATAATAATAATAATAATCCGTGTAATTGCCCAAGGTTCACATAAATTACAATTTCTTCAGATCTCTGTGCTGTTCTTTAGCCTGTGCATAAGGGAACACTATCAAACAAGATAATTTAACCTCAGTCCAGGACAAAGAAGAGCCTGAAACTGAGTTAGTGCAGCCAGAGGGGTTGAAGGAATGGAGCAACTCAAGGGGATTTGCTTTCTAGCAGAAAGGAAGGTGAGGGGTATCACTCCCCCCTGCTCCTCTTCACTCCTGTGGTGCTTTGAGCAGGTCATCCCACCTCTTCTTCCTCCTTGAATGTGTAGGAGGGGCCATGGGGAAGATGGGTGAGGAAAAGGCCAGCAAAGACAAGTAACAAGCAGTAGGAGGATCCTCTTGGGTCTTGCCAGGTGTTTCTTGAGTGAGTGGAGTTTTTAGAAAGGAAGATAGTTGGAGGTGAAATGCAGGTGTTCTGCAGAGCACAGACCTGTGGTTGGGTCCCCACTCTGGTTTGGGAGAAGTGGCCGGTAGCCCTGAAGTCTGTAGAGGTGCAGACTGGTCATTGGGTGACCAGAAGTGCAACAGCCACTGCAAAACCCAAAGGAGACTCACAGATCCCTTCTGGTGGAGGAGGCCCCTTCAGTCAGAAAGGCCAGGTGAGGCCAGGGTTTCTCTTTCATTTTCTAGCCAACGAAATGTGGCTCGTTCAGCCCTTAGCAAGGGTCAGACCCAGCTGTCCTGTCCCAGCCCCAACCACCCACTGCTTCAAGCAGCCACGTGCTGGTTGATCCGGGTGGGAATCCCTCAGGACCATGGAGCAGTGTGGCCCCTTGGCCAAGAGATCAGCCCCACCACTCTGCTCAAGCCGGGGAGGGTCTGTGCCACCAGGAGGCTCCTTCCTCCCCCAGCTGAGCAGCAGAGGGGCCCGTGGTGTGTGTGCTGCTCTGGGAGGCTGTGCACTGCCCACCCAGGCTGCAGAGCTGCCCCTGTGGATCCCACTCCCCAGGCTTTGCAGGCTGAGGCTTGTGCTGCGTTTGACCCGTGTCTGGTTTTTTGTAGCACCTCTGGTCACCTTTGCCTTCTGTCTCTGTCCCTGTAGCAGAAGCCACCTTCACCACCCTCTCCTGACGAGATCCCCATCAATGTCAAGCAAGCCTACAAGACCTTTGCAGCTGTGCCCTTGTCACACCCTCTGCTCGAGACACAGGTAACTGGGGCTGCCTGGGCAGGAGTTGCACAAACACAAGGTTGAGTGTTGCTGGTGGGCGAGGGAAGGGTGAGAACAGGGAGGAGGCTGAGATGTGTCCCCTCCAAAGCAGGCTGTCGTGAAGGAGGGGTGTCTTGAGGTCCCCTTGGAAGATCTTTTGGTACTGTGGATGATCACCTTGCAGAGTCCTGTCTGTAAATGTATCAACTCATAGTATCATGGAATCCCAGACTGGTTTGGGTTGGAGGGAGCTTAAAGATCAACTAGATCCAACCCTTGCATGGGCAGGGACACCTCCCAGCAGCCCAGGCTGCTCCAAGCCCCATCCAACCTGCCCTTCAACACTGCCAGGGATGGGGCAGCCACAGCTTCCCTGGGTAGCCTGGGCCAAGGTCTCACTTTCTTTTTCTAGGAATCACCTGGTCAGACCAGCACAGAGAATCCCAGAACCTCCCCAGAGGTGAGTTGTGGTGGCTGGAGCTGGGTGTGGGATGGGGACTCGGGGGGATTGGGGCTCCCGGGAGTTGCAGAGGCAGGATCAGAGGGTGGGCAGCTTGGGGCAAGCTGGAGGGCTGGCTGGGCCACGTGGCAGCTGTGGCGTGTCCCTGGCAGGTGGGCAGGCAGAGCCCCGGGGGGCTGCACAGCCCCGAGCAGAGATCCTTCCGGGAGAGGCAGAAGTACTTCGAGGTGGAGGTGAAGCAGCAGCAGCTGGACCGGCCCCCCAAGCGCGTCTCCCTGGTAGGAGAGGACGACCTGAAGAAAATGAAGGAAGAGGAAGGTAGGTTGGAATGTGTGCAGGGAGTGGCCGGTGGGGGGATCCTTCCTCACGGGGAGGCAGGAGGGAGGAGGCAGGAGGGAGGACACCACACACCCAGCTCTCCCAGCTGGTTGTTCCATAACCTGGGAGCAGCTCCAGCCAGTGGAAGGTGAAGCAGTTTGGTGGGTGCTCTGCTGTTACCTGCGGGCTGGGGGAGGTGCTGTGGTGCCAGGGCTTCCTGCAGCTGGGGGGTGCTTCCATGAAACACGACACAGCTGCTGCAGACCCAGGGGGGAGATGCAGTGATCAAGACAGGAAGTGTGGGAGGAGGAACTCTGGAGTGATGAGGAGCTTCAGGCTTGCATGTTGGCTTGGTTTGAGATTTGCTAAATGGGATAGATGAGGAGAAACATCACCTCTAATTAGGGTATCTCTGAGTACTAGAATAAAAAATAAAATAAAATAAATCCCTCTGTGGAAGAGAAATCCCAGGGTTAAAATTGTCCAGACAGTAAACTAGGAAGTTACTCAGGATGAAACATCCCAATCAGATCTCTGATCTGATACCTATCAGGTATCTGAGCTTTGGCTCAGCAAACTTCTGTTTGAGGGTGAGTGCACTCAGTGTGATCAACTGCTGGAGACTGCAGGGCCAGGAGGGGATTGTCCCCCCTGCTGAGACCCCCCTGCAGGGCTGGGGCCAGGCTGGGGTCCCCAGCACAGGAAGGACACGGAGCTGTTGGGAGAGGCCAGAGGAGGCCCCGGAGATGCTGGGAGGGCTGGAGCAGCTCTGCTCTGGAGCCAGGCTGGGAGAGCTGGGGTGTTCAGCCTGGAGAAGAGAAGGCTCCAGGGAGACCTGAGAGCAGCTTCCAGTGCCTGAAGGGGCTCCAGGAAAGCTGGGGAGGGGCTTGGGACAAGGGCAGGGAGGGATGGGAGCAGGGGGAAGGGTTTCCAGCTGGCAGAGGGAGCTGGAGCTGAGATGGGAGGGAGAAATTCTGGGCTGTGAGGGTGGGGAGAGCCTGGCCCAGGTTGCCCAGGGAAGCTGTGGCTGCCCCATCCCTGGCAGTGTTGAAGGGCAGGTTGGATGGGGCTTGGAGCAGCCTGGGCTGCTGGGAGGTGTCCCTGCCCATGCAGGGCTGGCACTGGGTGGGCTTTGAGGTCCCTCTAACCCAAACCAGTGTGATGGGATCCTATGAAATCTGTTCTGTAGAGTATCCAGGAATGGAAGTCTGGTGAATAAGGATGGAGGGATGAAGGAATGGGCTAGAGTCTGTTACATCTGAAGCATTAGTGGAGTGGAGGAGAAAGAAAGGCCTCCAGGGAGAGGGTGTGGACTTAAAACAGCCCAAACCTGCAGGGGTGGGAGCATAAGGACCTGCCCAGAGGCTGCATCCCCAGGGGGTGTAAGATGGGTCTCTCTTCTTTTGGCAGCTCGAAAGCTGCAGCAAAAACGTGCCCTTCTGCTGGAGGAGGAGGCAGAAGAGGAGGAGATGGTGAAGCAGGTGCCTGAGGTGAACGTGCCATCCAGTGTCATCATCGAAGGGGTCGAGTACAAGATTGAAAGGCTAAATGGAAGGAGCCTCCAGCCCCCAGCAGCTCGGTAAGACACGACTGGTGCCCCCCACGTGTGCAGAGGTGTCCCAGGATCAGCCATTTTCAGGGAAGAGGGCTGGGCAGGGACATGCCCAACATTTCCTCAGCATGGAAATGAGCAGAGTTTTCCAGCTCTTTCTTTTCAGAAGAAAAGCTCCTTCAGCTGCACAGCTGGAGACTTTTAGAGATCACTAATTCAAAATCAGGCCCGATGCTGCATCCAGGTTTGGGGTTCTTCAGGCTGTTGTTTCCTGGTTCTCCTTGGCTTGTCCTCCAGATTACCTTGATGTTTTTCTAATTCTTGGGCTTAGAACTGGGAATGAGAAAAGGCTTCTCACAAGACTTCAGACAGAAAGAAGGTTGCACTAGAATAAAGCTGAAGCTGTGCTTACCTGACTCTCCCTTCCAGGTCTCTGGTACAGACATTCTTCTCCTCACAAATACTTTTATTGTCAGCCTTATGGAGGCTGAAAACCCTTATCCTGGCATTTTGAATCTTATTATGTTATTTCTGCCCAGTCTCTGCTGAGAAACTTCTCACATAATGAACATCTTGAGGCCTCCCGTGCTGACAGGGCAGCTGCAGGGAAGGACAGCAGCCAGATGCAGACCAGCCTCTTGGTCTGGGGGGAAGGCCCAGTTATCCCTGTTGTTGTACTAAGTGTGGGAGCTCAGGACAGCAGGGCTGGATCCATCAGTTGGCTCCCAGGTGTTTGTTATCCATGCCTGAACAGGGGTGAGGCAGTGGAACAGACTCCATTTATGCTGCTTGAAATGGGTTTTGTCACGCTAGAACGTTGGCAATCAATCCAAATTAACCTGAGCAGTAAAAACAAGGTCTCAGAGTCTAGTGGGAGGTGTCCCCATGCAGGGGGGTTCCAGCCCAAGCCAGTCTGGGATCCTGGGAAGCTTTGCAGTGGTTTGGTTGTGAGCGTTAAGCCTCGGCGTGCCAGGTGATGGGAGAGCACTCAGGGTTCCTTACAGCCCAGATGTGCATCCCCTTACAGCCCAGGGGGTCATCCCTTGGGAACAGTCACCATCTGACATAAGGTGTACCCACATCTGCCATCAGCAAAGGAAGCAGCCAGGCTACCCAGCACAAAAGAGAAGCTGGGAAGAGCCAGGCTAGAACTGGGCCAGAGCTTGGCAGCTTTGAGGAGTGTGTGTGTGGGAGAGGGTGGTTCCTTCCTCCAGGTGAAGGAAATGAGTTATGATAGAGGCAGTGAGCTCTCATGGCCTGGCCAGGGACATCTTCCAGCCCTGGAGAAGCAAATTCATGAGGGCACGTGTCTGCAAACTGAGCTGGTTGTGGCTCTGTGGGGCTTGGAAGGGTTCTGAGCCTTTCCTGGGCCTGGCAGCCCGTGGGTGACCTGTTGCTCTTGCTCTAGGCCTTCTGAGGTCGGGGAGAACAGCAGCTCACAGAGGAATTCACTGGAAGATGGGATCAAGCCTGAGCAGAGAACCAGCTCGATGTCTGGGTAAGTGGCTCAGCAGTGTCCCTTGCCCAGGAGCTGCCAGGGACAGAGCAGGTGGCTCCTCCTGCTCAGCAGAGCGTGCAAAAGGATTTTGTGGAGAGAGTGAAACTGTGGCCAGAACCACCTGCTTAAGGGAAACTCACCTATGATGTCTGTCCATCCATCTCCCAAGGTGATGTCCCAGGATCAAAGGATGTCAGGGGCTGGCAGGGAGCTTTGGAGATCACCCCTGGCAGCCCCCAGAGCAGGGTCACCCCCAGCAGGGCCCACAGGAACCCCCAGAGGGGCTGGGGTGTCTCCAGAGAAGGAGCCTCCTCAGCCTCTCTGGGCAGCCTGGCCCAGGGCTCTGCCACCCTCACAGGCAACAAGTTCCTCCTCATGGGGAGCTTGACCCTCCTGTGCTCCAGCTTGTGCCCGTGGCCCCTTGTCCTGTCCCTGGGCAGCCCTGAGCAGAGTCTGGTCCCCCCTGCTGACCCCCTGCAGATACTGCTCAGCCTTGAGGAGACCCCCCCTCAGGCTCCTCCTCTCCAGCTGAACAGCCCCAGCTCCCTCAGCCTTTCCTCCCAGGCAGATGCTCCAGCCCCTCAGCATCTTGGGGGCCCTGCCCTGGACTCTCTCCAGCAGCTCCTTGGCCTTCCTCCCCTGGGAGCTGTTGCTGGGGGGTGTTGCTCGTCCCCTTTTGTCCTGCAGACAGGCAGGGAAGGGCTGGCTGGGACCTCTCCCTCTTTCTCTCCCCAGGTCGAGCCCCTCGTGCCTGGCAGCAGGGGAGGGGGGGGCCCCTGTCCGGACGGCCAAAGCCGAGCGGCGGCACCAGGAGCGGCTGCGGATGCAGAGCCCCGAGCTCCTCAGCGCTCAGGAGAAGGAGCTCTCTCCAGCAGAACGTCGTGCTCTGGAGGCAGAGAAACGGGCCATGTGGAGGGCAGCACGGTGAGACACAAGCACCTGCACTCTTCACCAGGCTGAGCCCGGGGAAGGGGGACCTGCTGCCTGTCCTTTGGGTGACGTGGGACCCAGGCCAGGGAGCAGAGAAGCTTAGGGAGGTTGGATGTTGCCTGTCCAGAGGGTCCAGGGCAGCCTCTGCTGGGCTGAGCTCACCTCCTGGCAGCTGCACGGGGGAGGTGCCCCCTTGCAACGCTGCTCCACGATCACACAGAAAGTGGAGTTCTCTGAAAACCGCCCCTGAGGCACCTCCATGGGATGGGGGAGGTGTTCCCCCCTCTCGGCACACGTTCCCTCCTTGGTAGCACCTGGGAGACCCTGGAGCTGCAGGGTGACTGCAACACGAGAAAAGCACTTCCCACAATCAGTGCCACTGGGCTGGAAACGTTCCTGAGGTCCAGCAGTGAGCAAGAGGAGGGCATTCCTACCCACACAGGCTGGCCCATCAGCTATGAAAGGGTGATGAAAAACTCTTGGAGAAGGAAGAGAAGTTCCTGGCTCAGAACTGAAGACTTGAAGCCCGTCCAGGCATTTACTGTGCCACATAATTCCTTTCAAACATTAGTCAGGCTTCTTCTATGATCAGTTCTAGTGTTCTTCCCATAGTGTTCCTGCAGGAGGCATTCAAAGGACAGTCAGTCTCTTTTGGGGGGTGAAGGAAAGGAGAGCTGCTGGCAGCAGGGCTGCCAGGGGTTCATCCTTCCCCCCCTGACATATAAAAGGCCAAAGGGAATTCTGTGAGTTGTGGGACCACTTGGAAGTTCCAGTGCCTGTGCTCAGACATGGATGATAACGATGGTGCCATCTTCTGGGCAGGCTCCAGGGATGAAGAAATAGAGAGTGGGATCTTCAGTGAGAGCTGGCTCATTGTCTGGGGCTTTGAGAGAACAAAGCTTCCCATTGTTACCTGATCATGGAACAGACCTGCTTGTGTTCCTGACGTGCTTATGGACATGAAGTTCAACAAGGCCAAGGGCAGGGTCCTGCCCATGGGTCAGGGCAGCTCCAGGCACAAATCCAGGCTGGGGGGAGAATGGATGGAGAGCAGCCCTGAGGAGAAGGGCCTGGGGGTGTTGGGTGAAGAGGAGCTCAAAATGAGCCCAGAACCCCCCCGTGTCTTGGGCTGCATCCCCAGCAGTGTGACCAGCAGGGCCAGGAGGGGATTGTCCCCCCTGCTGAGACCCCCCTGCAGGGCTGGGGCCAGGCTGGGGTCCCCAGCACAGGAAGGACACGGAGCTGCTGGAGAGGCCAGAGGAGGCCCCGGAGATGCTGGGAGGGCTGGAGCAGCTCTGCTCTGGAGCCAGGCTGGGAGAGTTGGGGTGTTCAGCCTGGAGAAGAGAAGGCTCCAGGGAGACCTGAGAGCACCTTCCAGGGCCTGAAGGGGCTCCAGGAAAGCTGGGGAGGGGCTTGGGCCAAGGGCAGGGAGGGATGGGAGCAGGGGGAAGGGTTTCCAGCTGGCAGAGGGAGCTGGAGCTGAGATGGGAGGGAGAAATTCTGTGCTGTGAGGGTGGGGAGAGCCTGGCCCAGGTTGCCCAGGGAAGCTGTGGCTGCCCCATCCCTGGCAGTGTTGAAGGGCAGGTTGGATGGGGCTTGGAGCAGCCTGGGCTGCTGGGAGGGGTCCCTGCCCATGCAGGGGGATTGGAACTGGATGATCTTTAAGCTCCCTCCAGCCCAAACCAGTCTGGGATCCTGGGGTCCTAGCAGCTGTCTTGCTTTTCAGTGATCAGATCCAGTATTGCTGGGTTTAGGTCCAGCAGAGCAGGTCCTCAGCTCCACTCTCATTCCAATACCAACCTGCAGCTTTTTATTCAGTCCTTGCAGAAGTGCCTGCCTGACTCCTTGGTGCTTATTTTGGCCTCAGCAGGAATCAGTAACCATCACAGAGTCATCAGGGTTGGCAGGGGCCTCTGGAGATCATCTAGTCCGACTCCTGGTAGAGCAGGGTGGCCTGGAGCACATCCCTCAGGACTGCATCCAGGGGGGGCCTGAACATCTCCAGAGAAGGAGACTCCACCACAACGTGCTCCTTCTTGTCAGGCAAAGCTGCTGCCACATCCCTGCTACCACTGACCCCCCAGGATGATCTGGCCTTGCTAGGATCCCCCTCCCAGAGCTGCTGGAGCAGGCACAGGGAGGGGACAGCAGCTCAGGTGTTGTTCCCAGAGGCCCCAGGCAGCCTGGGGGTGGGACTGCCCAATCCTGCACGTGGTGCTGAGCCCCACTAACCTGTGTTTGAAGTGCATGCCACTGATGCAATGACTTCCTTTCTAATCTGCTGTCTTCTGCTTCTTTCCAGTTCTCTGGTCTGTGTCCTGTCACTCCTGACCCCATCACTTTGCACCTTCTTGGGCTTTTTCCTTTTTCTCCCCGTGTCATCCGTGCTGTGCCAGGACATGGGATCCACCCCCCAGCACACCCCTGTGCTCTGCTGGGACAAACACCCTGGGACCCCAGTACAGCAGTGGGGGGCACACACAGCCCCTGGCACTAGTGCCAGAGGAGGAGTGGGGCTGAGGAGGTGCAGGCACATCTCCAGGTGTCCAGAGGGGCTGTGGGCAACTCACCCTGAGGCTGGGGAGAGCCTGGCCCAGGTTGCCCAGGGAAGCTGTGGCTGCCCCATCCCTGGCAGTGTTGAAGGGCAGGTTGGATGGGGCTTGGAGCAGCCTGGGCTGCTGGGAGGTGTCCCTGCCCGTGCAGGGGTGGCACTGGGTGGGCTTTCAGGTCCCTCCAACCCAACCCAGCCTGGTATTCCATGATCTTGGCAGTCATTCACCTCTCCACTCACACGTCCTCCAGGGCAAACAGACCTTTCACAATATGCTTCTCCATTTGGGTTCCCCTTTTCCCGTGGTCACACCAAGGTGCAGGTAGCAGGTGGTCAGACCCGGGTGCAAAAGCACGTAGAGAGACCCTCAGCCATGTGCTCACACACCCACCTGTGCCCTGTGCTCCCTCCCTTGGCTTCACACCCACACACTGTGTCCCCACCAGCTCCTGGGCCTTTCCCAGGGCTCTGCCAGGTGCTCCTGGGCTCTCCTCCCAGCCCAGGAAGGGGACAGGCTCCAGCTGCTGAGGCTCTGCAGGATGATGCTTCTGGCTCCATCATCCCAGATGGTGCTCTGGAGGTTCCTGCTTCTGCAGCAGTGGGTGTAGGGCAGGATCAGGTGTAGGAGCCTGTTGCATGAGATGGGATTTTAGAGGAAGCTCCTTCACTGGAAGGGTTCTCAAACCCTGGCCCGGGGAGGTGGTTGAGTCCCCACCCCTGGGGGTGTTTCCGAGCCATGTAGATGTGGTGCTGAGGGACATGGGTTAGTGATGGACTCAGCAGAGTTGGGTTAATGGTTGGACTCGCTGATCTTCAGGGTCTTTTCCAACCAGAAGGATTCCATGGCTGCGTCAGCCCCGTGTTTCTCCTTGCCAGGGTATGTTCCTGTACCTGTTTCTTTCTTTCCCTGCGCTTGTCTGCTGCGATGCTCATCACCATCATCTCCTCTTCCTCTTCCTCCTCCTCTTCCTCCTCCTCCTCCTCAGATCCTCAGCTCTTGAAGACAGTATTAAACAGTACGAGCAGGATCTGGCCAGGAAGCTGTACCAGTCCCGCCAGTGGGCACCTGCTCCCGGGGCCAGGCCAGCTCAGATGTCTAGTCCAAAGCAGAGTCACGCCTCAAGATTCCCTGGGTCAGGAAGCCAATCCAGGTGTGCACAGCCCTTCCCTGCCAGCTGCATGTCCCGTGCTCCCAGCTCTGCCCCTGCATCCCACTGCAGGGCTCCCAGCTCTGCCCTGCCCAGGGTAGGGAGGGAATTCCAGAAACACTGGCCCAGGTTGCCCAGGGAAGCTGTGGCTGCCCCATCCCTGGCAGTGTTGAAGGGCAGGTTGGATGGGGCTTGGAGCAGCCTGGGCTGCTGGGAGGTGTCCCTGCCCATGCAGGGGTGGGACTGATGTTCTTCAAGGTCCCTTTCAACCCAAACCAGTCTGATTCAACTGTAGTTGTTGCTGGTCTTCATTTCCCTGAGGTCCCACAGACTCCCAGCAGTTGTTGTCTCCAAGAGAAGGAGGTTTTGGGGTGGGATGCTGGGTCTGCTTGGCTGGGAGAAGGGAGCAGATTTTCTGAGGGCTGAGGCCACTTTTTCATGCCTGTTCCATAATGTGATGGTTGTAGAGGGTCGAGATGCAGCAGCCTGAGAGCACGGGGGAGAGCCAGGCCCTGAGAACTGCTCCTGTGAGCCCCTGCAGCTCCTTGCCCAGCCTGGGTTGGTCTCCCATGGGAGCTGGCACCTCTGGAAGGAGCTGTGGGTTCTCAGCACCTTGCAGCTGAGCTCTGGGCTGTGTTCCACACGGGCCTGTGTGGCTGAGGGGGACAGCAGACCAAGCTCCTCTCCTCCCTACCCAGGGAAGCAGGGGTGCTTCACGGCGCCTTTCTGGTGGGCTGGGTGCAGAAGGCAGCGCTGCCTCTTCCCAGGGAGACAAAGCCTGATGTCTCTTTCTCCCTCCCTCACTCCCGAGGCAGGATGAAGTCCCTTGAGCAGGATGCCCTGAAAGCCCAGATGGTCATTGCCAAGTCCAAGGAGGGGAAGAAGCGCAGCACGTTGGAGCAGCTGGCAGAGTCACCTTCCCCCGTCCCCACCCCCTCACCAACACCACTGGAAGGTAAATGTGCCTCTCTCTGCCTCCCAGGAAAAGAGCTGGTGCTTCCCTAGCTTAACTTGCTGGAAAGGAGACCTGGTGAAAGGAATTTCCTCCTTCAGCCTGGACTGGGAGGTCCTGTGGGTTGTGTGACACCATCTCTCAGCAGAGGGGATGGGCCTGATCCATGGAAAATGGGAGAGAACATGTGAGGTGTCTGGTTCCAGGCACCCAGGGCTGAACTAAAACCAGCATCAGGAGTCCTTAGTACAACAGGAATGATGCATTGACTGGTTCTGAGAAGGCACCATCTTTCCTGAGCATCTTTTATCCCACTTAAATCCTGCTAAACGGAAGGGTCAGATTCAGGGAAGTGTTGCATGTGAGGCCAGAGGAGGCCCCGGAGATGCTGGGAGGGCTGGAGCAGCTCTGCTCTGGAGCCAGGCTGGGAGAGCTGGGGTGTTGAGCCTGGAGAAGAGAAGGCTCCAGGGAGACCTGAGAGCACCTTCCAGGGCCTGAAGGGGCTCCAGGAAAGCTGGGGAGGGGCTTGGGCCAAGGGCAGGGAGGGATGGGAGCAGGGGGAAGGGTTTCCAGCTGGCAGAGGGAGCTGGAGCTGAGATGGGAGGGAGAAATTCTGGGCTGTGAGGGTGGGGAGAGCCTGGCCCAGGTTGCCCAGGGAAGCTGTGGCTGCCCCATCCCTGGCAGTGTTGAAGGGCAGGTTGGATGGGGCTTGGAGCAGCCTGGGCTGCTGGGAGGTGTCCCTGCCCATGCAGGGGGTTGGAACTAGATGATCTTTAAGCTCCTTCCAACCCATCCCATGACTAGATGATGCAGCCATTCCTGACAAGTGCTTTTCTGTCATCTTTTGCAGATTGCAGCCCCAGAAATGTCACCTCCCCAGGAAGGCTGGTATGACATCCCCTCACCTCTGTTCTCTCTCCTGTCATCCTGGGAATTCCTAGTTGCTGAGTGTGGGTGTGAACTGTGCCCATGGGCCATGGGGCCCCTCCTCACATGCTCCAGCCTGGTCTGGCTGCAGGATACACTGAGCAGGGGGGGCAGCTCTGCCAGACCTGCTGCCTGGGGCATCCACCCCTTTTTGCAACTAAGACCCTGGCCCAGGTTGGCCAGGGAAGCTGTGGCTGCCCCATCCCTGGCAGTGTTGAAGGGCAGGTTGGATGGGGCTTGGAGCAGCCTGGGCTGCTGGGAGGTGTCCCTGCCCGTGCAGAGGGGGTTGAAATGAGATTATTTTTAAGGTCCTTTCCACCCCAAACCATTCCATGGCTCTACCACGTGACCTGTTTTCTGTTTCCCTGTTTTATTATTTCATCCTTTCCTTGGTCCTGCACCTCCCTGTTCAGGAGGCCACTGACACCAGCCACTCTGGATCTTTATTTCCTCAAGAGCAGAGACCTGAGACCTGTAGCTGGAAGCAGCATTTTCCCTTCTCTGAGCCCTCTTAAGTGGCTGCAGAGAAGGGTCAGATTAGGGGGGGCAGCTGCAGAGAGAGGGGCCCTGGTTTAGCCCAGGGTCACACTGCAACCAGCTCTGGGTCGAAATCCTGACTGTGCCACCAGGAATCTTCCCACAAACCAGGTTTCCTTCCTCACCCAGTGCATCTGCATTTCCCTGGGGGGCTTCATCCCTCCTCTGCAGCCTGGATCCCGTGTCCTGACACCGGCCCAGCAAAAGCCCCCGTCCCAGAGCTGCCCAGTGTCACTCCTGGGAATAGCTGGGAATGCTGGTCTCTTATCTGCTCACAGATTGCTCAGCTGGCTGCTGCTTCCCCCCAGTTCTCTCCCCTCACTCTCTCTTCTCTCTCTCTTCTCTCCTGCTGTCCTTTCTAGTCCATGTCTGAAAAGAAGTTTGACTACCGGGAATTTGCTGCTATTCCTTCCTCCAAACCCGTTTACGAAATCCAGGTATAACCTGCATGTTGAGCCCCCCCAGGTGGGGCAGGACTTGGTCTGATGGAACTGGTGACCTTCAGGGCTGAGGCTGAGCTTGGGGGAGGCCTCTTCAGGGGCCCTGTCTGAGGGAGGCAGTGACATCCAGCCGTGCTGGGTGGCTGGGGGTCTGTTGGAGCCCTGGTCGGGGGGCACTGACAACAAGTTGGTCCAGATGCTGTTAAAATTAAAGACGAAAGCTCTGCAGTTACAGAGCAGCCACATCTTCACCTTAGCTGATCCTGAGAGACCTTGAAGTGAAAGGTGAGACCTAAAACAAGGGGAAGAGCTATAGCAGTGATTGCCAACAGGCTGCAGAGCAGATGTTCACTCCCAACTGGAAGGTGTCCAGCAGCCCGCCCAGGCAGCAGCTGTGGTGACAATTCCCAGATGCTGTCAGTGCTGTGGGTGAGCTGTGAGCTACCCCTGTGGGAAGGGGACCCCAAGCTTGAGGGAGAACACCATGGTGAGGTGGTTCTCCTGCCTGAAAGAACCTCCTTCCATTGATGACTTGTCATAGACTCACAGAAGGGTCAAGGTTGGACGGGACCTCTGAAGGTCACCTCATCCAACCCCCCTGCTCGGGCAGGGCCACCTAGAACCAGTTGCCCAGGACAATGAGCTGCCTTTCTTTTCTTGTCTGGGTGAGCCAAAGGTGGTCTTCCTGCTGACCAGGTGTTTGGAATTCCTATGGATTTCCTGATGAAAGGCACTGTATGGGCAGGAGCAGAGGCCACAGCTGCTGCCCTTTCTGCTCTAGGTGCCAGTTGGCCAGAGATGGAGGGACCCAAGGCTTTAGGTTGGACATTAGGAGGAAATTCTTCACTCTGAGGGTGGGGAGATGCTGGAACAGGTTGAGTTGTGGCTGCCCCATCCCTGGCAGTGTTGAAGGGCAGGTTGGATGGGGCTTGGAGCAGCCTGGGCTGCTGGGAGGTGTCCCTGCCCATGCAGGGGGGTTGGAACTGGGTGATCTTTAAGGTCCTTTCCAACCTGAACCATTCCATGCTCCTACAACTAAAGAAAAATTCAGCTCATCACTTGTGCTCTTGATCTGAGCAACAAGAGCCCTGAAAAATCAGTTTTACTCAGTAGTGGCTGGAACTTTTGGATGAATTTGGCTTTGTTAAACCTGCTGGACACTGATCTCCCCTGAAACCCTCTCCTGGTGTTTGTGGAGCTCAGAGAAGTGTGGAGCTCAGTGCAAATACAAAATAAATCACAGAACAGAGATACCTACAAGCCTGGAAGGAACAGTAGAAGTACCAAAGGCAGCTACGTCTGCAGCAAACACTGAGCCCCAGGGGATGCTCTGGCCTCCCTGGCCTCGAAGCTCCAGGAGCAGCCAGGATGGATTCTCTGTTCCAGCCAGATCAGCAGGGCCTGGGGCTGCTGCCCATCCCGGGGTAGTGCTGGTTTTTACACCAGCCCAAGCTCCTCACCCCGAGCAAAGCTGTTTTCTCAGGGTGTTGTCGCTCAGCTCTGGTGAGCTCCAGGCAGCTCTGGTGGTTGGAATGTTCCTCAGGCTGTGAGGGAGTTTTAATTAGCAGCAAAGGCTCCAGGCTTGGGGAAGAGCAGCTGGGAAGTGCCCGGGGGAGAAGGACCTGGGGGTGGTGGTCAACAGGGTCTGGAGAGGAGCCAGTGTGTGCCCAGCTTGGCCACCAGCATCCTGGCTTGTGTCAGCACTGGGGTGGCCAGCAGGAGCAGGGCAGGGATCATCCCCCTGTGCTGGGCACTGGGGACTCCTCAAACCCTGGGGTCAGGTTTGGGTGAGGAAAGGGACATGGAGGGGCTGGAGCGTGTCCAGGGAAGGGCCCCGGAGCTGGGGGAGGGGCTGGAGCAGAAGGAGAAGGGGCTGGAGAACTTGTGAGGAGCAGCTGAGGGAGCTGGGGGTGTCCAGCCTGGAGCAAAGGAGGCTGAGGGGAGACCTGCTGGCTCTGCAGCTGCCTGAGAGGAGGTTGGAGCCAGGGGGGTCGGGCTCTGCTCCCCAGGAACAAGCCCTGGGACAAGAGGGAACGGCCTCAAGTTGTGCCAGGGGAGGCTGAGGTTGGATCTGGGGAACAATTCCTTCCTGGCAAGGGTTGTCAGGGCCTGGCCCAGGCTGCCCAGGGCAGGGGGGAGTCCCCATCCCTGGAGGGGTTTCCAAGCCCTGGAGATGTGGTGCTGAGGGACATGGGTTGGTGGGCACAGTGGGGTTGGGTTGATGGTTGGACTCCATGACCTTGGAGCTCTTTTTGCAACCTCAGTGACTCTGGCAGGTGCAGTTCCATGACTACCATAAAGCCATTTCTCCAAAGCTGCCTCTGCCATCTCTTGGCTCCCTGTCCCACTTCAGGTCTCTCCACACACCTGAATATAGAGGCAGAAGGTGGGTCCACGTGAGGAGCTGGGCCTGGGAGCAGGGAAGGTGAAGAATTAGGCTCCAGGACCCCAAGGAAATGCAGCTCCCGAGTTTCTGCTCATTCTCTAGTCTTCCCACTTTCTGCCTCTCGTGTCCCCTGCTCTCCTCTCCTCCTCACACACAGCTAAAGCAGGGGAGCCCTGATGGGGGGACACACACCTCATCCTGCAGATCAGCCCACAGGTTGATGGTCTCCAGCAGAGGACTGGGGGTGTAGCCACCTGCAGGCCCCTGAGAGCCCGGGTGCTGGGTTCCCAGCCCCTCTGCAGGGTGCTGCAGGTGGGGAACCACCTGGCAGGAGCGTTGCAGAGGTGGGTGCTCATGTCTTCTTCTCTTCTCTTGCAGTCACCTGATGCAGCTGATGACCTCAGATACGTGGATGACAGAAACAACTCGGGTAAGTTCACCACCAAAGGTGTCATCTTCCCACTCCTTGCTTCCTGCCCCCTTGGTTCCAGAGGGTTCCCCTTGGCCTGCCTGTGGAATCCACCCCAAGGACTTCAGTTCCTGCTGCTTGAAGCCATGTCCTGTTCTGTCTGTTCTAGAATGAACCCTCCCAACTGGCCTCGTTGAGTTCTGGGTAGGATGTTTGCATTGAGTGGTGGCTGATCTGCTGAGAATGGTGTGGAACAAGCATGTCCCCTTCTGGCTTTGTGGTCTGGAGTGGGGAGTGGTGGCAGAACATGGGTGGGAAGTTTTGGCCTCTGTCACCTGCTGGAAGTAGATAATATCTATGGTTCAGGGGCTCCTGCCCCTCTTCCTAGAGAAAAGCCTCTTGCTGCCTGCACCAGCAGCCGTGGGGAAGTTCATCAGAGGACTGAGAGCCTCTGGGTGACTCCCCACTTGTGGATCCATGTGCAGGGTCACAGAGTCACAGGGTGGTGGGGCTGGAAGGGGCCTCTGGAGATCACCCATCCAAGCCTGGAGACACCCCAGCCCCTCTGGAGGTTCCTGTGGGACCTGCTGGGGGTGACCCTGCTCTGGGGGCTGCGAGGGGTGATCTCCAGAGCTCCCTCACCACTCTGTGACTTCTGTTGAGCTTGAGCATCATCCAGCAGTGTAAGAATAACCTTAAGTCAGCACAAGGTTCTGGCTGGTCCCGCCTGGTTTGATGGGAGCCCCTGGGAACACCAAGGAAAGAGCATCAGAGGAGAAGAGCATGGAGTGATTCCTCCTGGAATGGCACTCCAGGGATCTGTGGGTTAGCACTTTGGAAGGCAGAGCCTTCCCTTGGAGAGTGGTTTTATTTCTTTCTCTCACATTTGCAGTAAATTTCACCTTCCAGATCATTGCCCAGAGAACTTGGGAAAAGCCTAAATACCCTTTTTGTTGTTGAGTTTCATTGGGTTACCCTGATACCACAGAACCATGGAATGGGTTGGGTTGGAGGGACCTTAAAGCCCATCCAGTCCCAACCCCTGCATGGGCAGGGACACCTCCCACCAGCCCAGGCTGCTCCAAGCCCCATCCAGGCTGCCCTGGGACACTTCCAGGCAGGAATACACAGCTTGGGATCATCAGCAGTTCCTCTCAGTACAGTCTTCATCACTTCTCCTCAGTCACCAAAGCCTGACCCAACCCAGGTGACTGCTCAGGGGGTGTCAGCAGGGGGGTCTCCTGCTGACTTGATCTCCTCCTTCCCCACTGGGAGATCCTGGCCCAGCTGGTTCCTGCTGAGCTTTGGCTGAGGAGCAGCCAGGAGTGTTTTAGCAGCTCCTGGTGCTGTGGTGGGACCATGATCCTGCATGTTGGGGGCTCCTTTGGCAGATCCCAGCCTCGGGGGGTCTGAAAGGAAGGACTTCCCTCTGAGCCCCCCTGACCCCCAGCCCAGCCCAGCCCAGGCTGGTGTTCCCTGCATGTGCCCCTGCCCTTCTCCTGCACCTTCCAGCTTGGTTTGGAAGCCACCTGCCCACTGGTCCCCAGGTCCTCTTGAGATGGCAGAGCTGCCACCTGCAGTCAGCTGGTCTGGGGACCTGTTCAAGCAGCAGGTTAATGCCCTGGTTAGTAGTTCAGGAAGGGCTGTGAGTTGTGTCTGCTCCTCATGCTGGAACACGGGGATGGTGCATCCTGGAGCCTGGCTCTGGAGCAGAGGGTGGGCCCTGGGTACAGCCCAGCAGGCTCTGCTCCTTGGACCTGATCTGTCATGGAGCACAGCATCCCAGCCTGGGTTGGGTTGGAGGGACCTTAGAGACCACCCAGTGCCAGCCCTGCACGGGCAGGGACACCTCCCAGCAGCCCAGGCTGCTCCAAGCCCCATCCAACCTGCCCTTCAACACTGCCAGGGATGGGGCAGCCACAGCTTCCCTGGGCAACCTGGGCCAGGCTCTCCCCACCCTCACAGCCCAGAATTTCTCCCTCACATCTCAGCTCCAGCTCCCTCTGCCAGCTGGAAACCCTTCCCCCTGCTCCCATCCCTCCCTGCCCTTGTCCCAAGCCCCTCCCCAGCTTTCCTGGAGCCCCTTCAGGCCCTGGAAGGTGCTCTCAGGTCTCCCTGGAGCCTTCTCTTCTCCTCCAGAGATGCCCACATCAGTGTCTGCATGAAGTGTCTCAGCTCTGCCTAACCTGGCACTTCCTCTCCAAGCCCTGACTTCTCCTGTCCCCGCAGCTCCCCAGGAGCAGGATGGGCAGCCAGAGGACCAGGACCTGCTGGCCCCCCGGGACCCCTCGCCCCCTCCCTCAGCCCTGGAGGACCTGCCTCTCTACAGCAACAGGCGGAAGCTCCGGCACAGCCGGCGCAGCCTGGAAGCTGCTGTTCCCACGTAGAGGAGCCGATGGACCTGGGCCATGGAACAGCCCGGCACGGGGCTCCGGGGCTCCCTGGGCTCCAGGGACAGCCCTGGGTTGCCCCCCCTGCTGCCTCCCGGGCTCCGGGATGGGACCTGAGCACCCCAGGGAATCACCCTGGGCAAGAACTTCCTTGCAGGCTGTGACCAGCCCTGGCTCCCCACCCGAGGCTGCCCGGGGACAGTTCCCAGCCCGAGGGGAAGGGCGGCCCGGGCAGGGCAGGAGGTGTGGGTAGGACAGGGTAGTGCAGCTTGTTAGCCTGTAAATAGTGTGTGTGGGAAGGGGAGGAGAAGGGAGAGCAGGGGAGGGGGAGCCCGGGGGGCTCCAGCTGCTGCCCCTCCGCTTGGCTCCTGCTTCTGGTTCCTGGGGGAGCTTCTGCCCTGCCGTGGGGTGGAAGGAAGGTCCCTCCTGCCTTTTGCTCCTGGCCCGTTCCCAGGCCTCTTGCCAAAACCAGAAACGGGAAAAAAAAGAAAAGAAGGGGGGGAAAAAAAAAAAAAAAAGGAAAAGAAAAAAAAAAACAAAGCAGCATCTTCCCCCTCCCCTTCCTCTGGGGGGTGGGAACGGGGAGCTCGGAGGGAAAAGCAGCAGAACACACACAAAAAAGCAAGAAAAAGGAAAAAAAGGAATTCCAGCCAGGTGCCTCCCCTGCCCCTCACCTCTGTGCTCAGCAGGAGGGCCCGGGCAGGAGCCTGGGCCAGCTCCACCTGTCCCCAGGACACTGATCCTGCCCACCTGCTGATCCAGGAGGCAGGAATTCCTGCCTGGAGCCTGAGCAGGGGGAGCCCCTCTGGAGGCACTGGGAGCTGGGGGAGGGATCTGCTGGCAGCACCAGGGCTGGACTGGTGGGACTGGAGCAGGAGCCTGGCAGGGCAGGGAGGTGGGAGCAGCAGCTGGGATAGTGGGGTAGGATTCAGGAAAAGGGGAAGGGGAGGAAAGTGGCATCGGTGGGGTAGGAGTAACAGGTCTTACAGGTAGGAGGGTACTAGTGGGGAGTCCACAGGGACGTGCAGCGGGGCCCTACGGGGGTGCCCAGTTGTGCTGGAAGTAAAAATTCCTTCTTTCCCCAGCTCTGGAGCAGGAGCTGCCAGGCAGGGAGCAGCTGGAGCAGGACAGAGACCCCTGGGCTCCAGGCCCTGCTCCCTGAGGACCAGGGGAAACACCTGCCCCTGCTGGAGGGAGAAAAGGAAAGTGAAGAAGGAGCAGGGCTGGGATTCCTGGGTGTCAAGGCTGGGATTCCTGGGTTGCAGGGCTGGGATTCCTGGCTTGCAGGGCTGGGATTTCTGGCTTGCAGGGCTGGGATTCCTGGGTTCCACGAGTGGAGGAAGGGCTGTGAACAGCTGCTGCACATCTCCACAGCTGTGGAGAGCTGCGAGACCAGCCCCTGCTGCCACAGCCCAAGGAAAACTCCCCTTCTCCTGGTTTTTGTTTCCAGCCCCTCTCAGGGAGCAGGGCCCAGCCTGGCAGCAGGAGCTGCCCACCCTGCCCCCTTGGTGCTCCCTGCTGCAGCCTCAGCCTGGCAGGGACTGGTCGGGGCTGGGAGCCACAGGCAGTTGCTGGTACCTTGGCTGGTGACAGAGCTGGGAGCAGGTCCCTTCAGCTGGGAATCTCCCTTCATGCCAAAATCCCGTGGATCATTTTGACTGCCTTGGGATGTTTCAGTTTTAGCAGAGCTTTGAAGGGGGGGGACTGGGATAATCTCCAGCTGCGGCTGCTTCCGACAGCAGCAAGTTGAGCTTTTCCTTTTTAAACCTAATTTTAGCCTTTGCTTTTTAACAACAGCAGTTTTGGAAACAATCCTGGGCTGGTTTTGGTGACTAACTTGTGATTCTTTCTTCCTCTCCCTTGGTGGTACCTGGTGCCAGGCTCTGGGTTCTCTCCTGTTCTGTCCTGAGAGACTCTGAGGGAAAATTAGCGCATCAAGACTGTAACTAGTGACATTTGTACAACCAAAGAAATCTATTTTGTGGTTCAAGGATAATAAAAGTTTACTTTACATTTTAGAGCCTTTGGTCCGTGTGGGTTTTTTTGTTCCCTGTGTGAGGAGTTTCTGTATCAACACTTCAGTCCTTATCAGTTGGGTTCTTCCTGACAAACCCTGGTGGTTTTCCTGCTTTTTCTGCAGGAATTCAGTGCTCACCTGAGCTGCTGCCAACAGCAGGAATGGCAAGAGCTGCTCATGGAAGTGTTGGAGGGCAGGTTGGATGGGGCTTGGAGCAGCCTGGGCTGCTGGGAGGTGTCCCTGCCCATGCAGGGGGGGCACTGGGTGGGCTTTGAGGTCCCTCCAACCCAAACCCAGCTGGGATGGTAGGAAATTTGGGAGAAAAGTGGTATCAGTGCTCAGGGGAAGAGGAGAACCCTGGCCAGGAAGTGTTAGTTCCAGCCTTGCATGGTCTGAACTCCTTACCTTGGACCAAGCTTCCCTCTCGAGCAGAGGTTTCTGCTCCAGAGAAGCTGTGGGAAAAGGAAATGGGGACAAATGGGAGAGATGATTCATGTAGGAAATGGGGCTTTAGTCACATTCACCACCACCACCTGCTCACAAAGCAACACCCTGCTGAGGGCAGAGGGGGGGGGGAAAGCTGCAACCTCCTGCATTCCCTGCATCAAGATCCAGGATCACCTGGCAAAAAAAAAACAAACAACAATGAAAATGTATAAATGTGGGGGGATGGAACTTCTGGTCTGTAAAGGACTTGGTGCCAGCCCTGCCTGGCTGGTTCTCCCTTCTGATGGGTGGTGACAACTTCCTTTTCCAGGTAACTGAGGAGCCAACAAGCAGAGGGGTGATGCTGGGCCTTGTTCTGCCCAGCAGGGAAGGGCTGGTGAGGGGTCCTGAGCTCCAAGGCAGCCTTGGTTGTAGTGACCATGAAGTGGTGGAGCTCAAGATCCTGAGGGCAGCAGGGAGGGCTGTTGGGAGAGGGTCCAGAGGAGGCCACGAGATGCTGGGAGGGCTGGAGCAGCTCTGCTCTGGAGCCAGGCTGGGAGAGCTGGGGTGTTCAGCCTGGAGAAGAGAAGGCTCCAGGGAGACCTTAGAGCACCTTCCAGTGCCTGGAGGGGCTCCAGGAAAGCTGGGGAGGGGCTTGGGCCAAGGGCAGGGAGGGATGGGAGCAGGGGGAAGGGTTTCCAGCTGGCAGAGGGAGCTGGAGATGAGATGTGAGGGAGAAATTCTGGGCTGTGAGGGTGGGGAGAGCCTGGCCCAGGTTGCCCAGGGAAGCTGTGGCTGCCCCATCCCTGGCAGTGTTGAAGGGCAGGTTGGATGGGGCTTGGAGCAGCCTGGGCTGCTGGGAGGTGTCCCTGCCCATGCAGGGGGTTGGAACTAGATGAACTTTGAGGTCCCTTCCAACACAAAGCAGCCTGGGATTCTGGTATTCAGAGATATGAGAGAAATGTCAACCCAGGAGTGTGTGACTTGCTGAAAAGCTGCAACACGCCTCGACAAACATTCCTGCTCCATGAGGCTCCTCAGGATGAGGCCAACGAGGGAAGGTTGGAAGGGACAATGGAAGGACCTGAGCCAGGGTCTGTCGGGAGCCGAGACCTGAGAGGTGACGTGTTCAAATGGTAAATGCTGCAGGGAGTGTTGGGTTTGGTGGAAGGGGAGGGACACCCAGGAACCTGGAGCTGAATGAAGATGAGGGACAAGAAAATGAATTAGAGCCTTTTGGTAAAGAGCAGCGAATACAAACCCAGGCAGGGCCCAGCAGCACCAGTGGGAACAGACACGGGCAGGTGTGGGAGCACTGGGAGGTTCAAAACGCTTGTTTTGTTCAGTTAGTTCCCAAAATTAATTCCTGTGAAGTTACAGACCTGCTGATGGACACGCCTGGGAAGGGGAAAACCCGCAGGGACGCTGTCAGGAGAAGGGATGATGGTGCTGAATGAAACCAGTCGGGAGGTTTTTCTCTCCTGTGCCGGGGGGATCAAAGTGATTTTACCTTGAAAAACGTCCCTTGAATCTTGGCTGAGTGTGACCTCTGGTGCCAGAGGGATGAACTGCCCGGGCCAGGGCTGGGATCCCGCTGCTGAGCTTGGGCCAGGCTTGGAATGGAATTATCAGCTCCTTGGACAAGGCTGCTCCAGCTGCCAAGATTAATTTAGCAGAGAAACAGCCTGGACAGACACAGCTCAGCCCCAACCCCTGCGGGTGAGAGGCTCCTCCTGCTCAGGAAGGGTTTGCACAAGACACAGAATCCCAGCCTGGTTTGGGTTGGAGGGACCTCAGAGCCCACCCAGTGCCAGCCCTGCATGGGCAGGGACACCTCCCAGCAGCCCAGGCTGCTCCAAGCCCCATCCAACCTGCCCTTCAACACTGCCAGGGATGGGGCAGCCACAGCTGCCCTGGGCAACCTGGGCCAGGCTCTCCCCACCCTCACAGCCCAGAATTTCTCCCTCCCATCTCAGCTCCAGCTCCCTCTGCCAGCTGGAAACCCTTCCCCCTGCTCCCATCCCTCCCTGCCCTTGTCCCAAGCCCCTCCCCAGCTTTCCTGGAGCCCCTTCAGGCACTGGAAGGTGCTCTCAGGTCTCCCTGGAGCCTTCTCTTGCCCTTCTCCTCAGCAGCTCCTCCAGCCCCATGACCCGGGTGGTCTCTCACCCTCACCACAACCAGTGTTAACCCAAACACCCCAGATAAACCAGCTCCTTTGATGCTCCAGCCAAGTCTTTCCCCTTCAGCTTTCCCAGAGCCCTGCAGACCCGCCCCTTCTTTTTTTTTTTAATGAAGCCACAGATGAAATGACACCCAGAGACCTGCGCTCATTAAGCCCCCCTGGTGACAGGTCCCCCCCTCAGCTGCACCCTGGGGACCCTCAGCCCTGCCCCACGAGCAGCTCCTGCCCTCCCTGCTCCCCAGCTGGGAAGGATTTCCCCCCGGGTTCCGCAGCAGGGAGCCCTGCAGGAGCCACAAGCCCCTCTGGGCTGGCCCAGCCCTACATTCTTCTGCCCTATTATTACCCATTTTTCCACCCTATTCACCATTTTTCCACCCGGAGAGGACAGGCAGGAGCAGGCTCACCCGCCCCGGGCCAGTTCCCAGAGAAGGAACAACACTGACAGGAGCCCAAGTTAGTTCATTTCACTTGTTTTGGAAAAAAACAAAACAAAACAAACAACAACAACAAAACCCAACCAAACAACCCAACAAGAATCAACCAACCACCAAGACGGGCTGGAGAAGGTCCTGAGTGGAGCCTGAGGCTGCCAGGGCTCATGCTCAGGAGCCCCCAGACCCTCCCACGGGGGCTTCCTCACCTGAGCAGCTCCCAGGTGTGAATGGTGGACCCAGCGGGTGGGAAGGGAGCAGCTCCTTCCTGCTGCAGCAGCTCCAGGTGGGCCAGGGCACCTGGCCCAGAGCTGGGGGGACGGGTGGGACAGCAGGGTCACACTCCCCTCCTGCTGCTCCTCACAAGCCCTCCCAGAGGGAGGAAGCACAAAAGTGTCCCCAGGGAGGGGCTGGAGATCCCGGCAGGGTCTCCCAGGGCAAGGGGGGAAGAGACAAAGCCCAGAGGATCAAGCAACGCTGGAAGGGTCATGAATCCCACCTGCTGCTGCTGCTGCTGCTGCTGCTGCTGCTGCTGCTGCTGCTGCCACTTCGCTCTCAACTTTGTCCCCCCAGGAACGACCCCGCTGAGGTGCCAGGTTTTCCAGCCACGACCTTCCTCTGCTGCAGCCCAGGTCTGAGCTTCAGCCTCCCAGAGACACTGAACCCGGGCCCCGCCAGGCAGGGGGCCCAGGAGGGGCTGCAGCTCCAGCTTCTGGGGGGAAAAGCCCCGTTTCCCTCGCTCTGCCCTCCCGGGGGGCAGCAGGGAGGGCTCTCCAGGGCAGCTCCGAGGTCGCCCTGCGGGGGCTGCCAGGGCAGGAGACACTTCCAGGCTCCCCGAGGGGTTCGTGTTGCCCCTTCCCTTCCTGTTCGGTCTGATAACAGCACAACTCGGGGTCACTCCTGCTGTTGCTCTGCCTGACACCCGCCGGGCTGCGAAGCCCGGGTCGTGCAAATCAAATGACTCAGTAGAAATTAAATAATAAGGTGGGTTTTTTTAAAAAAAAATCTGTAAATAAGCTTGCAAGGAAAGGAGGGAATTGAGTTGTTGTCCAGCTGGGGCACCAGAGCAGCTCCTCTCCATCCAAACCAGAAATGCTCAAGCCACCCCAGACCTGTGTCCCAGTCAGGCCACAGAACTGGTCGGGGTTAATTTCCAGCTGCAGCTGTTGGAAAGGACCTCAGGAAAGCCCTGGGGTGGTGGCAGGACCCCCCAGAAATGAAGGAGCTGCCCAAGGAGCAAACACCGTGTCCCCCACGTCAGACCAACCAGGCAAGGGCAGCTCAGACCCACAGGGGTTGGAAGGGACCTCTGAAGGTCCTTGGGTCCAACCCCCCTGCTGCAGCAGGAGCACCCAGGGCAGGTCCCACAGGAACCTCCAGAGGGGCTGGGGTGTCTCCAGAGAAGGAGCCTCCTCAGCCTCTCTGGGCAGCCTGGCCCAGGGCTCTGCCACCCTCACGGTGCAGAAGTTTCTCCTCCTGTTGAGGTGGAACCTCCTGTGTTGTCACTTGGTGCCATTTCCCCTTGTCCTGTCACAGGCACCACTGAGCAGAGACTGGCCCATTCCTGACACCCACCCTGCAGAGATTGAGAGACATTGATCAGGTCCCCTCTCAGCCTTCTCTTCTCCACACTCAACAGCCCCAGGTCTCTCAGCCTTTCCCCCTATGACAGATGTTCCAGTCCCTTCATCATCCTTGTAGCCTCCCTTGGACTCTTCCCATCATCTCCCTGTCCCTCTGGAACTGGGGAGCCCAGAACTGGACACAACACTCCAGATGTGGTCTCACCAGGGCAGAGCAGAGGGGGAGCAGAAACCTCCCTGGACCTGCTGGCCACACTGTTCCTGATGCACCCCAAGACACCACTGGCCCTCTTGGCCAGCCCCATGGACAACCTGTTGCCCACCAGGACCCCAAGGTCCTTCTCCATGGCTGCTTTTCCAGCAGCTCAACCCCCCATCTCACCTGGTGCTTGGTGGTTTTTCTCCCCAGGTGCAGGACTCTGCACTTACTCCTGTTGAAGCTCCTCAGGTTCCTCTTTGCCCAGCTCTCCAGCCTGCCCAGCTGTCCCTGAACGGCTTCAGGAGCTCCAGGTGGATCAGCCAACCCAGTCCTCCCAGTTTGGGATCCTCAGGGGACTTGCTGAGGACTCTGTCCCCTCACCCAGGTCACTGATGGAAGATGTTGGATCAGACTGAGCCCAGCACTGACCCTGGGAGCACCACTGGTCCCAGGTCTCCCACTGGACTCTGCCCCACTGGTCACAACCCTCTGGGCTCTCTTGTCCAGCCAGTTCTCCATCCATCCCACTGTCCCCTCTTCCAGCTCCCAGTCCCGAGCTCCTCCACGAGGATGTCATGGGAGGCAGGGCCAGAAGCCCTGCCAAGCCCGGGGAGGACACATCCCCTGCTCTCCCTCATCTCTCCATCCTGTCCCACCACCACAGACCCTCGGGTTGCTCAGACCTGGCTGCCCCGGGGTGGGTCCATGCTGGCTGCTCCTGGTGACCTTCCTCCCTTCCCTGTGCTGAAGGAACAAACTCTTTCCCTCAGGGTTTCAAAAAGGGGGGGGATAAAGACCCAGGAAGGGGGATCCCCGTGGTGGGAACGGGAGGGTTCCACAACCCTCCTCCCCTGGGCTGTGTCCAGCCCAGAACCTGAGACCACAACTCCAAGGAGCAGGACAAGGGGGAAGACCCCGTTCCCACGTGGTGGCAGAGCTGGTCCCTCCTCCCTGGGCCTCCTGAGCATCCTGCTTGTCCTGTTACAGCCCTGGAGTTGTGTCCCAGCCCCCCTGGAGTTGTGTCCCAGCCCCCCTGGAATTGTGTCCCAGCCCCCCTGGAGTGGCTCCACCACCACCACGGGACCCCCTGGTCCAGTCCTACAGCCCCTGCCCGCCCCCCCCCCCCCCCCCCCCCCCCATCTTTCCCAGCACATTTTTCCTGCTTTTCCTTCAGACCAGCCAAGAAATTCCTTCCTCCCCTTCACCACCAGGTCCTCACCCTCTGGTCACCCCACAGGGTCCTCCTCCATAAAGGTCCTCTTGGTGCCAGCTCAGGCCAAGCAGCCTGCTGCCCACTCCCACTTTGCAGCAGGTTCCCTCGGGATCACCCCCATCCCAGCTCCACCTGAAGCCCTGGCTGGTGCTCCATGACTGCAGAACGTGGAGCCTCCTGGGACCACCTGGCACCAAAGTTCAGGGGCAGTGAGAAGTGCAGACATGGAGGCAGGAGCCAAAGCCCCAACCTTGTCCTTCCTCCTCCCACCTCTACAGGGAGGAACCTGAGATCCCAGGAGCAGGTGATTCCCAAGTGCTGGAAGCCAACCAAGTGGGGCAGCCAAGGCCAAGGATGGGCCCTGGGTTGGGCTCCAAGCTTTGCAGCAAGTGGGGTCACACCAGGCTGGTGGCCTGTTCCCCCCCAGGGCTCCACCTCAGGCTCTTCAGTGTCTTCATGGCCTGGAGGCAGGAATCCCATGGGCAGGAAGGAAGTTTGCTGAGGACAACAGGTCAGGAGGAGCTGGGGGCTCCTAAAGGGCAGAGAGGCCTCATGGAGAGATGAGGGTGGACTGGAGAGCTGGGCAGCCACCAACCAGGTGGGGTCTGACAGGAGCCAGAGCTGGGGCTGGGTCATCCTGGTTGTACCCAGGAGCTGGGGAACAGGAGGCTGGAGAGCAGCCCCACGGGGAGAGACCCAGGGTCACAGGCTGGTTCTGGCTGGGAAAGACCCTTAAGATCATCAAGTCCAATGATAACCTAACTCTACCACCCACTAACCCAACTCTACCACCCATGAACCCAACCATAACCCAGCTCTACCAACCATAACCCAGCTCTACCACCCATGAACCCAACCCTACCAACCATAACCCAACCCTACCAACCACAACCCAGCTCTACCACCCATTAACCCAACTCTACATTAACCAACCCTACCACCCATTAACCCAACCCTACCAACCACAACCTAACTCTACCATCCATTAACCCAACTCTACCATTCACCAACCACAACCCAACCCTACCAACCACAACCCCACTCTCCCAGGGCCACCACTGACCCACATCCCTCACCACCACCTGCTCAGCTTTGGAACCTCCATGGATGGTGGTTCCAGCACCTCCCTGGGCACCAGTTCAGTGCTTAATGACCCTTCAAGTCAAGAGGTTCCTTCTCATCTCCAACCTCAACCTCCCCTGGCACACCTGGGGGTTGGTGACAAGTTCCACCCGGGTCAACAGGGTGTCCTGGCAGCCACAGGGACCCACCAGGGCCTGGGGTGACCAGTCACAGCCCTGCTCTGCAGGAGGGGACTTCTGAGGAGCAGCTGAGGCCACTTGGCTGCTCCAGCTGGGAGAAGGCTGAGGGGAAACCTCACGCCAGCCTGAACTTCCTCCTCTCCGTGGGGACCAGAGATGGGACAGGAGGAAAGGGCATGGAGCTGCCTCAGGGCAAGCCCAGGTGGAGAGGAGGGAAGGGACCCTCCCTGAGAGGTTCAGTCCCCAGAGCAGGTTCCCAGGGACGGGCTGATGGCAGCAGGGCTGTCAGGGGCAGTGTCTGGGTGATGCTCTGACTCGTGGGGAGCAGCGGGACGAGCTGCGAGGAGCTGAGAGCAGCACCTGGTGACCCTTGGTGGGTCCCTCCCAGCCTGAGACATGAGCTGATGACTCAGATGTTCCTAAAGATCCCTGATTGCAGAGTGGGACACAGACACTGACCTGCTGAAAACCTCATGGATCCGTGGTTTGGGTTGGAGGGACCTGAAAGCCCACCCAGTGCCACCCCTGGATGGGGCAGCCACAGCTCCCCTTATTCTACAACAAGCTGGGAGAGCTGGGGTGTTCAGCCTGGAGAGGAGAAGGCTCCAGGGAGACCTGAGAGCACCTTCCAGTGCCTGAAGGGGCTCCAGGAAAGCTGGGGAGGGGCTTGGGACAAGGGCAGGGAGGGATGGGAGCAGGGGGAAGGGTTTCCAGCTGGCAGAGGGAGCTGGAGCTGAGATGTGAGGGAGAAATTCTGGGCTGTGAGGGTGGGGAGAGCCTGGCCCAGGTTGCCCAGGGAAGCTGTGGCTGCCCCATCCCTGGCAGTGTTGAAGGGCAGGTTGGATGGGGCTTGGAGCAGCCTGGGCTGCTGGGAGGTGTCCCTGCCCATGCAGGGGGGGCACTGGGTGGGCTCTGAGGTCCCTCCAGCCCACCCCATTCTAGGATGATAATTGAAAGCAGCTTCCATTTCAGCCCCAACACCTGCCAGCAGTGAAGCTGCCCCAGATGACTCCCAGTCCCTCAGCCCCTCCAGCTGCTCGTTCCTTCAGTCACACCTAGAAAATAATAAAAAAAAGTTCGTTACAATAAAAAATGACTCTGAAGAACCAGGAGGGGAATGAAACAACTTCTGAGGAGCCTTTGGTGTCTGCCAGCAAAGCAGAGGCTGAGGAGCTGAGCCCTGCCCTGGGCCCAGAGCAGCCCAGGGCCCCGCTCACACCCCTGCTGCTTGTGGCTTCTTGATACGAGTTGGAGCGAAAACAGGAGGATCTGGTTGAGCAACTTCAGCCCTGGCAGAGAAGGGAGAAAGTGAAGCTGCTGGGGAACCCCAGATCACCCGAGAGACACAGATCCAGCACCTGGAACCCCTCAGGGGTGAGGTGGCCACGGGGTGACGGAGCCCTCACCCCCTGCTCGCCCGGGAACTGCAGCACTGAGGAAGAGGAGGAGAGACCCTTCCCCAGCTCCCCCTGGCCTGTCCCTGCTCGTGCTGGGGACACAGTGGCCCTGCCCTGCAACTGCTGGAGATCAGGGGGTCAGTTATCTGCTGGGTGGAGGGACAGGGACAGGCACCATCCTGGGGGCTCCCCAGGCAGGACAGGGGTGTCCCCAGGCAGGGCAGGGGTGTCCCCAGCCAGGACAAGGATGTCCCCAGCCAGGACAGGGGTGTCCCCAGGCAGGGCAGGGGTGTCCCCAGCCAGGACAAGGATGTCCCCAGCAAGGGCAGGGGTGTCCCCAGGCAGGGCAGGGGTGTCCCCAGCCAGGACAGGGGTGTCCCCAGGCAGGGCAGGGGTGTCCCCAGCCAGGGATCAGCCCCACCACGTCCAGGGCAGCCCGGTGGTGGTGGCAGACACGGGCAGCTGAGTCCAGACCACCAGACAAGCCTGGGGTGACAGGGCAGGTCTGAGCTTCAAACTGGGAAGTCAGCCCAGTGCCCAGGGTCAGGCCCCGTGAGGTGACCAGTTTAAAACTGCTCCCCACCTTGTCCTCAGACTCCATGACCTTGTAAAAGTCCCTCTCCAGCTTTCCTGACATGGGCAGGTCCGTAATGACAAGACAGATCAAAGGAGGGAGTCAGGACATGGGCAGGGACACCTCCCACCATTCCAGGCTGCTCCCAGCCCCATCCAGCCTGGCCTGGAACACTCCCAGGGATGGGGCAGCCACAGCTTCCCTGGGGATTCCACGATCCTGCCAAACCCTGAGTTGACAGAACAGTCTGAACACAAAGCTGGGTCGGGGGGTTGTTGCTCCCTGTGCAGAGCGAAGCAGCAAAGCTCTCCCAGCTCCTGCCCAGGGGCTTTCACCTCTTCTGACGTTGGTCACCTCTGGTGGGCTCAGCTTTAGCCCCTGGTGGGTCCTTGTGGGAGCCTGGAACTGGGTCCTTCCAACATGGGGCAGCACCTGGAGCCTCCCCACAGAACCAACCCTGCAGCCCCAGCGCCAAAGCCTGCCCAGGAAACCCAGTCCCAGGACTGGTCCCACTGCCTCAGGAGCCACAGGGTGGTGGGGCTGGCAGGGAGCTCTGGAGATCACCCCTGGCAGCCCCCAGAGCAGGGTCACCCCCAGCAGGGCCCACAGGAACCTCCAGAGGGGCTGGGGTGTCTCCAGAGAAGGAGCCTCCTCAGCCTCTCTGGGCAGCCTGGCCCAGGGCTCTGCCACCCTCACAGGCAACAAGTTCCTCCTCATGGGGAGCTTGACCCTCCTGTGCTCCAGCTTGTGCCCGTGGCCCCTTGTCCTGTCCCTGGGCAGCCCTGAGCAGAGTCTGGTCCCCCCTGCTGACCCCCTGCAGATACTGCTCAGCCTTGAGGAGACCCCCCCTCAGGCTCCTCCTCTCCAGCTGAACAGCCCCAGCTCCCTCAGCCTTTCCTCCCAGGCAGATGCTCCAGCCCCTCAGCATCTTGGGGGCCCTGCCCTGGACTCTCTCCAGCAGCTCCTTGGCCTTCATCCCCTGGGCAGCCCAGAGCTGGGCCCAGCTCTCCAGACCTGTCCCCCCCAGGGCAGAGCAGAGGGGCAGAACCTCCCTGACCTGCTGCCCACACTCTTCTTGATGCCCCCAGGAGCCCACGGGCCTTCTTGGCCCCCAGGGCCCATTGCTGGCTCATGGTCACCCTGCTGCCCACCAGGACCCCAGCTCCTGCTGCCCAGAGCTGCTCTCCAGCAGCTGCCCCCACCCTGTGCTGCCCCAGGGGTTGTTCCTCCCCAGCTGCAGGACCCTGCACCTGCTCCTGTGGAACCTCCAGCAGCTGCAGGAGCTGCCACCCTCTGGGCTGAGGTTCCCTCATCACTCCCTCTTTCATTCCCCCCCTTCCCATCGTGTCACTAACCCAGCTTAGGAGCCATCTGGGGCAGCAAGTGTCCCTGCACTGCTGGCCTTTGCTCTGCGGCCCTTGGCATGAGAGAGCCCTGGTGAGGACACCAGGAGCAAACACTAATTATCTCCACACGTTACCAAACTCACCGGGAGCAGCAGAGCAGAGACAGTGTCATTAGCTACAGGAGCCACCAGCAGCTGCAGAGGCAGCCAGGGCTGAGGCTTCTTCACAAATAACCAACATCAGATGGGAAATCATCTGGAAAAAGAAACCCCACCCACCTGCAGAGTGAATGAATAAATTAAAAAAAAAAAAAAGAAAAAAGTGGTGATTCCCAATTCCCAGGGAGATGGATTCGTTGCCATCGTGGTGCAGGTGGTGGTGAAGGCCCTGGGAGAGCTTTAGGAACCACCTGCTGGAAATTAGGCGTTGGAGATCATTTACATAGAAGCACAGAATCATAAAATCACAGAATCCCAGCCTGGTTTGGGTTGGAGGGACCTCAAAGATCATCAGGTTCCAACCCCCCTGCATGGGCAGGGACACCTCCCAGCAGCCCAGGCTGCTCCAAGCCCCATCCAACCTGCCCTTCAACACTGCCAGGGATGGGGCAGCCACAGCTTCCCTGGGCAACCTGGGCCAGGCTCTCCCCACCCTCACAGCCCAGAATTTCTCCCTCCCATCTCAGCTCCAGCTCCCTCTGCCAGCTGGAAACCCTTCCCCCTGCTCCCAGCCCTCCCTGCCCTTGTCCCAAGCCCCTCCCCAGCTTTCCTGGAGCCCCTTCAGGCACTGGAAGGTGCTCTCAGGTCTCCCTGGAGCCTTCTCTTCTCCAGGCTGAACACCCCAGCTCTCCCAGCCTGGCTCCAGAGCAGAGCTGCTCCAGCCCTCCCAGCATCTCCGGGGCCTCCTCTGGCCTCTCCAACAGCTCCGTGTCCTTCCTGTGCTGGGGACCCCAGCCTGGCCCCAGCCCTGCAGGGGGTCTCAGCAGAGGGGACAATCCCCTCCTGGCCCTGCTGGTCACCTGCTGGGGTTGCAGCCCAGGACACAATTGCCCCTCTGGGCCAATCCCACTGTCCATGTTCCCAGCACAGATGTTGATGTCCACGTTCCCAGCACAGATGTTGACCAGCACTGCTCCCAGTCCCGACCCCTGAGGAACCACTGCTGGTCACCTGCCTCCCTGGGACACTGACCCATTGCCCACAGCCCTGGGTGGTGCCACCAGCTCATCCTGACCCACCCAGGGCTCCATCTGTCAAACCCACCTCCTCCTGGTTTGCAGAGCAGGGGGGTGGGACGGTGCCAGAGCCCAGCACAGGTACCTCAGGTGCTGCATCACCCCCCACCCCTGCCCCCTCGTCCCACCCGGCTGCGCAGGCAGGACGTGCCCTCAGAGCAGCCCTGCTGGCTCTCACCACTCCCCTCCTGCTCTCCCATGGGACCCAGCACAGCTCCCAGGAGGATGTGTCCATGACCCTGCCAGGACCAGGGGAGAGACTGACCAGCCCGGCCTTCCCCAGCTCTTCCTTGTTCCCCTCTTTAAAAAACAGGGGCTGTGGGACCTGTTTTCACTCCAGACTGCACGAGCAGGTGGCTGAGGAGATGCCAGCCCAGCTCACACCACGTTCAGAGACCCCAGAACTCTGCAGCTCTGGGGAGGGGTCTGTGCACACACCAGCAGTGACCCACAAGGTCACAGGGTCCAGCTTGATAATCCGATTTTTAAACCGGTTCTGAAAAGCTGGAACAGAAAAAGATCCACGAATCCAGCTTAAAGGACGAGGGGGGAAGAGGAAAAGAGGCTTTAAAATGTCCCCTGTATTTATTAAATGAAAGGGAAGGCTGAAAGGGGAGGTGTTGGCTCAGCTGCGTTGCTGAGAAACCCTGCAGAGAAATGCAGGTCACCAGGCTCAGGGCAAGATCAACGGGAGCAAATCCAGGCTGTGAATTAACTGGGTTAAATTCTGTGTAGGAATCAACTGGACTGAATTCTGCGTGTGGTTTGAGACAGAAGGCTGAACTGGAAGAGGGATGGAGTTTTGTGAAGGCAAATGCCTTCCCACTGGGAGTCTCCCCAGGTGACCAGTATCCAAGAGAGGAATCCAGACAGGACCCTGCAGGCTGACAGAATCCAGTTCACCTGGATGTTAAGTTCCTTTCCAGGTCATTTTTAGACTCCATTACAAACCTGCATTATTGAAGGAATCAAAGGTTTGGAAAGCCACACACTGAGACCTTGTGGAAGATGTTTGGGGAACAGTCTGGGTTGGACTTTCGGGGGGGTTTCACCAATTCAGATTTCAGTGTCAGGGAGGGAAAAGCCCCAGACTCAGGTTGGAACTTGCTTTCCTCACCGTCACGTTTGGTTCAGCTCATTCTGGGTCTCATCACCAGCCTGAGAGTGCAATTTACCCTGAGCTGAGGTGCCTGTGCCCAGGGGCCATGGCCTGGCTCCTGGGGTTTCTCCACAGCTCATCTCCCCGGTTTAAGGTCCGAGTTGCACCCAGGGACACACGGATGAGCCCTCCAAAGACCTGAGGATGAGGTGACTTGCCCTGGTGTTGCTCATGTTCAGCTGATACATCCTGCCTGAAACACCCACATCCCAACCCAGGCACCACCAGCAAGCTCATCTTGCTGTGGGCCTCGAGGTCCTTGGCAGTTTCCTGGCACCAGAGAAAATACCTCCTAGATCTAAATACTCCAGTAAAACCCTGCACTCTATTAGACAGCAAAAATGCTCTGTCCACAGGAAGAGAAGCCAAGGAGCTGGTGAATCATTCCCTCAATAAATGTGCCTCAACCATGACTGTGTTGGCCCTCAGGCAGTTTCCTCCTCCCCTCCTGCCTCTGCAGCTGTTTTCTAACATCCTGCAGCAGGTCAAGACAAAGGAGGAGAAACTGAAAGCCCAGTGGCTGAATAAAAAACCAAACCAACCTAGGCAGAAGCTGCAGGGCAGCCCTGAAGCCTCCCAGTCTGCTCCCAAGAGCTCTAAGGCCAGATTCAGACCCAAGAATCCCAAACCCAAGCGTGGAGTTACCTGCTCAGTCACCCGGGGGACCTAAGAACCATCCAAAACCAGCCAAAGGCCAAGCTTGAAGCCCAAAACTCAGCATTGTAAGAGTGACCAAAGGAATACTATAAACTGGAGCATGACTTGGAAAGGTATTTTCTCCAGAGGAGAGATGGGAGTGGAGGGAAAGGTGAGAGGGCAGGAATTCTATCAAATAATGGCTAAAGGGACCTCTTCAGGTGCATGGAAATCGGGGACCAAAAAGCCCACCAGGAGCTTGCAAACAGCACCTGAAAGTTCATATCCCTGCGTACGTTGTCAGGTATTAAAAGAGGAAAAAAAGCTCCTGAGGATGAAGAAAACCCTGAACTTCCCAGACACAGCCTGGAAATACAGGGAAGTCAGAGTGGCTGGGAGGGAGCCGGGTGACAACCAGCAACCTCCTGACAGGGCAGGCCCAGGACCAGCAGAGAGAGAGAGACTTGAAAATGCTGTTTGGCTGAAGAGGGGAGATGTGGCTGCAGCCCTGAGCATGAAGCCCTGCTCTGAGTGTCGATTCAGGTCCAGTGAAATGGGAGGAGGAGTCAGAGCAGGCCCGTGTCTGAGCTGTGTCCTGGTGTCTCAGGGTGAACATCACAGCACCAGAGGGACCCCAGGGGTCACCCGGTCCAACCTCTCTGGGTAAGGATGTACCTCAAAGGAGGTGGCTCAGCCCCCTCCCAGGCTGGGCCTGAAAACTGCCCAGTGTGGGGGAATCCACCCCTGGGAGAGGATTCCAGTGTCTGACTGTCCTCATGGTGAGCAGTTTTCTTCTGGAGCTCGATGGGAATCTCCCCAGGACCAGCTGGCACACAGCACCCCTTCTCTCCTCCACGTGACTCCTTGTAAAAAGGGAGTTTCCATCTTCCTGGATGAATCATGGAGCTGTCAGTGCTGGCAGGGACTCCAGAGACCACCCAGTCCAACCCCCTGCTCCAGCAGGACCCCCCGCAGCACATTCCCCAGGGCTGCACCCAGGGCTTGGGATGTCTCCAGAGGAGGGGACTCCTCACCTCCCTGGGCAGCCTCTCCCAGGGCTCTGCCACCCTCACCACAGAGAAGGTTCTCCCCATCTTCCAGGGGCACTTCCCATGCTCCAGGTGTGCCCGTTGCCCCTGGTCCTGTCCCTGGGCACTGCTGAGCAGGGTCTGGCTCCAGCCTCCTGCACCCACCTCAGATACTCACAGGCATTAACAAGGTCCCCCCTCAGCCTTCTCCTCTCCAGGCTGATCAGCCCCAGCTCCCTCAGCCTTTCCTCACCAGGGAGATGCTCCAGCCCCCCAGTCATCTTTGCTGCCCTCCCTGGACTCTCTCCAGCAGTTCCCTGTCTCTCCTGAACTGGGGAGCCCAGAACTGGTCCCAGCTCTCCAGATGTGGCCTCACCAGGGCAGAGCAGAGGGGCAGGAGAACCTCCCTGACCTGCTGCCCACACTCTTCCTCATGCACCCCAGGATTCCATTGGGGTCCCACCAGGGCACTTTGCTGGCTCATGGATCACTGACTATCTCCCAGGACCCCAGCTCCTGCTGCCCAGAGCTGCTCTCCAGCAGCTGCCCCCACCCTGTGCTGCCCCAGGGGTTGTTCCTCCCCAGCTGCAGGACCCTGCCCTTGCCCTGGGGGAACCTCAGCAGGTTCCTCTCTCCCAGCTCCCCAGCCTGCCCAGCTCTGGGTGGCAGCTCAGCCCCCTGGGGAGTCACCACCCCCCAGTTTGGTGTCACCTGCAGCCCTGCTGAGGTCACACTCTGTCCCCTCCTCCAGGTCACTGATGAAGATGTTGAACAAGACCAGACCAAGTACTGGCCCCTGGGGACACCCCTGGTTACAGGCCCCAACTCGACCCTGCTCCCTTGATCACAGCCCTCTGAGCTCTGTCCCACACCAGCTCCCCCCACCTCCCTGCCCACCCATCCAGCCCTCACTGCCTCAGTTTCCCCAGGAGGATGCTGTGGGACACAGAGGCCTCGCTGCACTCAAGGCAGATGAAGGACCTAGAAATGAAAAGACCTTGAAATGAAAGGACCTTGACATTCCCTTAAGACAAAGGTGCCAAAACTGCTTTTTGAGCGAGCTGCTGGACCCCGTGGGGCTGGCACAGCCCTGCAGGGTCAGGGCTGCCCGAGCTGCTGAGACCTGCACCTGGGGAGGAGTCACTGCTTTAACACTTCACCACCTACAACACTGGAAGACTTTCTTTGCCCTCGGGCAAAATGCCCCATGTCACACAGCCCAGCAGCCCTGCAGGGGACACCCAGAGCCCTGCCTGCCCCCTGCCCTGCCTGCCCCCAGCCCTGCCTGCCCCCTGCCCCTGCCCTGCCTGCCTCCTGCCCCAGCCCTGCCTGCCCCAGCCCTGCCCTGCCTGCCCCCTGCCCTGCCTGCCCCCTGCCCCCTGCCCCAGCCCTGCCTGCCCCCTGCCCTGCCTGCCCCCTGCCCCCTGCCCCAGCCCTGCCTGCCCCCTGCCCCTGCCCTGCCTGCCTCCTGCCCCTGCCCTGCCTGCCTCCTGCCCCTGCCCTGCCTGCCCCAGCCCTGCCTGCCCCAGCCCTGCCTGCCAGGAGGGTGCAGGGGAGCCCAAGGGTGGGAGCCAGGGGGTCAGAGCAGAACCTGAGCTGGAAGTGGCTGTTCTGTCAGGGAAAAGGAAGTCCTTTGGAAAGCTGCCTATCCCATGGACACTTCCCGGGGGAAGGGGCAGGGGGTCAGAGCAGCCTGTGTGCACTGAGCCGTCTGATCACGCTGTCAGGCACAAGAATCTTGGAAGAACACTCCCACCAAGGGAGTTTCCCATTAGGGGAAATAAATCACTGGGGGGGTGTCAAGCACCGAGCAGGAGCCCCAGGGGCTCTGGGATCGCTGCCCTTGGATATACTCAAAAAAACCACCCAAGCAAGGCATGGAATAGCTGGATCCAATGAGTTCTGCAGGGGCTGGGGCTGTTGGAGGACTGCCAAGAGACCCTTCCAGCCAAAACTGATCTGGCTGTCTCTGTTCTCTCTTCCCTAAGGCAAACTCTCAGGCAGCAGCAACGGGGAGTCCCAGAGGATCCCATCCTGTCCCACTGGATGATGTCTGGGATTAACCCATCAGACCCGAACTGCACAGGCTGTCTCCTCAGCACAACACCCCTTTGCAGAACACAGAGGTTTCCTCAGCAGAGTGTAAACCACACGGGCATCAGACTTCACCAGGTACTCCTGGCACTGGCTTCTCCTTGGATGAACACCCACGTTCTGAGCTGGGAGCCCAGGGGAGAGACAAAGACCACCCGAGGTCCTCAGCTGTGGCAGGGCCTGTCGTAGCCATCCCACCTGAGCTCCTGCCTCAGCAGGATGCAAATGTTGTTTGTGTTTCCTGCCTCTTCTAACACAGATCAGCAACCTGCCCGTCCAAAGCCAGAGCAGAGCAGAACAGCCCTGGCAAAGAGCAGTGTTTTGGGCCATAGGCAGTTGTCCCCAGAAGGAGAGGAAGGAGGCAGGCAGAGAGGTGAGACTGATCACGCAGCAACAAGCTCCTGGGAAGCAGCCACCGGAGTCTGAAATCACAGAAAAAAAATGAAGAAATCACAAAGTTAAGATTGTCTTGTGTGCACGGATGGGCACCCAGCCTGCACTCCTTATCCCCCCCCTGCCAGAGACCCCAACAGCAGAGATTCCTGAAACCCCGAGCTAATTCATTACCGCGAGGGGGGCACTTTATACGCAATATCCCTGCTCCAGATCCTTCCCTCCAAAGCGGGGGTAATCACATCGTCACAGCCCAATTGAGTACGGAGAAGTTAATTGCTGTTTGTGAAGCATTCCAGCCGGACTCCGAGGAGCAGCAGAGAGACACCTCCCTGGCAGTTAATGCTCCATTCACTGCGGTGTTTAAGCGGCATGTGGTGAATAACGCCCAGGGCAACACAGGGAAGGATGATTAAAAGCAACGTGGACTGGTTGCCTCCTCAGCTGGTGCTCCCCATCCCTCACAGGGAGTGAAGCAAGATCCTATTAAAAAAAAAAACACAACACCCCATACATAACTGAAGTCTGGATCATGGCGCTGATTTCCAGACTCTGAGGACAACCCCTCTCCTCTTGGCACCTTCATATTAAATTATCTTTTATAATGCAGAAACTAAATGATCATGCAAGTCATCCCCCCTCCCTGGAAGTGTTCCAGGCCAGCTTGGATGGGGCAGGGAGGAACCTGGGTTGCTTGGAGGTGTCCCTGCCCATGCAGGGGTTGCCCTGGGTGGGCTTTGAGGTCCCTCCAGCCCAAACCATTCTACAATTCTACAGTTCTATGAAGTCCAGAGGAGGCCCCGGAGATGCTGGGAGGGCTGGAGCAGCTCTGCTCTGGAGCCAGGCTGGGAGAGCTGGGGTGTTCAGCCTGGAGAAGAGAAGGCTCCAGGGAGACCTTAGAGCACCTTCCAGTGCCTGAAGGGGCTCCAGGAAAGCTGGGGAGGGGCTTGGGACAAGGGCAGGGAGGGATGGGAGCAGGGGGAAGGGTTTCCAGCTGGCAGAGGGAGCTGGAGCTGAGATGGGAGGGAGAAATTCTGGGCTGTGAGGGTGGGGAGAGCCTGGCCCAGGTTGCCCAGGGAAGCTGTGGCTGCCCCATCCCTGGCAGTGTTGAAGGGCAGGTTGGATGGGGCTTGGAGCAGCCTGGGCTGCTGGGAGGTGTCCCTGCCCATGCAGGGCTGGCACTGGGTGGGCTTTCAGGTCCCTCCAACCCAACCCAGCCCACTGGGCCACTGGGGGCTCCTCCCCCAACCTCCCCATCCCCTCTCACCAGGCCAGGGAGCTGAACATGAGGGGCCCAGGGCAGGAGCTGCAGGGAATCTGCTCAACCCTTCCCTGCCTGCCCCGGGGGGCACGGGCAGGACCCTGTGCATGGGACCCCCCATGGGGATGGGGGGCCATGGGGCAGCAGGACTTAGGGATGAGGGGCAGACACAGCATCCCCAAGGAGATGGGGGGCCAGGGGTGCAGCCCCAGCCCCCCCTGGCACCCCCAGACCCAGGGGTGCAGCCCCAGCCCCCTAGCACCCCCAGCCAGAACCAGGGGTGCAGCCCCAGCCCCCCTAACACCCCCAGACAGCCCCAGGGGTGCAGCCCCAACCCCCCCTGGCACCCCCAGACAGACCCAGGGGTGCAGCCCCAGCCCCCCCTGACACCCCAGACATACCCAGGGGTGCAGCCCCAGCCCCCCTTGGCACCCCCAAGGAGATGGGGGGCCAGGGGTGCAGCCCCAGCCCCCTGGCACCCCCAGACAGCCACAGGGGTGCAGCCCCAGCCCCCCTAACACCCCCAGACAGCCCCAGGGGTGCAGCCCCCTTGGACCCCCAGCCCCAGGGGTGCAGCCCCAGCTCCTTAGCACCCCCAGCCCCAGGGGTGCAGCCCCCCTGACACCCCCAGACAGCCCCAGGGGTGCAGCCCCCCTGACACCCCCAGCCCCAGGGGTGCAGCCCCCCTGGCTCCCCCACAGCCGCCCCCAGAGCAGGAGAAGCCCCCGGAGCCCGCAGCCCCTTCCCCGAGCAGAGCCGGGGCCGGGCGGGGAGCGGCCGGGCTGAGGAATGCGCAGCGCTTATCTCCGCCGTCCCGGGCAGGCAGGGCTCGCCGGGCTTTGCTTTTCTCCCGCTCTTACTCACCCCTGCCCTGGGTGGAGCCTGGCGCTGCCTGCCCGGGAGGTGAATCAGGCGGCGGGCGCGTCCCGGGCGGCGGGGAGCGCGGCCCAGCACCTGCCCTGCTCACCTGGGAAGGTAGGAGCGCAGCGGGCACACCTGGGGCAGCGGGCACACCTGGGGCTGCGGGCACACCTGGGGCTGCGGGGCGCGGGGCTGCGGGGCGCGGGGCTGCGGCTGCGAGCTCCTGCTGCCGGGAGCCGGGCGCTTCCAGGGAGCCCCTCCTGGCACCTCCAGGGAGCTTCTCCTGGCACCTCCATGGAGCCCCTCCTGGCACCTCCAGGGAGCTTCTCCTGGCACCTCCATGGAGCCCCTCCTGCCACTTCCATGGAGCTCCTCCTGCCAGGAGCTGGGCAGGAGCTGGGCAGGAGGTGGCTGCTTCATGGAGCTTCTCCTGCCACTTCCAGGGAGCTTGTCCTGCCACTTCCATGGAGCTTCCCCTGCCAGGAGGTGGCTGCTTCACGGAGCTTCTCCTGCCACTTCCATGGAGCTCCTCCTGGCAGGAGCTGGGCAGGAGGTGGCTGCTTCCAGGGAGCTTCTCCTGCCACTTCCAGGGAGCTTCTCCTGGCAGGAGCTGGGCAGGAGCTGGGCACTTCCATGGAGCTTCTCCTGGCAGGAGGTGGCTGCTTCATGGAGCTTCTCCTCGCAAGAGGTGGGCACTTCCATGGAGCTTCTCCTGCCCCTTCCAGGGAGCTTCTCCTGGCAGGAGGGGGACTTGAGGTGGCCGCTTCCCTTCAGGAAGGCTCCAGCAGCTCCCCCAGCCGTGCCACGAGTGGGAGAGAGTTCCCGGAGGAGCTGGGGCTGGCCAGGGCGAAGGGAGAACGTCCAGGCACGGACCTGGTGTCCGGGGAGGGAAGAGACCCTGTCAGTCCTCAGGCAGCCTGATCCAAACCCCTCAGCGTAGCCTCACCCGCCGTCTGCGTCCCAGCTCCTCCGAGAGCCCCAAGGCGCGGGGCTGCCCCGGCTTCTTTGGGCAGAGCTCTGGTGGCTGGAGCCCCCGGGGCTGGGACAGCGAGGGCTGAGCTGGTTTGGGAAGGCCGGGATGTGCGGGAGGCCGGGGGCCCAGCAGCAGCTCCCCAGGGCCCCGTCCTGCCCTGCCCGGGCTCCCCAGCCGGGGCTGGGGCTGGGCTGGCAGCAGCAGCACACCTGCCAGCCCGCCCTGTGCCCAGAGAAGTGAGCCCGGGCTCTGCCTGTCAGCGGGGAGGAAGGGGAGAGTCTGGTGTTCCCTTCTTGCTGAGGTCAAGAGAGGTCAGGGCCGGCTTTTGCCTGGCCCGAGGAGCGAGGTTCTCCATCTTCTGGAGCAGCCAGAGGGGGAGGAGGCACTTTGCGGAGGGACAGGTGTGCCTGTCCCGTCCTCCTGCTGCTGCAAACACCTGCCTCACGAAAGCTGCAACGCGCTCGGCTGTGGCAGAGGCCAGGCAGGCATGAGCGACAGCCCCGACACGCAGCGAGCCCCGGAGCAGCCGTGGCCCCGCACCCCTTTGCACAGCCCGCAGAAGCACCTGGGTTTATGCCCTCACCCGCTGCCAGGCCACGGAAGGGCTGCCCTCTGGGGAGAGGAAGGTTCCTTGGTCTGTTTTGGGTTGTGTTTTTTTTTTTTCCGTTTTGGCCCAACTCCCTGTTTATTTGACAGGCTTTAAGAGGTGTTATTTGAGGGGTTAAGAGAGAGCTGTGTTTGCTGTCACCTGGCAGTGGAGATTGCAGCGTTCTGAGGGGGGGGAAAATGAAGCTGTGAGTGTGGTTGTAGGGAAAAGTGCATGTCCAAGGAAGAGGGAAAATGACCCCAGCAGTAGGGTATGGCTGTGCCAGGGCAGTGTCGTGGCTGAGGACAGAGACCCTCGTGCTCTAAGCAGCATTTTCCAGGCACAACTTTCCAAAAACACCCTGAAATTCACCTCCCAAGCTTGCAGGATTGGGCTTTTTGGTGTGTTTTATAGTTAAACGGAACACTTTGGGGATGCCCATCAGGCCCCGTTTGGCTGGGTGGTTGTAGCCCTGGTGAGGGAGGGGCCTTTCATGAGAAGATTCCTAAAATCAGCAGCAGGCAGTTCCCCTGCCCCAGGTTACACCTCACTCTGTCGTTGGGCCTTTTCTTGGCGTCCTCTGGTTTAGCCTCCCTTGTACCTGCAACTGAGTAAATGCCAGGGACTGATGGAAGGAGGGTGAGCTCGGCAGGAGCACTGCTGGGGTGGACGTGGCGCTGGGGGACGCGGTCTGGCGGTGGCCCTGGCAGCGCTGGGCTGATGGTCGGACTGGCTGGTTCCATGATTCCAGGGATTCCATCACCCTGTCTCCTCAGGCAACCTGTGAGAAGCCCCCTTGGCTTTTCATTTTTCAGCAGCTTTGCTCCTGTGAGTCCCCCAGGCTGGACGTGCCTGTTGCTGCACAGGACAGCTGGGCTGGAGACGCTGACATCCCGGCTCACCCCCCGCTTCCCAGGGAGAGCGGTGAGGTGGGAATTCTGGGCTGCTTCCCCTCTGGCCTTGCAGGAAGATCCCCTGCACGTTCTGGTTGTCGGAGCCGATTGGCTGATTCTCCAGCAGGGAGTGTGTGGTGGGATCCCTCGTGCTGAGCACCCGGCAGGGTGAGGGGGGCCCGGGAGGGGCTGTGAGGTGCTGGCCAGGCTCCCAGTTCTGCTCTGCCTCGTTCCCTGCTCCCCTGGGACACGGTGGGTTGTGCCAGCTGCTGGGGGAGCTGACATCTGTGTTATGGAAGGTCCAGCTGCAATCCCTGCGAGCTCAGTACGTTAGTTGTTTCAATCACAGAATCCCAGACTGGTTTGGGTTGGAAGGACCTGAAAGATCATCTAGATCCACCCCCTGCCATGGGCAGGGACACCCCCCACCAGCCCGGGGTGCTCAGAGCCCCCAGCCTGGCCTGTTAATGGACACGGTTTCTCATCCAGTGACCACAGCTCCAGGGCCAGTGGAGCTCCCAGACTGGCATGCAGACATGCCAGGTTTTTAAAATGGTAGCTGGAGAGATCCATGTAAGGCTCTTGTCAAGAAGGGGATCCCGTTCGCAGGGTGATCAGCAGAGGCTGGTGAGATGACCTGCAGAAGGGGCCTGGGGGTGGGACACATGACGGGGACAACACATTCCATGTTTGCATCTTCCAGACAGAGGTGGACGTTCCCAGTAGCCCAGGCTTTGAGCCTGCAGCCTGAAACTGGGAGAACGCTGGGAAGGAGAACAGAGAGAGCAGAGAACACAGAAAGGAAAACTGCCAGAGGAAAAAGGATTGCTGTGAGGGCTTAGCAGACACGGCTGTGGCTGAGGAAAGGTCTCATGCAGACTGGACTAGTTGACCTTCAAAGGTCCCTTCCAACCCCCCCTGTCCTGTGATTCTGTGATCCCTGGGGAGGGGTCTGAGCCTTGCTGGGAGAGAAGGGCAGCTCACAGGGAGGTTTGCAGCATCCTTTGCCATAGCTCTGGTAGAGTTTCCTTGGCAATGTGCTAACCCAAGAAGTACGTCTGAACACTGAAACTCGACAGGCACATCGCTCTGAGATTGGCCTTAAGAGACCTTTTCTCAGTTGAGGTCCAGTACCTGCACATAAACACAGGGTCCCAGGCAGAGCTCGGGTTTCCAGGGATCAAGCCCTTCCCAGCTCCAGCCTGGCTGCCTCCCAGGCACTTCCCTCTGCTGCAGCACAGGGAGCTGGGGAGGCCTCAGTTTTGGGAGTGTCTGGAAGCAGAGGAGCAGGTCCAACCAGGGAAGGGATCACCTAAGAGAGGCAGGCTGGGAACTTGCTGTGCAGGCAGAACACGTCACGACAAGCACTGGAGTCAGCCTGGGGAGGAGACAGAGCCAGCCCGGGTGCTGAGCCATCAGCAGCTGGGAGGGAAGGGAGACACTGGGCTGGGACGGGGTAGATCCCGTCCCTTGCTCTGCACCCACACCTGGCACAAAGAGGTCAGGGAAATGCAGGTCCCTTTCTCGTTACTCCTGTTAGTTGAAGCTGCAGGGCTTGGTGGTGCCCACTGGCAGCACGGAGCTCCGGCTGGAATTCCGTGCCGCCGCTTCAGAGACCAGGAGGGAGCCAGAACGGTGTGGGTGGGAAGGGACCTTGGAGATCATCCAGTTAAAAAATGGGACATGACCTGGAGCACATGGCAGGAGGTACAGGCTGTCTCCTGCCCCTCCTCCTGGTGTTCATCCAGAGGGGAGGGGACAGTTTGCACACCCGGCTTCACCTGCCCTCGCCAAGCCTGGTGGCTGCTGCTCCGCGCGGGGGTAGTTCCGGGCGGTCACCCCTTCCCCTCCTGGCGGGGTGTTGTGCTGTGCAGGGGTAGTTCCAGGCTGCCCCAGATTTCCCTCCCAGCCCTCAGAGGGTCTGACAGCTCCTGCTGAGTATCGGGGCCGGTAACGTCACTCCCAGGGACACCAACCTGCAGAGGAGCCTCTGGCCCAGCCGAGGGGAAGGTTCCCCTGGAGCCTCCCTCCCCAAAACAGCCTCTTGCCCACGATGGCTGCGTGCTCCTGTCCCTCCCCCTCTGGTGTTTTTGGCTGAGGGGAGGTTTGAGCCCTCCCCAAGCAGAGGAGCCTCAGCCCCTGCAGCCACCCCCTGTCCTTGGGACAGGCGGGCGGAGGAGACCTTTGCTGCTGAGAGATGGAATCCTGCCTCTCATCAGCCCGTCATGCCAGCCCATGATATCAGGCTTCATCTCCCACTTCTTCAGTTCCTAACAAGCTCCTTCGTGCTTGATCCACTACCCCTGAGCATGGGAGGAGCTCCTCATCAACAGCTACAAAGCCAACCTCCTTTTGCTCCTTCAGCTTCCTCCTGAAAAGAAAACAACCACATTCCCACATTAGCATGATAAAAGGAAGCTCTGAAGCGCTGCTGCACTGAGTGTGTCTGTCTGTCTGTAGCCTTCTGGGAACCTGTCTGTCCATCAGTGTCCCACCCGTGTCCTGGGCTGGTACCAGCAGTGTGACCAGCAGGGCCAGGGGGGGATTGTCCCCTCTGCTGAGACCCCCCTGCAGGGCTGGGGCCAGGCTGGGGTCCCCAGCACAGGAAGGACACGGAGCTGTTGGAGAGGCCAGAGGAGCCATGGAGATGCTGGGAGGGCTGGAGCAGCTCTGCTCTGGAGCCAGGCTGGGAGAGCTGGGGTGTTCAGCCTGGAGAAGAGAAGGCTCCAGGGAGACCTGAGAGCACCTTCCAGGGCCTGAAGGGGCTCCAGGAAAGCTGGGGAGGGGCTTGGGACAAGGGCAGGGAGGGATGGGAGCAGGGGGAAGGGTTTCCAGCTGGCAGAGGGAGCTGGAGCTGAGATGGGAGGGAGAAATTCTGGGCTGTGAGGGTGGGGAGAGCCTGGCCCAGGTTGCCCAGGGAAGCTGTGGCTGCCCCATCCCTGGCAGTGTTGAAGGGCAGGTTGGATGGGGCTTGGAGCAGCCTGGGCTGCTGGGAGGTGTCCCTGCCCGTGCAGGGGGTTGGCTCTAGGTGACCTCTAAGGTCCCTTCCAACCCATACCATTCCATCATTCTAGGATTCTAGGATCTACTCAGAGGAAGGCTTTCTTGAGAAGGAACTGAAGTTTGCAGTGTGGGTTCACTCACTATCTGGTGTGGAAAGGTTCTGATCATGATTCTGGTGTTCCTGAGACTTGTAAATGTATGAACTTGATGTTGTGAGGCGACTGCTCGGGGTGGCAGAGGGCTGCATGAAATGCCAGGTGATGGGAACAGCCCCCGTGGAGAGAGGACACCCTGGTCCGTGCTTCTTCCCTGGCTTTGTGAGCTCCCAGTTCTGGGGGGGCAGAAGAAGAGGAGCAGTAACTCCCAAGTACTGCAGGGCCTGTGTGGAGAAGCTGGGAGCTGGTGTGGTGACCTGGCCAATGATCACAGAATCACAGAATGGTTTGGGTTGGAAGGGACCTGAAAGACCATCTGGTTCCAACCCCCCTGCACGGGCAGGGACACCTCCCACCACACCAGGTTGCTCAAGGCCCCATCCACCCTGGTCTTGAAGACCTCCAGGGAGGGGGCAGCCACAACCTCCCTGGGCAGCCTGTTCCAGCATGATAAGTGAGAGCTAGTGCAGAATCCCTGCAAAAAATGGGCTCCCAAACATTCCATCTGGGCCCCTGTGCTCCTCATGGTGGAGCCACTTCTCCTGAGGGTGAGAAACCACCCAAAAACCACTGCTTTTCAGGTGTCCCTGCAAAAGCTCTCTGTGGCCCCGTGCCTGCAGGCTGGTCTGAAGCCAGAACCCATTGAACAGCTGCTGGTGCTTCACCTAGGACCGTGGGATCCTGCCTCCCCAGCAGAGTCACCCTCAGCAGCAGGGCCTGAAGCCCCGTGGGGTTCAGGGCAGTCGCTGGGTTGTCACCGGGCAGTCCCAGCAGCAGCAGGGCTGAAAGAACAGCCACAAACACAGTCGTGCTGGCCTGCAGGTCAGCAGGGTGCTCCAAAAAAATGGCATGTTAGGCATGTCAGTGTTTGCAGGACGTAAACCCCGTGTCTGAGGCCACTTCCAGCCTGCAGCCCCAGTCCCACCAGCTCAGAAGGAGAGTGGAGCCCATGCAGAGAGCAGAGTGGAGGGTCATTGGAGGCACTGAGCAGCTGCCATGTGAGGAGCAGCTGAACGGGTCAGGGCTCTCCACCTGGAAAGGTGATGAGAGGCAGACAGGGGTCTGCAGATGTTGATTGTCCAACCTGAAGAGAAAACCCAACCAGAAGAAAGCCCAGGGAGCAGATCTGAAGGAGCAGGAGACTGTTCTTGGCTGCTGAGCTGCAGAACTCCCTGCCTCTGGCTGCTGGAGGTGCTGACATTTTTATAAGGGTTTAGGGAAAGTCTGGGCAAGTTTATGGTGGGAAAAGCCTTTGGAGCTCTTCAGCTGTTAAAGCATTTCTGGGTCAGGAGGTTCTGGAGCCTCAAGTAGCTCAAACTGGCTTAGAGAAGCTGCTGGAGCATCATAAATGCTTGGCCTGTGTTGTCCTCATCATCTGTTCTTGGTCCCTGTTGGGGATGGGTTTCTAGGCCTGATGGACCTTTGATCTGATCCAGCACAGCTGATTTTATGTTACATTCTCCAGAAAAACCCAACGTGGTGAAGGGAGTTCAGACCCAGTGAGACTGAAACCGGGAGAGACTGCGAGTCTGTGACCATGGGACGGTGGAGCTCAGGGTCCTGGGGGCAGCAGGGAGGGCTCACAGGGAGCTCATTGACTTCAGGAGGGCAGATTTCAGCCTCTCCAGGGATCTGCTCGAGAGGCTCTCTTGGGATCACATCCTGGAGGGAAGAGGGGCCCACGGAGGGATCACCTGCTCCAGGCCCAAGAGCGCTGCATCCCAACTAAGAGGAAGTCAAGCAGAAGCTCCAGGGGGATGAGCCAGCAGCTCCTAGAAAAGCTCAGACTGCAGAAGGAAGCACCCAGGGGGTGGACGCTGGGGCAGGTATCCTGGGAGGGTCACAGAGAGGTTGCCCGAGCAGCCAGGGATCAGGTGAGGAGAGCCAGATCCCTGCTAGGATTAAACCTTGCCAGGGATGTTAAGAACACTAAGAAAAGCTTCTTTAGGTATGCTGGGGAGAAAAGGACACCCAAGGCCCTCTCCTGAAGGAAACGGGTGAGGCAGCAACTCAGGATATTGAGAAGGCTGAGGTCCTCAGTGACTTCTTTGCTTCAGTCTTCTCTGGCAAGTGCTCCAGCCTGAACACACAGGCCACAGCAGGTGAAAGCAGGGACTGGGAGGATGAATTGCCCCCCCCCGTAGGTGCAGAGCAGGTTTGTGACCATCTAAAGAACCTGAAGGTGCATCGATCTCTGGGACCTGGTGGGATTCACCCACGGGCCCTGAGGGAGCTGGCAGATGCAGTTGCTGAGCCTGTGTCCATCATATTGGAGAGGTCCTGGCAGTCTGGTGAGGTTCCTGCTGATGGGAAAGAAGGGAACACAGCCCCTGTTTTTAAAAAGGGGGAAAAGGAAGATCCAGGGAGCTACAGGCCAGGCAGTCTCACCCCTGTGCCTGGCAAGGTCATGGAGCAGGTCCTCCTGGGAAGTTGGCTAAGGTGCATGGAAAAGAAAGAGGTGACTGGTGACAGCCAACGTGGCTTCACCAAGGGCAAGCCCTGCCTGACCCATCTGCTGGCCTTCTACAGCAAGGCTGCAGGGATGGATTTGTGCAAGGCCTTTGACACTGTCTCACATGACATCCTGGTCTCCAGACTGACCAGGCATGGATTTGACAGATGGACCACTGGGTGGATAAGAGATTGGCTGGATGGCCCCACCCAGAGAGTGGTGGTCAATGGCTCCATGTCCAAGTGGAGGCAGGTGACCAGTGGTGTCCCTCAGGGGTCAGTACTGGGACCAGTGCTGTTTAACATCTTTGTTGGAGACATGGACAGTGGGATTGAGTGTGTCCTCAGCAGGTTTGCTGTTGATCCTCAGCTGTGTGGTGTGGCTGACACCCCAGAGGGAAGGGATCCACCCACAGGTACCTGGACAGGCTGGAGAGAAGGGCCAGGGCCAACCTCAGGAGGTTCAACAAGGCCAAGTGCAGGGTCCTGCACCTGGGTCAGCACAACCCCAGGCACCAATACAGGCTGGAGGAGAATGGCTGGAGAGCAGCCCTGAGGAGAAGGATTTGAGGGTGGGAGGAGATGAGAAGCTGGACATGAGGGACCAGTGTGTCCTGGAGCCCAGAGGGGCAGTTGTGTCCTGGGCTGCATCACAATGAGTGTGGCCAGCAGGGCCAGGGAGGGGATCCTGCCCCCCTGCTCTGCTCTGGTCAGACCCCACCTGGAGTCCTGTGTCCAGCTCTGGGGCCCTCAGCACAGGAAGGACACGGAGCTGTTGGAGAGGGTCCAGAGAAGGGCCACCAAGATGATCAAAGGGCTGGAGCAGCTCTGCTCTGAAGCCAGGCTGGGAGAGCTGGGGTGTTCAGCCTGGAGAAGAGAAGGCTCCAGGGAGACCTGAGAGCACCTTCCAGTGCCTGAAGGGGCTCCAGGAAAGCTGGGGAGGGGCTTGGGACAAGGGCAGGGAGGGATGGGAGCAGGGGGAAGGGTTTCCAGCTGGCAGAGGGAGCTGGAGCTGAGATGGGAGGGAGAAATTCTGGGCTGTGAGGGTGGGGAGAGCCTGGCCCAGGGTGCCCAGGGAAGCTGTGGCTGCCCCATCCCTGGCAGTGTTGAAGGGCAGGTTGGATGGGGCTTGGAGCAGCCTGGGCTGCTGGGAGGTGTCCCTGCCCATGCAGGGGGGGCACTGGATGATGATCTAGGTCCCTCCAACCCAAACCATTCCATGATTCCATGATTCTCTGAAAGCAAAAACCCTGCTGCAGTTTCTTTACTCCAGTAGCCCAAGTAAAGACTGGAATTCCAGAACCACCCATCTCCAGGCACATAAAGTCTGGAAGGTGGAATGGGTTGAGTGACAGGACACAGGTGATCCTGGAGTTAAAAATGGAGTTCTGGGCACTGAAGCCTCAGGAGCTGATTTGTTAATGTCTCTGGGAGAAGGATTAAGAGAAGACTTGGCCAAATGGAGGCATCTCTGTTAGAAGTTGAATTTCATCCCACACTGCTTTGATGTGAGTCACGTATTGTCCCCCAGCCATGAGGGGAACACAAGGCAAACACCTTCCTGTGGGCAGGTGAGACATGATCTGACCCCTGGGGAGCCATCCTGGCTCCTAAATTAATAGAATCACAGAATCATGGAATGGTTTGGGTTGGAGGGACCTTAAAGATCATCAGGTTCCAACCTCCCTGCATGGGCAGGGACACCTCCCAGCAGCCCAGGCTGCTCCAAGCCCCATCCAACCTGCCCTTCAACGCTGCCAGGGATGGGGCAGCCACAGCTTCTCTGGGCAACCTGGGCCAGGCTCTCCCCACCCTCACAGCCCAGAATTTCTCCCTCCCATCTCAGCTCCAGCTCCCCTGTCCCAGCTGGAAACCCTTCCCCTGCTCCCATCCCTCCCTGCCCTTGTCCCAAGCCCCTCCCCAGCTTTCCTGGAGCCCCTTCAGGCCCTGGAAGGTGCTCTCAGGTCTCCCTGGAGCCTTCTCTTCTCCAGGCTGAACACCCCAGCTCTCCCAGCCTGGCTCCAGAGCAGAGCTGCTCCAGCCCTCCCAGCATCTCCGGGGCCTCCTCTGGCCTCTCCAGCAGCTCCGTGTCCTTCCTGTGCTGGGGGCTCCAGAGCTGGACACAATACTCCAGATGGGGTCTCACCAGAGCAGAGGGGCAGAATCCTCTCCCTGGCCCTGTCTTAGAGTATCTAAAACCCAGCAGATGTGGCTCAAGTCCCACCAGAGTCTCACAACCTCCTTGTCCAGTAGCTGGAGGACCAGTCAGGACCCCCCAGGGCATCCTAAGTGACATTAAACTGCTGTGTAGGCAGCTGGATTGCTCCCCTGGTTACAGCTGCTCTGCACTTCATTTACATTCCGTTCACTCAGGGCTGGGGAGAAGGCAGCATTTTTCCCTTTGCCACCTAAGCTGGCTTCTGGAATTTCTCTAACCCTCCCCTAAACCAGCAGGGGCAGGAGAGCAGGATGGGTCGTGGCAGGTGCCAGCATGTTCAGTGGCCCTGAAGAACTTCTCAGGTCCTGCTGATAACATCCAGTTTTGAGCCATTGCTGGGATTTTCTCCCAGTGTTTCCTGGCAGGATATTCCAGGAGTCCTCTCCTTCCCTGTGCTCCTCTGGGATGCTCTTCCTGGTAGAGCTGCAGCTGCTGCAGGTGTGAGGGACACGGGACACCTGGGATGCTGAGCTTTCCTAAACACCTCAACTATTGAATTAGGGGTTTTTTTTGGCTCTGGGGCTTTTGCACAAAGGGTGTTGAAGGTCTCACTTTTTCCACTACTTGTCACATCAATTTTGATCATCTTCATGATGACCAGGCTTGGAGCAGCCTGGGCTGGGCTGGATGGGCTGTAAGGTCCCTCCAACCCAAACCACCCCGTGATTCCTTTTTCAGTAGATTCCCCATAGATTGTGTCACAAAAACCTGTGAACTGTGAGTAGCAGTTAAAAGAAAACAAAGTTCCTAATCAAGCAAAATAAACAAGCACATAAATGAAGCTCAGTGCTCTGTCAGCTGGTGGTTCCACACTTCCCTGTGGATCGGGTGCATTTGCAGTTTGTGCCTCAGTTTCTCTGGCAGGAGCAGTGGTTCAGATTTCCAGAAAGCTGGATTCTCATTGTCTGGGCTGAAGCTGCAGAAAACCGACGTGCAGGCAAAGTCCAAGCCAGGAGGCAACAGCTTCTTGGAGCTCCTCTTGGGAATTCTAAGCAGGAAGGTGTGTCCTGATCTGCTGTCCCTCCAGACCGAGCAGCTCTGACAGGCTGTTCCCTGGGTCCAGAGCCCTGCTGAGGAACCAAGGCATGAAAGCAGGTAATTGCTTTCTGACCTTAATGAGAGCCCGTGGCAACCAGTTCTCAGGGAGCAAGGCTGAGCATTTCCCAGGGCTCCTGCCCAAACTGTGCTGCTCCTGCCAAGTGTTTCCCTCATTTTGCCCTTCTGGGCCCCCCAGGACAACTGCCCAGGGTCTAAGAGACAGTCAGAAGGTACCTACACTCAGCTGCCCTTCCAGGCATGGTCCCCCCTGAACGTCCCACAAAATGCACAGAACAGGCAGTTCTAGGGGCAGGCACTAACGAGGCAACGCTGCCTAATGAGGAAGGTAGCTCATCTTCTCTGAGGAGCACAAACTGGTGCTCCCCAAAATCCAGCCTCGCCCTGGGATCACGGGCACAGGGCGAGTGGAACAAAACAGCTTCACAGGGATGTGAGGAGACAGGGGCTTAAAGCCCTGAGCTGCCTCAGGCACTGGCCACGGCAACCAGCATCAGCCACGCCTGCTGTGTCTGGCTTTCCAGCTCATCTGGGGGGAGCTCCTGGTCAAAGAGTGGATGGTTTGACCTACAGCTAGAGACCCCACCGTGCAGCTCAACCAGCTCAGACTTCAGCCAGCACCCCAAGAGCCCTGCCAGCTGCAGACAGATGTGCCCAGAGCTGTGACTGAGGGGAAGGACACTAAATGTAACGGAATGTAGAACCCAGAGGGAATCTGCAAGGTGGGCAGGAATGCTTAGGAATGCTGCAGCTGCAGGGAATCCAAAAGCTCAGGGGACTCTGCCTCAGGAACTAGCATTCCTGGCAGGGTTTCTGCCCAGGACCTCCCTGGGTCAGTGGGTAAAGTTGTTTCAGTTAGAATCACAGAATCATGAATTGGTTTGGGTTGGAGGGACCTGAAAGCCCACCCAGTGCCACCCCTGCATGGGCAGGGACACCTCCCAGCAGCCCAGGCTGCTCCAAGCCCCATCCAGGCTGCCCTTCAACACTGCCAGGGATGGGGCAGCCACAGCTTCCCTGGGCAACCTGGGCCAGGCTCTCCCCACCCTCACAGCCCAGAATTTCTCCCTCACATCTCAGCTCCAGCTCCCTCTGCCAGCTGGAAACCCTTCCCCCTGCTCCCATCCCTCCCTGCCCTTGTCCCAAGCTCCTCCCCAGCTTTCCTGGAGGCCCCACTTTTAAGACCATTAATTCCTTGGCCAGAGATCTGCTCACACTTATGTCGTGACAACAGGTAACAACGACCCTTGAGGTCCCAGTTAACTTCTCCCATCCTGCTCAGTCTGACAAGGAAGGAGTTTGAAAGGCTGTTGAAAGAGTGTCCATAACCTGGTGCATCTCCTGTCCTGCACAGCATGGGATGTATTCAGTGCAGAGAGCAGCAGGAGAGAAGATGGGGAGAGATCACTGGGGTGATGCCAATGCTGGGAGGTCCTGAGATATTTCTTTGCAGAAATCACCTGCACTTTTTGGGACTTGTAAATGGTTTGATGCAAATGCACCATAACAATGAGATATAGATCTATGTGTGTGTATATAGGGGTGGTGGGTGAGGAGGAGCTCAACGTGAGCCCAGAAACCACCCATGTCCTGGGCTGCATCCCCAGCAGGTGACCAGCAGGGCCAGGAGGGGATTGTCCCCTCTGCTGAGACCCCCCTGCAGGGCTGGGGCCAGGCTGGGGTCCCCAGCACAGGAAGGACACGGAGCTGCTGGAGAGGCCAGAGGAGGCCCCGGAGATGCTGGGAGGGCTGGAGCAGCTCTGCTCTGGAGCCAGGCTGGGAGAGCTGGGGTGTTCAGCCTGGAGAAGAGAAGGCTCCAGGGAGACCTGAGAGCACCTTCCAGTGCCTGAAGGGGCTCCAGGAAAGCTGGGGAGGGGCTTGGGACAAGGGCAGGGAGGGATGGGAGCAGGGGGAAGGGTTTCCAGCTGGAAGAGGGAGCTGGACATGAGATCCAAGGGATCCTTATATCCGTGCAGGTCATGAGTTACTTAGGCTTGTGATGGCAGGAAGACCATTTCTGGGGTTTACTTTGCAGTTCCCACATTTGTGCATCTATTTTGGAAGAAATTAAAACCACCTGAAGGAAGTGAGGAGCCTTAATGACCAGAGCCTTGCCTGGGCAGAGCCAGGAATGGCTCACTCAGCAGGCTGCAGGTTCTTTCTAGGCAGGATCTAGTGCTGCTTCCTCAGCAATACTCTTGACAGAAGGAGCTGCCTGACATGAGACACAGCATCTCCCTCCTTCCTGAGCCAGAGAGGGTGACAGAGCAGATTTTCCAGCCCTACGAGTCAGCCCGAGGTCTGTTCCTGATCCAGTCCAGGTGTTTGTGGCAGCAGAGTCTTGGGATCTGTTCCTGCAGGTAAAGGTGACGCCCAGAGACCTGCCCAGCCCAGCCTGGCCTGGCTGCTCCTGCTGGGCTGGGCCTGGTGTCCTCTGCTCCCTGCTGATCCCTCTGCTGGTCCTTCCCTGAGTCCTCAGCACAGCCTTGGGTGGGAGACAGAGAATCATGGAGTGTGGGCTGGGCTGGAGGGACCTCAGAGCCCACCCAGGGCCCCCCCTGCATGGGCAGGGACACCTCCCAGCAGCCCAGGCTGCTCCAAGCCCCATCCAACCTGCCCTTCAACACTGCCAGGGATGGGGCAGCCACAGCTTCCCTGGGCAACCTGGGCCAGGCTCTCCCCACCCTCACAGCCCAGAATTTCTCCCTCCCATCTCAGCTCCAGCTCCCTCTGCCAGCTGGAAACCCTTCCCCCTGCTCCCATCCCTCCCTGCCCTTGTCCCAAGCCCCTCCCCAGCTTTCCTGGAGCCCCTTCAGGCCCTGGAAGGTGCTCTCAGGTCTCCCTGGAGCCTTCTCTTCTCCAGGCTGAACACCCCAGCTCTCCCAGCCTGGCTCCAGAGCAGAGCTGCTCCAGCCCTCCCAGCATCTCCGGGGCCTCCTCTGGCCTCTCCAACAGCTCCGTGTCCTTCCTGTGCTGGGGACCCCAGCCTGGCCCCAGCCCTGCAGGGGGTCTCAGCAGAGGGGACAATCCCCTCCAGAGGTGGCAGAGCAGTTTGGGGGCTGGTGTCCCAGCTCCTGTGGGGCTGGTGCTGACAAACCTGCTCCCTGTCCCCAGACCTTGACCTGTGCCCAGTGGGGCCAGGGAGCCATCCCTGCTGCCTTGGCCACTGGACACTTGGCCTTGGCCACTCCTTGGGGCAGAAGTGGCTCCTCGGTGCACACACAGCAAAGTGACACCCTCCAACACCCACCCCAGCTGCAGCCCCCTCCCCAGAGGCTGTTTCCCCCTGGCAGCCCAGCCCAGGCACCCCCTGAACATCCCTCCTTGGGACCATCAGTCCCACTTCACCTCTGCTCCCCCATGTCTGGTCCCACCAGGAGTCCCTCCAGCTCCTCATTCTTCTCCCTCAGGCTGAGGGAAAACCACCAGGATCACGTTGCTGCTGCAGATTCATTTCTTCCCTCACCCCACTTTTCCTGCTTACTCATTCATCTCCCCAGTGCCACCGATCCCTGGGGAAGCCCAGCCAGGCCTCTCCCTGGCACAGCCCTCCCCACTTTTCCTTCTCCCTCCTTCCCGACCTACCTTTCCAGTCACAAATTGCAGGATGTCCTGCTGGTCCATCTCTCTCTAACCATCCTGGAACATCCTTCTGGAAGTTCTGCAGACCAAGTACAATGGAGAGAAGGTGTCTCCTGGTGCTCAGCCTGAACCCACCACCTGCCTGGTTCATGTTGTGCCCTCTCAGCTCTCATGCTGGAGGAGGAAATGAGCAGCTGTCTCTGGCTGCACCTGGAGATGCCTCCTCTAGGCTCAGGAGCCACAGCTCAGGTTCACAGCAGCTCTTCCAGGCTGTGAGGAATGAGGCTTTTGATGTTCACACACATCCAGGTCCTGAGCTCCCTCTGAGTCTGTGTGGGGTGGCACAGCCCCTGCTCCTGACCTAGTGATGATGCTCAGCACCAGCTGGGACTCTTCTGTTAAAGGTCCATCTTCTCCTTCTGGGTTTCTGACAGCACTGAAGTCATCAGATTGATGAGTAGGACGTGAAATTAAGGTTGTTTTGTCACTTTATACCTGAAGGGGCTCCAGGAAAGCTGGGGAGGGGCTTTTCACCAGAGAGGGCAGTGACAGGACAAGGGGTGATGGTTTTAACCTGAAAGAGGGGAGATTCAGGTCAGACATCAGGAAGAAATTCTTCGCCATGAGGGCAGGAAGGTGCTGGCCCAGGTTGCCCAGAGAAGCTGTGGCTGCCCCATCCCTGGCAGTGTTGAAGGGCAGGTTGGATGGGGCTTGGAGCAGCCTGGGCTGCTGGGAGGTGTCCCTGCCCATGCAGGGTGGCACTGGGTGGGCTTTGAGGTCCCTTCCAACCCAAACCAGTCTGTGATCCTATGATGAACATCATGTTCCCTCTGCCCTTGGGACTGTCCAGTCAGGCCCATAAGGTTCTTCTGCTTCTTCTCCTGCTGGTTTTGCAGGGGCTGTCACTGCTGCTGCCAGCAGTTTGCTGCTGCCTGAGCACCCACCCCTGCCCGGGCTCTGTCTGAGCATCTTGGTCTCATATCCAAGCAGGAATGGAGCTCTGGGAGCATTTCCTGAAAGTGAAGGGCTAAGGAGACCACTGGAATAGTTGGGAGCAGGTCCATGGGTGACCTGAGCACACCAAATGGGGGATGCTCTGGGCTGCTTTTTACCTGAAGAAAAGGTGACATTAGAGTGGGAGGGTAAATCTCGACACTTCAGACTGGAATTATGGCTCCATGGGTAGACTACAAAGATGATTATCTCTTGGAATCTTTCCTGCAGGGACCTGTTGGGCTCATTTGCCATCTTTATATTAAGATGATGTTGTTTCCTGGTTTATCAAGCAGCTCTACTTGGAGTTGTGGTTTGGAGCAGGAGTGACTTGGGGAGGCTGAGGCAGGAGTAACAGAGCCCTGCTCTATGCTCTGCAGGTGGCCAGAGCAGGGGATCCCCTCAGACTCTGTCATCGTGGAATATTTGGGTTGGAAGGAATGTTAAAGATCATCCAGATCCAACCCCCTGCACGGGCAGGGACACCTCCCAGCAGCCCAGGCTGCTCCAAGCCCCATCCAACCTGCCCTTCAACACTGCCAGGGATGGGGCAGCCACAGCTTCCCTGGGCAACCTGGGCCAGGCTCTCCCCACCCTCACAGGAAAACACTTTTTCCTGATGTCCAACCTGAATCTCCCCTCTTTAGGCTTCCAACCATCGCCCCTTGTCCTCTCACTGCACCCCCGTGTGAAAAGCCCTCCCCACCCCACCTTTCTTGTGGGACCCCCTCAGACACTGGGAAGCTGGGAGAAGCCATCGTGTGCCTTGTTTGTCCTTTCTCCGTGGATCTCCTGAAGCCTTGTCTGAGCTCTGCCCCCGTGGCAGCAGCAGGATGCCCTGGTACCTGCCTGCAGCCCCATCCTGCTCCCGGGGGTGCCGAGGGGCCTGCCACCCTCCCTGGAGACAGATCCCGGGGGTGCACTTTCCTGCACAAGCTCTGGGGTTTCGAGCCTCGTGAGCCCACCCCCCATCTTCTCCGTAGCACTTGGAAACGGGCTGTAATGGAGCCCAGACCAAAGCCAGACTCTGTCCTCTGGGCTGGGGGGAGGAGCTGCAAGACAGAAGACAAGTTGAAGCTTAGCCTGGAAGAGAAAGCTGGATGTTCTGTTGGAGGCAGCACCCCCGTTCATCCCCCTGCTGCCCAAGCTGGTCTGCTCCTTATTTTGCCCCCAGAACATCCACCCTGTGCTGAGGTGACACTCGAGCAGCCTTTGCCTCCTGGGAGGTTCCCCATCCCTTTGGAAGGGATTCTCTCCAGCCCCGGGTGCCCTGAATCCCTCTTGGCTTCTGCCCTGGGGACCCCCCAGCTCCCCCCCTCCGTCAGGAGGGACGTGTCCCTGCCGTGGAACTGCTCTCACTCTTGGTTTTCCTTTCCTTGCAGCTCTCCCTCCCCTCATGGCTCGCCGATCCCAAAGCTCCTCCCAGGGGGACAACCCCCTGGACCCCAACTATCTCCCCCCCCACTACAAGGAGTATTACCGCCTGGCTCTGGACGTGCTGACGGAAGAGGGGAAGGAAAGTTACCAACGTTTCCTGGCAGAGGAAGCAGCCCCTGATTTCCTCTGCAGCTCAGAGGTGGATCACATCCTCCAGCACCTCCAGAAACCCCAGTATGCCAACCAGGAAGGCAGCACGGACACCGCAGGGGACAATGACATGGATGGATCCTCTGGGACTTACTGGCCCATGAACTCGGACCTGGCTGTTCCTGAGCTTGACCTGGGCTGGCCAATGGTCTTTGGGTTCAGGGGAACAGAGGTGACAACCCTCGTGCAACCACCCCCCCCGGACAATCCCAGCATCAAGGAGGAGGCACGACGGATGATTCGGGCAGCGCAGCAGGTGAGACAGCAGAGAGCCCAGCGGGAGCAGAGAGGAGGTGATGAGTGTGTGAAGGAGGGCCCAGAATGCAGCAGGGCCTCTGCTGAGCCCCTTAACTCTGCTCCCAGGAGCTGACAGAAGGGAAGGATGATCCTGAAACTACCACTTTCTGCATCAAAGCTGGGCTCTGCTCTCTGCTCTCAGGGAGGAGTGTCCAAGGCCCTGCTAAAATGTACCAGAAGTTCAGAGAATCACGGAGTAGTTGAGCTGGGAAGGAACCTCTGGAGGGTCTAGTCCAGCCCCCCTGCTCAAAGCAGGGTTGATCAGAGAGGGCTGCTTAGGACGTGTCCTGGAGTAGCTCCAAGGATGGAGACCCCACAACCCTCCTGGGCAACCTTTCCCAGTGTTCAATCAACCTTGCAGTGAGAGAGGTTTTCCTTTTGTTTAACTGGAACTTCCTACATTTCAATTTGTGTCCCCTGGGATGCACAGAGAGGAGCTTGGCTCCTTCCACCCTTCCATCAGGTATTTACACTCACTGGTAAAACAGGAGCTGGGAAAAGACAGGGAGCCTGAACTTGGGAGCTGCTTCCCACATTGTTGGAGCCTGGATGCAGGTCGGGGGTGGCTGAGTGACCCTTGGCCAGGACGTTACCTGAGAGCAGCCTGGGTGTGTCAGAAGGGTGAGCAGGTGGTGACCAAGCAGCTCAATAAAACCTTCCAGTGTGGGTTACGTGACCAAAACCCTTCCTGCTGCCCCTGGGTCAGGGAGTGAGGGGTCAGGATTTCCACGGAACCAGGGAGTCCTTCCAGTGGGAAAAGACCTTGATGATGATCAAGTCCAACCCTAAAGCATCTCTGGCAACCCTAACCCACCTCTGCCAAGGCCACCACTGACCCATGTCCCTCAGCACCACATCTACACTTTGAAACACTCCCAGAGGTGGGGATTCAACCACCTTCCTGGGCAGCCTGGGCCAGGGTTTAATGACCTTTCCAGTGAAGAAGCTTCTTCTAATCTCCAGTCAAAACCTCCCCTGGTGCACCCTGAGACCATCTCCCTCACTTCTCACCCTCATCTTCAGAATTTGCACCTTAAATAGCAACTCTGTTCCCAGCTGGGGGGCCCACAATGTTTAAAGCAACTTTGAAATGGGAAGAGTCCTGTTTAGAAAGGAGTCATAATAGAATCATGGAAGGGTTTGGGTTGGAAGGGACCTTCAAGATCATCTAGATCCAACCCCTGCATGGGCAGGGACACCTCCCAGCAGCCCAGGCTGCTCCAAGCCCCATCCAACCTGCCCTTCAACACTGCCAGGGATGGGGCAGCCACAGCTTCCCTGGGCAACCTGGGCCAGGCTCTCCCCACCCTCACAGCCCAGAATTTCTCCCTCCCATCTCAGCTCCAGCTCCCTCTGCCAGCTGGAAACCCTTCCCCCTGCTCCCATCCCTCCCTGCCCTTGTCCCAAGCCCCTCCCCAGCTTTCCTGGAGCCCCTTCAGGCCCTGGAAGGTGCTCTCAGGTCTCCCTGGAGCCTTCTCTTCTCCAGGCTGAACACCCCAGCTCTCCCAGCCTGGCTCCAGAGCAGAGATGCTCCAGCCCTCCCAGCATCTCCGGGGCCTCCTCTGGCCTCTCTCCAGGAGGCTCAGATGGAGATGGGGCAGCCTTGGCGTGCAAGGTGCTGGGGATGGGGTCAGTCAGGGCACCAGCAGGCCCAGGTGGCCAACACCTTTCTCTGGTCCCTTCCCCAGGTGGTGGCCATCGTGATGGACATCTTCACAGATGTGGACCTGCTGCTGGAGGTGCTGGACGCTGCTGCCCGCCGGGTGCCCGTGTACATCCTGCTGGATGAGATGAACTCCCAGCTCTTCCTGGACACAGCTGCCAAGTGCAGGGTCAACCTGAACTACGTGGAGGTGAGCGAAGCCAGGACCTGCCCCCAAGTCCCACCTGGAGGGGGATTTATCCTGGGACACAGGGGGCTGCTCTGGGGGTAAAAACATAAAGAAGGGGCCAAAGGCGACGTGAGGAGGAGCGTGAGGAGAGCTGGGACAGCAAGACAGGCCTGAGGACACACGAATGAAGGGGCTCATCCACCCCCTGGGCTGCCACCAGAATCACCAGAGCTGACCCATAAAAAGGGTGGCTGGGCTGGGAGTTAGAAGAGCAAGGGGAGCAGGAGGGAGAGGGGGAGGGAAGTAAAAGCTTCCGACTGAGTCGCTGCCTTCTCTGGTTTGCAGTTCCTCAGGGTCAGGACAGTTTCTGGCCCCACCTACTACTGCCGCACAGGGATGTCCTTCAAAGGCCACGTGAAGGAGAAATTCCTCTTGGTGGACTGCATGGTGGTGCTGAGTGGCAACTACAGGTGAGAAGCCCCACAATGGTACGTGTTCCCCAAGACAGGAAGGACACGGAGCTGCTGGAGAGGCCAGAGGAGGCCCCGGAGATGCTGGGAGGGCTGGAGCAGCTCTGCTCTGGAGCCAGGCTGGGAGAGTTGGGGTGTTCAGCCTGGAGAAGAGAAGGCTCCAGGGAGACCTGAGAGCAGCTTCCAGTGCCTGAAGGGGCTCCAGGAAAGCTGGGGAGGGGCTTGGGACAAGGGCAGGGAGGGATGGGAGCAGGAGGAAGGGTTTCCAGCTGGCAGAGGGAGCTGGAGCTGAGATGGGAGGGAGAAATTCTGGGCTGTGAGGTTGGGGAGAGCCTGGCCCAGGTTGCCCAGGGAAGCTGTGGCTGCCCCATCCCTGGCAGTGTTGAAGGGCAGGTTGGATGGGGCTTGGAGCAGCCTGGGCTGCTGGGAGGTGTCCCTGCCCGTGCAGGGGTTGGATCTAGATGATCTGTAAGGTCCCTCACCCAACCCATTCCATGATTCCATGACTCTTCTCCAGGCAGGCAGGTGCTTCGATGTACCCAGTGGTACAACCGAGGGTTTGATGCTCACACCAGCTATTCCTGTTTCTCGTTGCAGTTTCATGTGGTCTTTCGAGAAGATCCACAGAAGCATTGCCCACATCTTCCAGGGGGAGCTGGTGTCCAGCTTCGACGAGGAATTCCGAATCCTCTTCGCCCAGTCGGAGCCTCTCGTTCCTCCAGCCAACGTCTTGGCCAAGGTCGACAACACCTTTGCCATGGCTCCCTTTGCCAACAACATGCCCTTCTTTCCCAAGAAAGGCCCCCTGATGTTCCAGAGGGATGACACCCTTTTCCCCTCCTTCCTGGACCGAGTAGATCCCGACAGGTACTTCCTGTCCAACTTCCGTCGGGACGACATGCTGCGCCACACGGTGGAGGGCTCGGCCATGAGGATGTACAAAAAGGTGGAGATGGAGAATTCCCAGATGGATCCCGTCAGAGGTTTCCTCCGCTCCAAGCAGCTGGAGCTGGATGCTTTTAAGAGACACAGCTTTGCCGAAGGAACGTTTGAGAATTTTGCCTCCTCCAAGCAGTTTGCCAGGCAGATGTTCATGAACAATATGGACGAGTTTAAAATCCAGGCCAGTCACTTCCAGAAGGATCAGTTCTACCAGTACCAGTTTGAGCATCCCCATCTGCCTGGGAGGCCCCAGGGACTCTTCGAGAGGATCCGAGGTGGAAGGCCAGGGTTCAATGAACTGGAGGACTATGGAGAGGGACCCAGGTACCCGGAACTGGAACCCAGTTTTCCACAGGAGGGTTTCCCCTTGAGGCTGGATTACGTCCCTTCCAATTCCTCCCGGGAAGTGAGACACGGCTCCGACCAGCTGAACCCCGCGGGCAACGGCCCCATGGGAATGATGCTGAGGAGGCCGAACATCGGACAGAAGTTCATTTGCCAGACTTCTCCTACCCAGAAGCAGAGCCTGGAGCAGCGCCTGTTCCTGCAGGACAAGGATGAGGAGCAAGAGGAAGACAAGAACACGCAGGAGAACAGGACGGGTTTACGGAACTGGAGGATCTCCTCCTACCTCAGCGCCTACCAGTCCGAACCAGAAGAAGGGCTCCCAATGCCCATGGAGTCAGAGGCATACAACGATGTCCTCGGAGACACCCTCCCCAAGCACCCCACCGAGCTCCTCCCAGCCTTCAAGTCCCCTCTCTCCTTCAGCAGCAAAGCCCTGGGGATGGAAAGTGCCAAAGAGTTTGCAGAGCCCGACAGAGCAGGTGAAGAAGCCCCGATCACCAAACAAGATGCCTTCAGGTCCAGGATCAACCCCTTGATCCAGAGGAGCTCCAGGCTCAGGTCCTCGCTGATTTTCAGTGCTGCCAAGTTGGATCAGCCCAACACCACGTTAGAAAAGGTCCAGATGATCCAAAAGGAGCAGATGTCCAGCGAGATGACAAAAGACAATGAAACGGTCAAGACAGCTGCCTCTTCCAAGGTGGCAGAGCTCCTGGAGAAGTACAAGGCTGTGGGCAAGGACGCGGAGCGGGCGACGGTCACGCACACCAAGGCTGTGTCCAGTTTCCTGCAGGAGGAGTCCCAGGGCTCTGAGAAGAAGTGCACCAAGTCCGTGCAGTACAAGATCCTGGAGAGCAGGGTGCTGGACTCCAAGGACTCCTGCAGCACGTACAAAATGCACGGAGAGGCTGAGAGAGCCTTTGGAATGGGCTCCTCAACCCCCCAGCTGGGGGACACCTTCAGCAAGGACCCCCTGTCACATCTGAGCACCAAGGCAGACAAATTATCGTCTCGGTTTTACCCCATGGAGAACAAACCTGCCCTTCCAGAGAAGGAGAGTCTGATCTACGTTGGAGACACTCAGAAACTGACTCTTCCAGAGAAGAAGGAAAGAGTGTCCTTCAAAGAAGACACCCAAAAGTTAGTCAGTACAGAGCTGAAGAAGCCACAGGTGAGGACAGGGACCACGTCAGTCCTTGAAAGCCTATCTAGAAGCCCAGGATCCGACAGCTCTCTCAGTAAATCTGAGGAAGACTGTTCCAAACAAGACCAGAATCCCATGGAATTCCTAAGGAAAGGGTCACTAAGGCTAAAGCAGCTTCTGAACCCCAAAGGCGAGAAGAAACTGGAGGAGGAATCAGCCTCTGAGAGTGGCAAATCAGACAAGCAGCCCGTGGTTCTGAAACGATCTTCCACTGGGGACTGTCAGGAGATGATGGAGGAGGAAAAATCCCCCAAGTTTGCCAGCCCCCTGGCCCCCAAGAGCAGCCAGCCCAGCCAGGGGAGGTTTCCCTCCTCCACAGCCAACATCCTCTACAGCAGCAACCTCCGGGATGACACCAAGGTGATCCTGGAGCAAATCTCTGCCAACAGCCAGAAGAACAGGGCTGAACTGGCCAAGCAGCTGCCATCCACCAGCAACCCTGATCTTTCCAGGTCAACCACGAGCTTGGAAAGGAAAGGGGAGAAGGAGAAAAGCTGTAACATCCACAGGTCAGAGAGCTTTGGCAGCCAGAAACGGAACCTCCAGCGGCAGCCGTCAGAGGACAGGGACACCCTCCTGAAGAAGATGGAGAACATGAGGAAGGAGAAGCGAGTCTACAGCAGGTTTGAGGTCTTCTGCAAAAAGGACGAGCACACCAGTCCCAGTGAGGAGGAGTATGACACAGATGCCAAAGACAAGAAGATGGGAAAATTCATGCCCAAAATCCTGGGGACCTTCAAGACCAAAAAATGATGGTAGGAATGCTGTTGAATTCCATCCCATCAGTGACTGTCCAAGGGGAAGGAGGAATCCACTTGTCCGTGGTGCTCCCAGCACCATGGGCAAAGCTCTTTGTGGCTGGGGAGGGGAAACGTGTTCAGGGTGAGACTCCTCTGGCCCAACTTGCCCAATAAAGTCATGTGGTACCAGGCAACCCTAGCACAGCATGGTCCCAATTATTGCCTTGCCATGAGGCTTCCAGGAAGGAGATAAAGTGAGAGTCTCTCTTGGGTTCTGCTCGGGGAGGCTCCTCAGCAGGCAGAACTGTTCCACTTCCAGAAGGAAAGAGTGAAAGCCAGAAAACTCAGCACTTGGGTTCAGTGCAGGGAAGAAAAACACACTCGAGCACAAACACGCCCCCGTTAACTGGAGAAAGAGCTAAAAACCAGATGTTCCTCAGGTGCAGGTTCCTGGTCCTTGTGCCCAGTAACAAACCAGTGATGGGAGGCACCTTGGTGAAGGGCTGCAGGAGACAAAATTTTGGGAACAACTTTCTGCCCTCAGCTCTGGTCCTGGTCTTGTCTAGCAGGACGTGCCCAGCTTTCATACTTACCATTTTCTAAGCCTGTTGGTTCCGGTTTGTTACTGGTTTGTTACTGGTTTGTTACTGGCTTCTCTCCCTATGCCTAACTGAACTATTATTCGGGGGGGTGGGTGGAAAGAAGCAGCTGAAAGGCCACAGAAAAGGCTGTTTCCAAGCCAGGGTTTAGGACTTCTGAGCTGGGTCAGGAGTTCAGTGAAGCATCTACAAGGCTGTGGTGGGCAAGTAGTGACCTCCTAGCCAAGGGAACTCCAAGTCATGAAGGAAAGGGCAGGTTGGATGGGGCTTGGAGCAGCCTGGGCTGCTGGGAGGTGTCCCTGCCCATGCAGGAGTGGCACTGGATGGGCTTTGAGGTCCCTCCAACCCAAACCATCCCATGGCTCTGTGATTGTGGGCAGGAGGGGATGTCCATCTCTTGGCACATCTTTCCACATGGAGGCAGGAGAAGGAGGAACCTGTAACAGCAGCAGGATTAAGGCTGCTGGGATTTCCAGGGTGGGAAGTGTTTTATCTCATGTAACTTCCTTGTAGTTGGTACCAAGTTTAACCAAACAGTCCAGATTAGCCTGTGCAGAACCATGGGATGGGTTGGGTTGGAAAAGACCTTTAAGATCCCTCAGTCCCACCCATTCCCCCAGCCCTGCCAAGGCCACCCCTGCCCCATGTCCCTCAGCACCATCTCCAGGGCTTGGAAACCCCTCCAGGGATGGGGACTCCCCCCCTGCCCTGGGCAGCCTGGGCCAGGCCCTGACAACCCTTGCCAGGAAGGAATTGTTCCCCAGATCCAACCTCAGCCTCCCCTGGCACAACTTGAGGCCGTTCCCTCTTGTCCCAGGGCTTGTTCCTGGGGAGCAGAGCCCGACCCCCCTGGCTCCAACCTCCTCTCAGGCAGCTGCAGAGCCAGCAGGTCTCCCCTCAGCCTCCTTTGCTCCAGGCTCAACACCCCCAGCTCCCTCAGCCTGATGGTTCCTGCTGTGATGTTGCAGGGTCCTGCAGGACAGAAGGTACAGGGCAGGCAAAGCTCCACCTGATGTTTGGTCTCTTGCTCTCTGGGTTTTTCCCTCAGCTTGGCCTGTCTCTGCTTGGCATCCAGCAGGGCTCCCAAACTGGGATCTCCTTCCTTTTCCTGATCTTTCTGCCATAGTCTGAGGAGCTGACGGGGCAGGATGCTCTCACCCAGGACTAGGCTTCTGAATTCCCTGGTCCCTTTGCCTGGGGATTCATCTCCACTCCCTTGAGACTTGCTGGGAGCTCAGCCACCCCAGGCCAGGGGCTGCTCCAGTTCCTGAAGGTAACGTTGGCAGAGCCTTTCAAACTACAGCTTCCTTCTGGGATCCCAGCTCCCACGGGAGCAGCTGCCTCCTGAGGAGGGCAGGGAGTGATGGGACAAGGGGTGGGACCCTCTCCAGACACACTCAGGTGTCAGGAAATTGCCACTTGCTGTAGTTCTGGCAAGAATTCAATCAAGGACTATGAAGTGATGGTTTTTATTCCTTTCAGGGATTGGGGGCAAGTTGTGCTGTGCTTCTCTGGTAGGGCTGGAAGGCAACGGGCTGAGATCCCAGAGGGAAGCAGGATCCATGCCGTGGATAAAGCATTTCCCTCAGCTGGGACAACTGTCACATTCCTGTTGGGTTTTCCCCTCCCTTCCTGGCTCCATGATGGGATGGATGAGCTGCTCTTCCCCTGCCCAGGACACTTCCAGAGTCACTGGTGCTGGGAGGACCTGGGGATGGGAAGGCTCTGGAGGGCAGATTTACAGATGGTTCCATAGGCCTGGGAGTAGCTGCCCATGGAGGCTCTGGGATCACCAGCAGCTCCCACATTTGCTGTGATCTGGAACATCTTTTTGCTGGACTTCAGGAGGGGCCGAACATCTTTGCTGGGAAAGTGAGGATTCCTGGGATTCTGCGTGAGGAAGCAAAGTTCATCAGTCACCTGCAGTTACTGAGCTTTCTGAAACACACAGGAGAACCCGGGTTGTTCTTCAGCTGAGAAGTAGGACAGACCAGGAATGGGACAGGAATAACCAAACCAGCCTGCAGTGGGTGATCAGAGCAGGATGGTGGAAGGATGTGAGGGAGAAGGGCTGAAGGGCTGTGCCAGGCACAGGCTCCTGCCACTGGAGCCAGAGTCAACAAACTAATCCCACCCTGGAGCAAAAGTCCCAAGGCCTGTTTGGCTGGTGTCTGGTTTTCAACACGGTGAAAGCTTTAAATGTGTGTACAAAACCAGATCAGCAGCAGCAGCAGCAGCAGCATTCCCAGAGGAGCCTCCTGGCTCCTGCCGAGCACAGGGCTTGGGATTCTAGCTGGGATCTGCTGAGAGGGTTGGGGGTGTCCAACCTGGAGAGAGAAGGCTCCAGGGAGACCTGAGAGCACCTTCCAGTGCCTGAAGGGGCTCCAGGAAAGCTGGGGAGGGGCTTGGGACAAGGGCAGGGAGGGATGGGAGCAGGGGGAAGGGTTTCCAGCTGGCAGAGGGAGCTGGAGCTGAGATGTGAGGGAGAAATTCTGGGCTGTGAGGGTGGGGAGAGCCTGGCCCAGGTTGCCCAGGGAAGCTGTGGCTGCCCCATCCCTGGCAGTGTTGAAGGGCAGGTTGGATGGGGCTTGGAGCAGCCTGGGCTGCTGGGAGGTGTCCCTGCCCATGCAGGGGTGGCACTGGGTGGGCTTCAAGGTCCCTCACTGACAATTCCATTATTCCATGATCTCCTCATGCCCAGGGCTTAACTCAGGGTTGTGAACTTTGTTAAGAAACAAAGCCACCCCAGATGTAGGCACTTCAATCCTGCAGCCTGCAAGTCCCTGCAGGAACTGCCCCATGGGAGGCAGTGAGGGGCTCTGCCCCAGTGCTGGGACTGACACAGATGCTTTCCTGCCACTGGGAGCAGCATGTCCTGCCTGTCAGATTAAGTCTTTACAAAGATGAAAATGAAGGTATTTTGTGTCTAACACGTAATTCTGGTCCGTGAAGAAGCATTTTGGCCCATGAAAAGTTTGATTTTGTCAGTGGGGCTGCAACTCACACTGCAAAGGTTCTGCCCATCCGAGGGGGGCACCCGAGGGTTTCCCCAGGGGAGCTGTGTCCCCACTTTCCTGCTGTTGGAGATTCCAGCCTGTTGGTGAAGAGCTGCAGAGCAGGTCCTGGTCACAGCACCAGGGTGGGCATCACCTGCAGAAGAACCAGAGAGTCATGGGATGGGTTGGGTGAAAAGCCCTTTAGGATCCTCCAGTCCAACCCTTCCCCCAGCCCTGCCAAGGCCACCACTGCCCCATGTCCCTCAGCACCATCTCCAGGGCTTGGAAACCCCTCCAGGGATGGGGACTCCCCCCTGCCCTGGGCAGCCTGGGCCAGGCCCTGACAACCCTTGCCAGGAAGGAATTGTTCCCCAGATCCAACCTCAGCCTCCCCTGGCACAACTTGAGGCCGTTCCCTCTGGTCCTGTCGCTTGTTCCTGGGGAGCAGAGCCCGACCCCCCTGGCTCCAACCTCCTCCCAGGCAGCTGCAGAGCAAAACATCTTGTAGAAAGAAAAAAACCATGCGAGAAAGCAGAAATACCCCAGGGACACAGAACCCAGGGGCTGAGGCAGAGCCCAGGCTGAGCCAGCCCCAGGCACCTCCTTCATCTCACTAACAGGACCACAGAAGGTTGGGGCTTGGAAGAGAATCTGCTGAAAAGATTCAGGATAAAATTCAGAATGTAGGAGCATCCAGCACCAGTTCAAAGGTGCAAGGACAAGAGAAAAGCAGAGGGGAAAGAAGGGGAGAACAAAGCAGGAGGGAGCCCAAGAGATTGTCACTCAAACCTCATTCACAGAATCACAGAGAGGTGGGGCTGGCAGGGAGCTCTGGAGATCACCCCTGGCAGCCCCCAGAGCAGGGTGACCCCCAGCAGGGCCCACAGGAACCTCCAGAGGGGCTGGGATGTCTCCAGAGAAGGAGCCTCCTCAGCCTCTCTGGGCAGCCTGGCCCAGGGCTCTGCCACCCTCACAGGCAACAAGTTCCTCCTCATGGGGAGCTTGACCCTCCTGTGCTCCAGCTTGTGCCCGTGGCCCCTTGTCCTGTCCCTGGGCAGCCCTGAGCAGAGTCTGGTCCCCCCTGCTGACCCCCTGCAGATACTGCTCAGCCTTGAGGAGACCCCCCCTCAGGCTCCTCCTCTCCAGCTGAACAGCCCCAGCTCCCTCAGCCTTTCCTCCCAGGCAGATGCTCCAGCCCCTCAGCATCTTGGGGGCCCTGCCCTGGACTCTCTCCAGCAGCTCCTTGGCCTTCATCCCCTGGGCAGCCCAGAGCTGGGCCCAGCTCTCCAGACCTGTCCCCCCCAGGGCAGAGCAGAGGGGCAGGAGAACCTCCCTAGACCCACCAGCCACACTCATTCCACAAAGTTTTGTTCTCATTTTCCTCCCACAGTTTCACCTCCTCATTTTGCCACAGAAATCCTCTCATTTCTTTCCCCCACCCCATCCTTTCTCCCCCCTCTTGCCCCTCAGAAGCCCCTGGTGGGCCCAGCCCGTGCCAGGAGGGCAGCACCTACTCTGAACAGCAGTGTGGGTGATGGGGTTGTAGACCATGTTGATCTTTGCTTTCTGGCAGAAAGTTCTTGCTAAATCTTCATCCTGGGTGGCTGCTCCTGGCTGGACACTGGTGCTGGTCCCAGCAGGCACGTGGGAAGGTTTTGGAAGAGGGGGGGTTGGTTCTCTTGGGCCTTTCCTATCAGGTGAAGTATGAGAACTGGGAGCTGGAACAGGTGGCTCAGGCTCAGCCTGCCCCAGTGGGATGTTCTCCCTCTGCACTTGCTCCTTTGGATGGTCCCTGGATTTCTTGTCGAGGATCATCTGCAGGGGGGAGAAGCTGGTGAGACCTAACACAGCCACACAGCAGAGGAACCAACCAGGGAAACCAAGGGAAGACTTAAAAATAACTGCAACTATTTCACTGGATGGTAAGAACCTTCCCAGCCTGTCTCCAGAGCAGAGCTGCTCCAGCCCTCCCAGCATCTCTGGGGCCTCCTCTGGCCTCTCTCCAACAGCTCCATGTCCTTCCTGTGGTGGGATCCCAAAGCTGGACACAGTTCTCCAGGTGGGGCACTTGCTACTGGCTGTCCCTGGGGACACGGGGTGGCAGCAGCCTCCCCTCTCCTGGCCTGCTGGATCCAGCACAACCTCCCCTCCTCTGCCACAGCCTTCCTCTGCCCCCACCCTTCCATTTTCCTGCTGGGAATCTACATTCCAAGCCCTCTCTAAGATCAGGAAGTGGCTGAGAAGCAGCACCAGGATGTCAGCACCCATGGAAAGCCCCAGGGCACACGTGGAGATGGAGTTCAGGAAGCAGGAGTAGGAGGTTCCCTGGGGAATGAGGGTTTGGGGGGATGAGGGCAGGGGAGGTACCTGGTACAGCTGGTTCCGATACTGGGCCACGGGCAGCTGGACATCATCACCCAAGGGCAGAACCACATCGTGGCCCAGGGAGGGCTCCTGGGCAGGACAGTGGAACCTGAGGTGATGACAACACAGAGTGTCACTCCTTAAGCCAGCAGCACAGGTGAACAAAAACGAGTGTGAAATCAACTCGTGTGACCTCTGGGGACCAGGGATCATGGGATGAGCTGGGGTGGGAAGGGACCTTAAAGCCCACCCAGTCCCACCCCCTGCACGGGCAGGGACACCTCCCAGCAGCCCAGGCTGCCCCATCCACCCTAACCTGGATTTGATGATTTTGGTCAGAAAATTAAGAATTAGCTTAGCCTGGATTTTTTCCCAGCCTGCAAACACAGAGAAGTTGTGCCGGGTCTGTGACCCCTCGGGGGGAAGTGCCCAGGGGTTTTCCTCCCACCTCCTCACGTAGGGATGCTGCAGAGCCTCCTCTGCTGACAGGCGTTTACCAGGGTCAAACACGAGAAGCTTCTTCAGCAGATCCAGGGCAGGTGGTGGAGCAGAAGGTGGTAAAATCTCCTCGAACGTCACTCGCCGCCTACGAGCCAGAAGACAAGGACTGAAGGTCCCAGCGTGGGATTCCCAGCCAAGGAATGACCTTCAGCTCTGGGAATCGCCTCATGGTGACACCCAACTCCAGAGTTCACCCACAACCACTGGGCCATCAGCCTGGGACACCCTGAGGGGCTCAGGGAGGGCTTCAGCCCCTGCAGGAGGAGTGCAGACCTCCCTGCCAGCACCAGGGCCCCACGTCAGGTGCCTCACTGGCAAGTTGAGGCTTCATCTTCTTCCAGGGGAAATCACAGATCACGGGATGGTTTGGGTTGGAAGGGACCTTCAGACAGCACCAGACAGGGGGAATAAGGGGTCCTCTGGACAAGGAGCCCTTCTTATGTTCTTCTGACAATGCAAGGAGCCCAAACTCCTAACCTGGATGTTTCAGCTGGAGGTCCCATGAATCCAGCCCATTTATTTCTGTATCATTTGCAAGGAGAAGATGAAGTTCAAAGACCTGGTTCTGCAATTTGAGACCCTAAAGAGAATTATTAACAATCATCTCCATGGCCTCCTCTGGACTGGCTCCCACGGCTCCATTGTCCTTCTTGTATTGGCTCAAGAGTTGACAAGGTCTTCCCTAAGGGGCCCCCTTCCCTTCATGATCAACAGAAGGCACCCCCAGAAGCTGCAGGTTGTTGCCCCTCTTCCAGCCCCTTCCTTGGTCCCCTGGTCCTCAGTGACAGATCCCAGTTCTGGGCTTTCTCATGCTCCAGTTCCTGGCTCAGCACTGGTCCCAGTATCTGACCACCACAGCAACCAGGTGCTCATCTGCTCTCCTAGAAGACAGCTGGAATCTGTCCCCAATCCTTGCAGGTCATTCATGGGCAGGGACAAGGAGGTTTCTGCACTGATGGTGGTTTCTGTTCCACCCTCCTGTTCTGTGCAAAGATTGTTCAGCAGCACCTGGAACTGGTGTTCTCAGCACTGCCTGGGTCACAAACCCAAACCACAACAGGACACGGGCTGCTCTGAGGACAGCACAGAACCAGAGAGGCATCAGGGCTGGCAGGGAGCTCTGGAGATCACCCCTCGCAGCCCCCAGAGCCGGGTCACCCCCAGCAGGGCCCACAGGAACCTCCAGAGGGGCTGGGGTGTCTCCAGAGAAGGAGCCTCCTCAGCCTCTCTGGGCAGCCTGGCCCAGGGCTCTGCCACCCTCACAGGCAACAAGTTCCTCCTCATGGGGAGCTTGACCCTCCTGTGCTCCAGCTTGTGCCCGTGGCCCCTTGTCCTGTCCCTGGGCAGCCCTGAGCAGAGTCTGGTCCCCCCTGCTGACCCCCTGCAGATACTGCTCAGCCTTGAGGAGACCCCCCCTCAGGCTCCTCCTCTCCAGCTGAACAGCCCCAGCTCCCTCAGCCTTTCCTCCCAGGCAGATGCTCCAGCCCCTCAGCATCTTGGGGGCCCTGCCCTGGACTCTCTCCAGCAGCTCCTTGGCCTTCATCCCCTGGGCAGCCCAGAGCTGGGCCCAGCTCTCCAGAGCTGTCCCCCCCAGGGCAGAGCAGAGGGGCAGGAGAACCTCCCTGACCTGCTGCCCACACTCTTCTTGATGCCCCCAGGAGCCCATGGGCCTTCTTGGCCCCCAGGGCCCATTGCTGGCTCATGGTCACCCTGCTGCCCACCAGGACCCCAGCTCCTGCTGCCCAGAGCTGCTCTCCAGCAGCTGCCCCCACCCTGTGCTGCCCCAGGGGTTGTTCCTCCCCAGCTGCAGGACCCTGCCCTTGCCCTGGGGGAACCTCAGCAGGTTCCTCTCTCCCAGCTCCCCAGCCTGCCCAGCTCTGGGTGGCAGCTCAGCCCCCTGGGGAGTCACCACCCCCCCAGGAACAGGACTGTGTTCCAACCAAACCCAGGGTTGGTCCAGGCCAAGCACACAGGATGTGCTGACAGTCACATCAGCAGGGACAAAAGGGTCCCAGATCCTTGGCCACCTGGCAGAGTGACCCAGAGCCCTGGGACCCAGGGGACACCCCGGGCTTACCGGGAGGTCAGGCGGGCAACGACTGAGGCCCCGTAATCCGAGTGCAGAGCCTGGAGATCTGCAAGGAGAACAGGGAGCTGTCAGTGCCCAGGGGAGGACCAGCAGGGCTCCACCACCCTGAGGGACAGCAGATCCCTGCTAACCACAGGCAGGCAGCCTGAGGAAGCTCCCCAGGGAATCCTCTAGAGGGGGGCTGGACAGTTCCTTGCACGTTCTCTGTTCCTGTTCATTCCATCATGGATCCCACAAACCTGCCCCCTCCCAGGCCCCCCCAGGACATGAGGGTGAGGGTGGGGAGAGCCTGGCCCAGGTTGCCCAGGGAAGCTGTGGCTGCCCCATCCCTGGCAGTGTTGAAGGGCAGGTTGGATGGGGCTTGGAGCAGCCTGGGCTGGTGGGAGGTGTCCCTGCCCATGCAGGGGTGGCACTGGGTGGGCTTTGAGGTCCCTTGACCCAACCCATTCCATGGTTCTAGGATCTGTGGCCAAATGACCCAGCCAGGACCACTTGTATGGGACACAGAGGACAAGGGACACCTGATTTCCTCATCATCTTTTTGACTGGTGACAACAAACTGGAGTCTGGACACATCTGCCCCACCCCCAGAGACCCAACAGCTGCTCTGGGAGGTTTTTTCCTGCAGAATCTTGCTTTTTTGGCCCCCATAAATCCCAGGCAGAGCTGCTGCCCATGGGTGGGTTCTCCTTTGTTTAGATCAAGTGTCTGGTCTCCTGGTGTGACATTTTTGGTGATTACTTGGCTGTTCTTCTAACTCTCCTTGTGGTCTTTCCACACACACGTTTCAGTTCTTGTTTCATCCACAACAACCAAATCTCTAATAAAAAAACCCCTCTAAGTAACTTCAGACTTGAATGGGACTCTCCAGGCCTGGGGTGTCCTTCAACTGAAGGCAGTTATTTGTCCCAGAACTATTTGCTAGCTCAGGTAGAACATCATGACATGCAAGAGTCTATGAAGTGTATGGGCTGCTGGAGTGGAACGTTTGAGTGACAATAATAATATCAGTAATAATAATAGTAATTATAATAATAACATTATCATCACAATCATGGAATCCCAGACTGGTTTGGGTGGGAAGGGACCTTACAGATCACCTAGATCCCACCCCCTACATTGGCAGGGACACCTCCCAGCAGCCCAGGGTGCATCCAACCATCATCATCATCCCCTTTTTGGATCATTTATTCCAGCTTTGACTTTTGTGTTTCAATTTCCAGACCAACCAGTCCCACTTCCCTCTCCTGTCCCAGCCCCACTCAAGCAGGAGACTCTGAGTTCAACTTCTATCCTCTTACAAATCTCAAAGATGCTTTTCAAGGCCTGGTTCCTGCTCCTCATCTAGGCAAGTGATGTCCCTCTCACATCTCACAGTGAAGTCCCTGAGTTTCCAGGGAAGATGTCAGGACTCAGGAGATCCCTCCCTCCCTGATCCCTGCTTCCTGCACTCTCTGAATCTCCTCCTGGAGCCCCTTCCCTGTGGGAGATGTCCTACCTTCTGGGGATGGGGCAGGAATGACCCTCAGGATCTGCTCCAGTTGATTCACTGTGGATGTGCCTGGGAAAAGAGGCTTCCCAAGGAGCAGCTCCCCCAGGATGCAGCCAAGGCTCCACATGTCCACACCTTTGGTGTACCTAGAGGAGCAGAGCAGTCAGGACTCCATCCAGCAGGTACTGCCTGTACCAACATTCCCATCATCTCCAGTGTTTGTTGTGTTAGGAAAACCAACCTGAACACAAAAGCCCCCAGGACTTGTGGGAAGGAGCCCTGGGAATGGTGCAACTGGCAGGAACCAAAGAGAAAGGGGGTTTATCCAACTAAAAAGCTACTTCAGGGGACCAGAAGGTCTGAGCAGGATGAGACAATCCTCACCTCCCAGCTGGGAAAGATCAACTCACTGGTTGGAAACCACTGATCTGCAGGGTGTCCAGAAAGGAGTTCCCATTATTTAGGCAAAGTTGGTGCCAACCAATGGGCAGGAGACACTGCAGGACACCCAGGGGTCAGGTCTGGGCACTGCCCCAACCTGCATCTCTTTGCTTTTCTGCTCAAGATGTTCTGAGTTTCAGTCAAAAATAATAACAAAAAAACCAAAAAGGACTAAGCCCAAGTGACTGGAGCTGATTCCACAGCTGATCCCAACACGTCTTCTGGAAGTCTACCAAAAAACAAGTCTACCAAAGAAGCTGGAGAAGACAAGAGGAGGAGAGACCCAGGGGAGACCCAGGTTTTGTAAAGATGCAGGTGGAAGAGGAGAAAGAAAAGCCTGTGGGAGAAGGGGTGACGAGGAGCTGAGCTGATCATCTGTGATGGATGAGCTAAGGAGCCAGGGAGGGACTGTCCATGTGATGAGGCTGCTGTGTTGTCATGGAAGCACTTTGCTTGGAAAGGCCTTTAAGATCCCCCAGTCCCACCCATTCCCTCAGCCCTGCCAAGGCCACCACTGCCCCATGTCCCTCAGCACCATCTCCAGGGCTTGGAAACCCCTCTAGGGATGGGGACTCCACCACTTATGAATCATAGAACCATAGAATGTCTTGGGATCTCTAAAGGTCAACTAGTCCAACCTCCCTACAATAACCAGGGACATCTCCAACTGGACCAGGTTGCTCAGAGCCCCATAAAGCCTGACCTTGAACATCTCCAGGGATGGGGCCTCCACCACCTCTCTGGGCAACCCATTCCACCCTCATGTTCAAGAACTTTCTCCTAATGTTCCACCTAAATCCACCCTAAATCTCAATCCTAAATGTCAACCTAAATCTAGAATGGGCTGGGCTGGGCTGGAGGGACCTCAAAGCCCACCCAGTGCCACCCCTGCATGGGCAGGGACACCTCCCAGCAGCCCAGGCTGCTCCAAGCCCCATCCAACCTGCCCTTCAACACTGCCAGGGATGGGGCAGCCACAGCTTCCCTGGGCAACCTGGGCCAGCACCTTCCTACCCTCATGGTGAGGAATTTCTATCCTAATATCCAACCCAAAATCTCCCTCCTCCAGTTTAAAACCATCTCCCCCTTGTCCTCCCACTGCCCTCTCTGGTGAAGCCTCCCAGGGAAGCTGCAGAAGTGAAGCTCAGACCCTGAGGAGCTGAGGAGCTGCAGGGCAGTGCAGCTGGTGGGCAGTGAAAAGGAGCAGACTGAGGAGCTGCAGAGAAGAAAGTGCAGCACTGGTGGCTTTGCCAGCTGCCCCCTGCTGGAGCAGGTACCTGGGAGAGGACAGGAGGATCTCGGGGGCTCGGTACCAGCGCGTGGCCACGTAGTCAGTCAGGGCAGGGTTGTCCTGGTCCTCCCTCAGCTGGGCCAGGGACCGGGCCAGCCCAAAGTCACAGAGCTTCACCGAGCACTCGGCGTCCAGCAGGACGTTGGAAGGCTGAAGGGAACAGAGGACAACCCATGAGCTTCTCACTCTGCCTGGCAGGAGGTTCTCAACAAGGTGCTTCTGCTCCTTCTTGAGATGCTTTTCCAGTCAGGCTTCCCCAGAGAGCTGGAGTGGAGGAGCAGGACCTTGGCTGAACTCTACCTTCTGGTCTCTGTGGATAACGTTTCCCGAGTGGATGAACTTGGTGGCCTTCAGGAGCTGGTAGAGAATGTAACTCTTGTGGATGTCCTTCAGCAACCCCCCCTTCTGAATCACAGCGTGGAGATCTGTCTCTGGAACGTGGGACAGTGACAGATACACAAGTGAAAAGGGTGGGGAGAGCCTGGCCCAGGTTGCCCAGGGAAGCTGTGGCTGCCCCATCCCTGGCAGTGTTGAAGGGCAGGTTGGATGGGGCTTGGAGCAGCCTGGGCTGCTGGGAGGTGTCCCTGCCCATGGCAGGGGGGTTGGACCTAGATGATCTTTAAGGTCCCTCCAGCCCAAATCATTCCATGGCTTTATGACTCTCTACTGAGATCAGCTGACAAGTCATGGATAGAAGGTCCTCACACCAAGGCCAAAGGAGACCATGGTCCCAACTGTGACCTTTCAAGTGCTCCTCAACAGAAGTTCACACTGTCTCTTCTGATGGTCCTGCAACCTCTGTGTGCTCAGTGAGACCTGCAGCTCATGCTGCAGTCACTGCCCCATGGTTGTACCCTTTTGGTCAATAAAATGGTCTCTTCCATGAGCAACACCTGTGTCCCTGCAGCCCTTCTGGTGTGCTCCTCACTGCTCCCTCATCTCCACCAGCCCGTCCTCAGATCACGATGAATCCCTGAGAAGCTTCACTGCTCTTCCCACCTCATGAAGAAACCCAGAAGTGTGGGTTGGATGGGTGGACAGGGAGGCGGATGGAGAACTGGTTGAGGGACAGAGCTCAGAGGGTTGTGACCAGTGGTGCAGGGTTGTGTGGGAGGCCTGTAACCAGCAGTGTCCCCAAGGGTCAATGCTGGGTCCTGTCCTGTCCAACACCTCCATCAAGGATCTAGAGAAAAGGACAGTGTCCCCTCAACACCTTCACTGGTGACACCAAACTGGGGGGGGTGGTGACTCCCCAGGGGGCTGAGGTGCCACCCAGAGCTGGGCAGGCTGGGGAGCTGGGAGAGAGGAACCTGCTGAGGTTCCCCCAGGGCAAGGGCAGGGTCCTGCAGCTGGGGAGGAACAACCCCTGGGGCAGCACAGGGTGGGGGCAGCTGCTGGAGAGCAGCTCTGGGCAGCAGGAGCTGGGGTCCTGGGAGATAGTCAGTGATCCATGAGCCAGCAAAGTGCCCTGGTGGGACCCCAATGGAATCCTGGGGTGCATGAGGAAGAGTGTGGGCAGCAGGTCAGGGAGGTTCTGCCCCTCTGCTCTGCCCTGGGGGGGACAGCTCTGGAGAGCTGGGCCCAGCTCTGGGCTGCCCAGGGGATGAAGGCCAAGGAGCTGCTGGAGAGAGTCCAGGGCAGGGCCCCCAAGATGCTGAGGGGCTGGAGCATCTGCCTGGGAGGAAAGGCTGAGGGAGCTGGGGCTGTTCAGCTGGAGAGGAGGAGCCTGAGGGGGGGTCTCCTCAAGGCTGAGCAGTATCTGCAGGGGGTCAGCAGGGGGGACCAGACTCTGCTCAGGGCTGCCCAGGGACAGGACAAGGGGCCACGGGCACAAGCTGGAGCACAGGAGGGTCAAGCTCCCCATGAGGAGGAACTTGTTGCCTGTGAGGGTGGCAGAGCCCTGGGCCAGGCTGCCCAGAGAGGCTGAGGAGGCTCCTTCTCTGGAGACACCCCAGCCCCTCTGGAGGTTCCTGTGGGCCCTGCTGGGGGTGCCCCTGCTCTGGGGGCTGCCAGGGGTGATCTCCAGAGCTCCCTGCCAGCCCCACCACCCTGTTTCTTTCCTTGTGTGTGACTCCAATCCCAGCTGATACACAAAGCCCTGCTCTGCTCATCTTCACTGAGATGTCCCTCCCACCCCCCTCATGCTGCCACTGCAGCAGGGGACAGAAAAGCTGCACTTGAAGGGTGACACTAAGTCCAGGCTCACCCATGGACTCAAAGATGAGGTAGATATCCTTGTCATTCTCAGCTGGGATAACATCCAGCAGCTTGATGATGTTTGGATGTGCTCCAAATTCCTGCAGAGGGAAGAGACCCAAGTGTCAACATCAAGTGCCTTGGTTCTGAATCACAACAAGGGACCAAGATCCCATTTAGTTTTGAATGATTGTCCAGAACAAGCAATAACGTGTCAGTTCCTTCATTTCTGCTCTACTGAAATACATGTTTAAAAAGGATTTCAGCTTGTTCCCCAGTATGAAACCAGGCAGGTCACAAAAGAACAGCAAATAAAAACTCTGTGGTCTCAGATACAAGTTAGGAAGGACACGGAGCTGCTGGAGAGGCCAGAGGAGGCCCCGGAGATGCTGGGAGGGCTGGAGCAGCTCTGCTCTGGAGCCAGGCTGGGAGAGCTGGGGTGTTCAGCCTGGAGAAGAGAAGGCTCCAGGGAGACCTGAGAGCACCTTCCAGTGCCTGAAGGGGCTCCAGGAAAGCTGGGGAGGGGCTTGGGACAAGGGCAGGGAGGGATGGGAGCAGGGGGAAGGGTTTCCAGCTGGCAGAGGGAGCTGGAGCTGAGATGGGAGGGAGAAATTCTGGGCTGTGAGGGTGGGGAGAGCCTGGCCCAGGTTGCCCAGGGAAGCTGTGGCTGCCCCATCCCTGGCAGTGTTGAAGGGCAGGTTGGATGGGGCTTGGAGCAGCCTGGGCTGCTGGGAGGTGTCCCTGCCCATGGCACGGGGCTGGATCCAGATGGGCTCTGAGGTCCCTCCAGCCCAACCCACTCCATGGTTCTATCAACAAAAGAATATGAAGTGATTCCACACAGAATTCCCCTTTCAGCTCTGGCTTTGATCATTCTAAGAGCTCAGGTTCCTTCCCAGGTGACAGAAGACAAAAAGTGTTGGCATGTGAATCCCCTTCCAGCCCAGCCCTGAGTTGGGGCCTTTGAAATTGAGGGAAAAGAGTTTCTGCCCAGAAAGAGGTGGCAGGAAAGTGCAGGTCAGGGTGCAGCTCCTGGAGCAGACAGAGCACCAGAGCTGGGGACAGGACAGGACCATCTCCAAGGGAAAACAAGAGCAACTCTCCAGCTCCTTCAGGTGTTCCTGCCCAGTCCTGGAGTGGGGCAGGGGGTGCAGGAAGGAGATGGGAAGAGTTGTCGACACTGGTCCTTGCAGGTTGAACAAGATGGGGGAGGGAAGATGTGAGGAACACCAGAGAGGATCAGCAACCAGAGAGGAGGGGGAGGAATGGACCTTACCTGCAGGAACACGACCTCCCGAAACGTTCTCTGGGGACAAACAAACACAGAATCAGCTCATGAGCAGCTCAGCAGGAGGACAGAATGGGAATTGTGAGGAGAGGGTCAAATCCAGCCTGATCCTGAGGCAGAGGAGCCCCTGGTGGAGCTGGTGGACAGGCCAGGAAAGGCAGTTGCTCACCAGAATCCCAAGGGTGCTCCTCATGCTCAGGCACGACAGCTCCAAAAGGTAAGGGAGACCCAAAGTGTGGATCCCCATGGGGCCACTCTTCCCTCAGGGACACCCCACAGGATACTGCGGGTGCCACGACCCACCAAGTGTGACATTCATTGCCCCGTGTCACTGCAGGTCGTGTTACTGCACACAAGTAACAAACACCTTTCTGAGGCAGCAATCCTGACCCAGGGCTGTGAACTCCCACCACGTCCCTCAGGATAAGGTGGAAGGGGGGCTTCCCACCTGAGCATCTGTTCTGTTCCTGAAGGCATCAAAGATCTTTTTCACAGCCACCACGTGTCCCGTCCTGCGGTCGATGGCTCTCCAGACAATGCCATAAGCCTGGGGAGGGAAGAGGGAGAGACTGGGGAGGACATCATGGGCATGCTGCAGAGCTGCAGGGTGACAGAACAAGCTCAGCAGAGGGACTGAAAGAAGCTGCAGTGACCAGAAGGACCAAGAAGACCTTCCACCAAGTGGAAAGAGATCAAGCCAACAAGCAATTCTTGGTTGAGTCAAGGGTTAAGAACATCTCCATCAAGACCAACCAGAGGTCCACAGGGTCAAGCATCCCAGCCTCCAAAGTAGCCAACAGCAGATGTACATGCTCACAGAGTTCAGCAAGGCCAAGGTCCTGCACATGGGCTGGGGCAAACCCAAGCACAAGTCCAGAACACATGGAGAGCAGCCCTGAGGAGAAGGACCTGGGACTGTTGGGTGAGGAGGAGCTCAACATGAGCCCAGAAACCCCCCCATGTCCTGGGCTGGATCCCCAGCAGGTGACCAGCAGGGCCAGGGAGGGGATTGTCCCCTCTCAGAGGAGGCCCCAGAGATGCTGGGAGGGCTGGAGCAGCTCTGCTCTGGAGCCAGGCTGGGAGAGCTGGGGGGTTCAGCCTGGAGAAGAGAAGGCTCCAGGGACACCTAATAATTCTGGCCTTCAGTACTAAAAAAGGTCTCTAAGAAAGATGGAGAGTTTTGTACCACCACCTGTGGTGACAGTAACAGAGAATCAGGATGGAAAAGCCCTTTAGGATCCTCCAGTCCCACCCATTCCCCCAGCCCTGCCAAGGCCACCCCTGCCCCATGTCCCTCAGCACCATCTCCAGGGCTTGGAAACCCCTCCAGGGATGGGGACTCCCCCCTGCCCTGGGCAGCCTGGGCCAGGCCCTGACAACCCTTGCCAGGAAGGAATTGTTCCCCAGATCCAACCTCAGCCTCCCCTGGCACAACTTGAGGCCGTTCCCTCTGGTCCTGTCGCTTGTTCCTGGGGAGCAGAGCCCGACCCCCCTGGCTCCAACCTCCTCTCAGGCAGCTGCAGAGCCAGCAGGTCTCCCCTCAGCCTCCTTTGCTCCAGGCTCAACACCCCCAGCTCCCTCAGCTGCTCCTCACAAGTTCTCCAGACCCTTCTCCTTCTGCTCCAGCCCCTTCCCCAGCTCCGGGGCCCTTCCCTGGACACTCTCCAGCCCCTCCGCCTCCTTCTTTTCCCCGCGGGAAGCTCCTGTGACTCCGGGCAGGAGCCACAACAGGTTCCTCAGGCTGGGATCTACCCCTTTTTCCCCTCTTGCAGGCACAACCACCACCCTCCCCCCCCCCCCCCGAACCCCCCTGCTCCCCTCACCAACCCCAGCCCCCCAGGCCTCACCTCAGCCGGGGGGGACAACCCGGGCGGGCCGGGGCGCTCGGACCCCGGCCGGACACCCCCCCCTCCCCGGCCGGACACCCCCCCTCCCCGGCCCGGCACCCACCCCCTTGCCCAGCCGGCCCCGCAGCTGGTACCGCCGGGACACGCGCGGCTCCACCTCGGGGGCGCTCATGGCGGGGCCCGCCGGGCCGCGCCCGTTGCTGTGGCAACCGCTGCGCGCATGCGCAGAGGGGGAGGGAACCGGGGAGGGGAGGGGGGGGATCCCCAGCACAGGAAGGACACGGAGCTGCTGGAGAGGCCAGAGGAGGCCCCGGAGATGCTGGGAGGGCTGGAGCAGCTCTGCTCTGGAGCCAGGCTGGGAGAGTTGGGGTGTTCAGCCTGGAGAAGAGAAGGCTCCAGGGAGACCTGAGAGCAGCTTCCAGGGCCTGAAGGGGCTCCAGGAAAGCTGGGGAGGGGGTGAGTTGGGGCAGGTCTGGAAAAGAACAAGGAGGTTGTGCTCCTCCAGGCCTTTACATCATCAAACCCAGGTGGGTTGGGTTGGAGGGACCTCAAAGCCCACCCAGTGCCACCCCTGCATGGGCAGGGACACCTCCCAGCAGCCCAGGCTGCTCCAAGCCCCATCCAACCTGCCCTTCAACACTGCCAGGGATGGGGCAGCCACAGCTTCCCTGGGCAACCTGGCCCAGGCTCTCCCCACCCTCACAGCCCAGAATTTCTCCCTCACATCTCAGCTCCAGCTCCCTCTGCCAGCTGGAAACCCTTCCCCCTGCTCCCAGCCCTCCCTGCCCTTGTCCCAAGCCCCTCCCCAGCTTTCCTGGAGCCCCTTCAGGCACTGGAAGCTGCTCTCAGGTCTCCCTGGAGCCTTCTCTTCTCCAGGCTCAACACCCCAGCTCTCCCAGCCTGGCTCTAGAGCAGAGCTGCTCCAGCCCTCCCAGCATCTCCGGGGCCTCCTCTGGCCTCTCCAACAGCTCCGTGTCCTTCCTGTGCTGGGGACCCCAGCCTGGCCCCAGCCCTGCAGGGGGTCTCAGCAGAGGGGACAATCCCCCCCTGGCCCTGCTGGTCACCTGCTGGGGAAGCAGTGAGGGTGTTGGGTGGAGCAGAGGGCACCTCTGGTGTCCCTGTCGATGAGGCATCAAGCCCAGCCTGTCCCACCCGCAGAGCCCAGAGATGCCAGACCCAGAGCCCTTCAGCTCTTGCCCCTCCCGTGAAACACCTGAGCAGGAATGAACCTGGACATGATACCCGGAGAAGATGCTTTATTGCTGGTTATTGACGTCCAAGGGTCAGATCCTTCAGCTGCTGATGGTGTTTAAGGCATTTGGTTCCTCACATGTTGATTGTCTCTCCTCTGGGGCCGAGCAGAAGGTAAGTGCAGAACATCTGGGATGGTGGAGTTGCTGGGAGCTGGAGCTGGCTCCTCTGTGGCTCCAGTGGGTGCACTTTGCAGGGAGCGTGTCACTGCGACCACCTCCTTGTGCCCAGGAGTGTCACCTGCCCATGGCAATGGCTAATTAACGAAACCCCAAAGCCTGATCCTAAGGAGAAGGTGTCATCTGGGGGGACAGCAGGGGCTGCAGATCCTGTCTCTGTAGGGGTGGCACAGAAGTTAAAGCTGGGGTGACTTTCAGGACCTGTGGCCTGGGCTGGGGGCTGAGCAGGGGCCGTGCAAACCGACCCTCCTCCCACCGAGCGCCCAATTAAGGCTTTAATTAACTCGGGGTGGCAGCGGCTGACAGCCTGTGTCCCCTGGCACCCCCGGGGGCTGGAGAGGTGGCTCTGAGGCTCAGGGGCACCTCTGGGTGCTCTGCAGGGTGAGCTGCAGCTGGTGCTGCTGGTGCTGCTGGCCCTTCATGCCTCCTGCTGGTGTGACTGGTGCTGCTGGTCTGCCATGTGATGGGTGCACTGGTGTGACTGGTGGTGCTGCTGCAGCACGTGCTGGGGTTGCTGGTGTGACTGGTGCTGCTGGTCTGCCACATGCTGGGTGCACTGGTGTGACTGGTGCTGCTGGTCTGCCATGTGATGGGTGCACTGGTGTGACTGGTGGCGCCGCTACAGCACGTGCTGGGGTTACTGGTGTGACTGGTGCTGCTGGTCTGCCACATGCTGGGTGCACTGGTGTGACTGGTGCTGCTGGTCTGCCATGTGATGGGTGCACTGGTGTGACTGGTGGCGCCGCTACAGCACGTGCTGGGGTTACTGGTGTGACTGGTGCTGCTGGTCTGCCACATGCTGGGTGCACTGGTGTGACTGGTGCTGCTGGTCTGCCATGTGATGGGTGCACTGGTGTGACTGGTGCTGCTGGTCTGCCACATGCTGGGTGCACTGGTGTGACTGGTGGTGCTGGTCTGCCATGTGATGGGTGCACTGGTGTGACTGGTGGCGCCGCTGCAGCACGTGCTGGGGTTACTGGTGTGACTGGTGCTGCTGGTCTGCCACGTGCTGGGTGCACTGGTGTGACTGGTGTTGCTGCTGCAGCATGTGCTGGGTGCACTGGTGCTAGTGTGACTGGTGCTCCTGCTCCCGGTGCTGCAGCATGTGCTGGGTGCACTGGTGCTGTGTTACTGGTGTGACTGGTGTGACTGGTGCCAGTGCCGCAGCAGGCGCTGGGTGCACTGGTGCTGTGTTACTGGTGTGACTGGTGTTGCTACTGCAGCAAGCACTGGGTGCACTGGTGCTGGGTGCACTGGTGTGACTGGTGCCGGCACCGCAGCAGGCGCTGGGTGCAGTGGTGCTGGGGTTACTGGTGTGACTGGTGTGACTGTTGCTCCCGCTGCCGGCGCTGCAGCAGGCGCTGGGTGCACTGGTGCTGTGTTACTGGTGTGACTGGTGCCGGCGCTGCAGCAGGCGCTGGGTGCACTGGTGCTGTGTTACTGGTGTGACTGGTGCCGGCGCTGCAGCAGGCGCTGGGCGCACTGGTGCTGTGTTACTGGTGTGACTGGTGCCGGCGCTGCAGCAGGCGCTGGGTGCACTGGTGCTGTGTTACTGGTGTGACTGGTGCCGGCGCTGCAGCAGGCGCTGGGTGCAGTGGTGCTGGGGTTACTGGTGTGACTGGTGCCGGCGCCGCAGCAGGCGCTGGGTGCAGTGGTGCTGTGTTACTGGTGTGACTGGTGCCGGCGCTGCAGCAGGCGCTGGGTGCACTGGTGCTCCCGCAGCAGCTGCTCCCGCTGGTCCCGCAGCTGCTCCCGCTGCTCCCGCAGGAGGCGGCAGCTCCGCAGCAGCCGCAGCAGGTCCCCGCGCAGCGCCAGGTTCTCGGCCCGCACCTCCCGCACGTGGCCCCGCAGCGCCCGCGCCGCCGCCGCCGCCGCCCCGGCACTCAGCGCCTGCAGCTGCTGCTGGCAGCTCCGCTCCCGGGCCGCCTTGGTCTCCAGGAACCTGCTCCTGGCTCGCTGCATCTCGTCCGCCTGGTGGATCTTGGTGACCAGCAGCTCCTTCTCCAGCTCCTTGATCCGCCGGGTCTGCTGGGCGAAGGTCTCCCTGAAGGGCTGCAGGTCCCGGAGCTCCTTGCTCAGGCGGGAGGACGTGGCCTCCGCGCTCGCCAGGGAGCTCCTCAGCTCCTGCTCCTTCTTGCCGTACCGGGAGACCAGCTCCTCCTTCTGCTGCTGCACCCGGGACAGGTCCCAGTGGTTCTGCTCATTGAGGGTGACCAGATCCTTGCACTTCTGCCTCTGCTTTTTGAGGTAGGAGAGGTAGGCTTTGCTCTCCTCCTGGTTCCTCTGGGCTTCCTTCTCCAGGAGCTGGTTTTCCCGCAGGAGCTGATCCACTGCCCCCGCCTGTGTCCTCAGGTGGCCAGCCAGGGTCCTGTATTCCTGCTGCAAGTGCCGTCTCTTCTCGTCCACAAGCTGCTCCATCTCACCTATTTCCTTGGCTGCGTCTCCACTCTTGGCTCCTTCTCCCTGCTTGGGCTTCCCAGTGCTCTTGGTGTCCTGCTTGGCCTGCTTGCTCTTGGATGCCATGTTCCACACGCCGGGCACCGGGCTCTGGGCGGCTCTAGCGGCAGGGAAATTGCAGACACTAATTAATTGGTGCCACGGGAGCGGCCGTGACTTTCATCCCCAGCGGTGTCCTCAGAGGGTTGTGCTTTCACACCACGTCCTGGAGCGAGGCCAGAGGTCCCTTCCCATCTCAGCCTCCTGGGATTCTGGAAAGGATTCTCAGAGAATCATGGAATGGGTTGGGTTGGAAGGGACCTCAAAGCTCATGTAGATCCAACCCCCACCAGCCCAGGCTGCTCCAAGCCCCATCCAACCTGCCCTTCAACACTGCCAGGGATGGGGCAGCCACAGCTTCCCTGGGCAGCCTGGGCCAGGCTCTCCCCACCCTCACAGCCCAGAATTTCCCCCTCATGTCCAGGACAAAGGTGCCCTGGATCCTTGTCTCGTGTACGTGCATCGTAGCCGCCGAGAGGTAAGAATCCCAGACTGGTTTGGGTTGGAAAAACCTTGAAGACCACCTGTTCCCAACCCTTGCCATGGGCAGGGAAGCTCCAGAAGCTCATCCGTGGTGGGCCAGGGCTGTCTGTTCTGCAGGAATCCTGGAGATGTGTCATGGAGGGTGAGAAGCTCCCTGAGACAACTGGAGGACCAGGCAGGTGGGGCTGCAGGTGGCAGGAAGAGCCAGGCCTGGAACAGGCACCACGGACCTCTCTGCTCCCCCTTAGGTGGACTCCCAGGTTTCCCAGGGCAAAACCATCCCAAGTCACAGCCCGGGGTGAAGGAACCCGGAGCCACGGAATCGTTTGGGTTGGAAAAGACCTTCAGGATCATCAGATCCAACTGTTGGCCCAGCCCTGCCAAGGCCACCACTGACCCGTGGCCCCGACCACGTGTCCTGCAGATACTGGTGGGACTTACCAGGTAAAACCAGTGAGATGGACCTTCAGAGCCCAGGGTGGTTCTCCAGGAGGGTCAAACATTAATGAATGATGGATGGTAAAAAAGCAGGTGGGCACTGGGCAGGTCTGGACTCCATGTCTTCTCCTCTAGGTCCTCAATACAGGTTCTGCTGGCTGTTCTGGTCCGTGTGGCACAGGGTCCCCCCTGGTTCCAAGTCCTGGGTTTGAGAAACAAATTGGAAGACGTTTTGTGGTACTTGTGGGATGATGAGGGTGATGGAATCGTGGTCTAGACAGAGCTTTTAAAAATACATAATCATGGAATCACCGAGTGGTTTGGGTTGGAAGGGGGTTGGAAGGTCACCCCTCAGCAGGGATGGTCCTTGCAGACATCCCCTGGGAACAAAGGGATGAGCAGCCCTGGTTTGGGGCTGAACTGCTGAATTATTCCTCAGAAGAGGAAGAAAACAACTGAGCATTAAAAGCGGGGGGAGTCTGGTGAGGAATGAACACTGTCTGTGTCCTAACACAACTGGTGGCCCTTTTTAAGGGAAATAAATGTGCACAATTTAAAGAGGCAGGTGAAGAAAAGAGTGTGAATGTCCTGGTAGGAGAATGGGTAAGAGCTGGGAACGGGCAGCAGGGTGGGAAGTGGAGGGGGTGCAGGAGAAGAACCTGTCTAGCAATACATGTGAGTAAGGGTCTGTGTAGAAATCAGAGCAGGTTTGTTCTGGGAATGGACTCAAAGAGCCAGAAATGTGTCCCCAAGGGGTAGCAGTGACAAGTGGGGGAACTGTCCTGGCACCAGTTGTGTGGCTGGGGGGAAAGGCAATTTCAGAGCAACTTCCATCTGCACGGGGAGAACAAGCCTGGAGCTGGGATGACACGAAGTGGGGGTTCATTTAAAAGCACTGACCTTCCCAGCTCGGTGGGCTTCCCAGGTTTCTCCTCCCGGCTTGCTATTCCTGGTTTCCTTGATGGTACTTGCTGGGAGCCCAGCTGGGAGCTCTGAAGAATGGTGGTGTTTGGGAGTTTTGAGTGTCCATGGAGATGAGACACGTGAAGTCACAAGGGAGGCCCTGCAGGGACCTTCCCAGAGACACTTCAGCTCCCAGCTGGGCTGGAAAGCCTTTGTTAATGATGTGCTGGGCACTGGTGGGGCTGCAGGTGAGCCCTGGGGTCAGGTTTGGGTGAGAAAAGGGACATGGAGGGGCTGGAGCGTGTCCAGGGAAGGGCCCCGGAGCTGGGGAAGGGGCTGGAGCAGAAGGAGAAGGGGCTGGAGAACTTGTGAGGAGCAGCTGAGGGAGCTGGGGGTGTTGAGCCTGGAGCAAAGGAGGCTGAGGGGAGACCTGCTGGCTCTGCAGCTGCCTGAGAGGAGGTTGGAGCCAGGGGGGTCGGGCTCTGCTCCCCAGGAACAAGCCCTGGGACAGGAGGGAACGGCCTCAAGTTGTGCCAGGGGAGGCTGAGGTTGGATCTGGGGAACAATTCCTTCCTGGCAAGGGTTGTCAGGGCCTGGCCCAGGCTGCCCAGGGCAGGGGGGAGTCCCCATCCCTGGAGGAATGCCTCTGCTGAGCCTCAGCCCCTGGATCCAGCTCCCCCAGCCCCTGCATCCAGCTCCCCCAGCCCCTGATCAGACCCTTCCTGATCAGACCCTTCCTGATCACCCCCCCCGTTCCCCCCCCCCCCCCCGCACTAGGACCCAGCGGCCCCGCAGCCCCAGGGGGCGTGGCCAGCCCGTGGGCGGGGCCACCCTCCCCACCTCCCCTCTCTCCGCGGGACCCGCCCCTTTTGCCGGCTGCCCCGCACCTGATTGGCCGCCGCTCCCTCCTCTCTCCTCTCCGATTGGCTCCCGCGCCCGCCCGTCGCTTAGCCCGGCGGTTGCTAAGCGACGGCGGCCCGTGGGGAGGCGGCCGCCATGGCGGCGGCGGCGGCGGCGGAGTTGGCGGCCCTGCTGGGCCCGGCGGCGGCCCCGGCGGCGCGGGCCGGGGCGGCGGAGGCAGCTCTGGCGCTGTCGGGCAGCGCGGAAGGGCGGCGGTTGCTGCTGGGGTCGTCCGAGGCCTTGCCGGCCTTGCTGGGGCTGGCGGCGGGGCCCTGCCCGCCCGCGGCCCGCGCCGCCCTGGGCTGCCTGGTGAACCTGTCGGCCGAGCCGGCGGCCCGCGGGCCGCTGCTGGCGGGGCTGCCCGCGCTGCTGGGGCTGCTGCCGGACGGGCAGGCCTGCGGGCTGCTGGCCAACCTCTGCCGGGAGCCGGAGGCGGCGGAGCGGGTGTTGCGGGGCCTGCAGGAGCGCGGCCCGGGGCTGGAGCCGCTCCTCCAGGCCCTCGCGGAGCCCCGGCCGCCGCCTCAGCTCGGACCCTTGCTCTGCAACCTCAGCCAGCTGCCCGAGGGTCGCCGCTGCCTCCTCGACCGCTCCCGGTAGGGCTCCGGTGGGGCGGGGGCGGGTCCCGGCCCGCCGTGGCTGCCCCCCTCCCCGCCGTGGCTGCCCCCCTCCCCGCCGTGGCTGCCCCCCTCCCCGCCGTGCCTGCCCCTCTCCCCGCCGTGCCTGCCCCCCTCCCCGCCGTGACTGCCGCTCTCCCCGCAGGCGCTCGGTGCAGCGGCTGCTGCCGTTCACCCAGTACCGCGGTTCCGTTGTCCATCGCCGGGGCGTCGTGGGAGCGCTCAGGAACTGCTGCTTCGACTACGGTGAGAGCCCCGAGCTGCAGGGCCCGGTTCCCGCCGCTGGCAGCGTCGGGACCACCTCGTTGTCCCCAGGGCAGGGGGCTGGGGGGACGCAGCCAGGACAGCCCCCCTCACACCGCAGCTGGAGGTGGCACCACCGGCTCTACCAGGGGGAGGGGATAAAGCCCCGTTGTGTGGGGAGAGGCGAGGGGGGGGGGCTGGGGGGGGTTGGTGCCTTTGCCGCCCTTTTTGGGCCTTTTTTGGTTGTTTGTTTGTTTGTTTCACTTGTCCCTTCACTTCCTGCTCTGCCTTTATCCCGAGCCGGGACTTTTCCCACTTGTGCCCTTCCCGTTCTCCCCCCCAGTTCCAGGGGTGGGTGGGGGGTGTGAGGTGCTGGCTGGGGTCAGGGGGGCTGGGCTGGGCTTTCTGCCCTGCCTGTGGTGGCTCCTCTGAGCTCAGGTTGTCCCCAGGGGACCACGAGTGGCTGCTGGGTGAGGAGGTGGACATCCTGCCCTTCCTCCTCCTGCCTCTGGCCGGCCCTGAGGAGTTCCCTGAGGACGAGATGGAAAGTAAGTGGGTGTCAGGGTGGGTGTCCAGGGGGGCTGCTGGTCCTGTGCCCCCCAACCTGAGGGTGCCTGTCCCCCAGGGCTGCCCCTGGACCTGCAGTACCTGCCCCAGGACAAGCAGAGGGAGGAAGAACCTGAGATCAGGAAGATGCTGCTGGAAACCATCCTGCTGGTGGGTCCCTCCAGTGGGAATCGTGGTGGGGCTGAGGACCAGGGCTCAGTCTGGGGCTGCTGGGCTTGGGAAGGTGTTCAGGGCTGTCCTGGAATGTGGTGTCCACCAGGAGGTCCTCATGGAAAAGTGGTGGTGTCTGGGGCTGGGCAAGCAGGTGTGGAGTGGGGTTGTAAGCTGGATGGGCCCAGAGAGGGGTCACCAGTTGAGTTGGTGGACCAGTGGCTGGTGGTGTGGACTTCATCAGTCATCTGGGTGATGGTGCAGAGTGTCTCCTGGTTGTGTTGGAGGTGACACTGAGCTGGAAGGAGAAGCTGATGCACCAGAGGGGGGTGTTGGCATTCAGAGGGACCTGGCCAGGCTGGAGAATCAGGCCAGCAGGGACCTGGTGGAGCTCAGTGTGGAGAAGGAATGAGAAGAGCAGTCTCCAGGGGGCTGAATCCATGTCTATAAACACCTGCAGGGAGGGAGGCAGCAGGAACCAGGCTGCCCAGTGCCAGGACCAGCAGCTGTGGGCACAGACTGGGACGCAAGGTGCCATCAGATCAGGACACGGCCTGAGGGTGACAGGCTGCGGCACAGGTCACCCCAGGAGGGGCTGGATCCCCGTCCCTGGAGGTGCTGAGCCCCAGCCCTGCCCCGCAGCACCCCTGGCTGGGTCCCCTGCCCACCCTGCTGCTTCATCCCCACAGCTCACGGCCACCCAGGCCGGCCGGGACGTCGTGAGGGCCAAGGGGACGTACCTGGTGCTGCGGGAGCTGCACCGCTGGGAGCGCGAGCCCCCCGTGCTCAGGGCCTGCCAGAGGCTCGTCCAGGTGGGCAAGGGGCCTGGGGAGGGTCTCCTGGGGGAGGCAGGAGGACCCTGGGGGAGGGGTGTCCTCAGGTGGAAGCAGGGGGGTTCTGGGGGAGGCAGGAGGGTCTCAGGGGGGGGTCCCAGGGAGGCAGAGGGCTCCTGGGGGTGGCAGGAGGGTCCTGGGGGAGGGTCCCAGGGGGAAAGACGGGGGGGTCCCAGGGGAGGGTCCTCAGGGGGAAATACAGGGGGGTCCCAGGGGAGGATCCCAGGGGGAAAGACAGGGGGGTCCCAGGGGAGGGTCCTCAGGGGGAGGCAGGAGGACCCTGGGGGAGGCGAGAGGGTCCCATGGGAAAGGCAGGGGGGTCCTGGGGGAAAAAGGAGGGTCCTGGGGGAGGGTCCCAGGGGGAAAGACAGGGGGGTCCCAGGGGAAGCAGGAGGGTCTCAGGGGAGGGTCCCAGGGAGGCAGAGGGGTCCCGGGGGAAGCAGGAGGGTCCTGGGGGAGTGTTCCTGGGGGGAAGACAGGGGGGTTCCAGGGGAAGCAGGAGGGTCTCAAGGGAGGGTCCTCAGGAGGAGGCAGGAGGACCCTGGGGGAGGCAAGAGGGTCCCATGGGAGAGGCAAGGGGGTCCTGGGGGAAAAAGGAGGGTCCTGGGCTCCCAGGGCTGCTCCAAGGGGTCCGTCCTGCCCCTTTTCCCCCCACTGGGATGCGGGGGGTGGGGGTCCCACCACTCCCTCTCCCCTCCCTTGCCTGATCCTGCTGGGAGAAGGTGCTGATCGGGGATGACCCGGGCCCGGGGATGGAGAACCTGCTGGAGGTGCAGGTGCCGCCGGAGGTGGAGCAGGAGCTGCTGCGCCTGGAGCGGGAGGAGGAGGAGCAGGAGCAGGAGGAGGAGCAGGAGGAGGAGCGGGGCTCCCCGCAGCCCCCCGCCTGAGGGGGCCGTGCCCGCCCCCCCACACGCTGCCCTTCCTGGGGGCTATTCCCGAGGGGATCCGCCCCTTCCCGCTGCTGGGGAGGGGGATTGGGGGTCCTGGGGGGGAGGTGTGTCGTGTCCCCCCCCCCGCGGCCTCCCGCGCCTCCGGGGGGACCGGGCTGAAATGGGGCGGGGGGAGGTTGGGGAAGGGGCGGTGCTTCCTGCCCCCCACCCCCCCCCAGTGCCGTGGGGTGGCCCCGGGGGGGCTCCCCAAGGTTGAGTTCCCAAAATGTGCCTTCCCAAAATAAAAGGTTTCCAGCCCAAACCGGAGGTGGCCCTGAGGGCGGTGTTGGGGTGACCCTCCCCCCAACCCTGCACCGGGGGGGGGCAGAGGAGGTGACCCCCTCCTCTAACTGGGGCACTGGGGGTCCAGGGGAGGTGACCCCCCCACTCCTGCCCTGGGGAGAGGGGGATGAGGGAGGGTCTGGGGGGGGCCCTGGGGGGATGGGTTCCCTGTCTGTGAAATTCACCCAGTTGGGGGTCCCCGTCTGTGGGAGCCAATTGGGTGGGGGTCTGTTCTGTGGGACCTAGCTGGATGGGGGTCCCTGTTGGTGGGATGTCCGTACAGGAGGGGGGGGGGGTCCCCACTGCAGGATGTGTCTGGCTGGGGGTGTCAAGGATGGGGCTGGGGGGGGGTCTCTGCTGCAGGATGTGTTTGGGTGGGGGGCTCTGTCGGTGGGATGTGCCTGGTGGGGGGGTCAGAGATGGGGCTGGGTGGGGGTCCCTGGCTGCAGGGTGCCCTTGGCGGGTGTGGGGGGGGTCCCACCTGCTGGACACATGTCCGTGGGGGTCCCCACTGCATAACGTGCCTGGGTGGGAGGGTCGCTGTCTGTGGGACCCCCTGGGGGTCTGGGTGGGGGTCCCCGTTGCGGGACACGCGTGTGTGTGTGTGGGGGTCCTGCTGGGGGGTTCCCGGTGTGTGTGGGGGTCCCGCTGGGGGGAGGGGTCTCAATGTGTGTGTGGGTCCCGCTGGGGGGGGGTCCAGCCGGGGGGGTTCTCGCTGGGAGGGGCTCCCGCCTGAGGGGAGGGGTCTCAATGTGTGTGGGGGTCCCGGTGGGGGGGGGGTGTCCTGCTGGGGGGGGGGGGCTCCCGCTTGGGGGGTGTGTCCCGGTGCGTGTTGGGGTTCCGCTGGGGGGGGGGTGTGTCTCAATGTGTGTGGGGGTCCCGGTGTGTGTGGGGGTCCCGCGGGGGGGAGGGGTCTCAATGTGTGTAGGGGTCCCGGTGGGGGGGGGGTCCTGCCGGGGGGGGGCTCCCGCTGGGGGAGGTGTCCCGGTGTGTGTGTGGGGTCCCGCTAGGGGGGGGGGGGTCTCAATGTGTGTGTGGGGGTCCCAGTGGGGGGGGGGGGGGTCCCGGTGGGGGCGGTTCCGTTCAGCCCCGCCAGGGGGCGATCGAGCCCCCTCCAGCGCAGCCGCACTGCGCATGCGCACCCCCCCCAGCCCAGCAGCGCGGTCACACATGAGGGGCGGGGCCTCGTGTGGAGGGGGCGTGGCCAGATGAGGGGGCGGGGCAGGGGGCGTGGCCTCACCCGGAAGCGGCGCCGGGGCCCGAGCAGGTCCCGGTTCGGCGGCGGCCGCGGTGAGTGAGGCCGGGGGCTCCGGAGCGGGGCTCAGCGGGGCCCGGGGCGGCTTCCCGGCCCCTGGGGGGCTGCCCGGCCTCCCCGGGGGGGCTGGGGCCTGCCACCGGCGGGGGGGCCGGTGCTCCCGGGCTCGGTGCTCCGGTACTTTCCCTCCCCCCCCCGGCCCCGGGGGAGCTGCCGGTGACCCCCTTTCCGCTTCCGAGGGAAACGACCCCCCTGGGCTCTGTGCTCCGCCGGGGACCGAGCCCCGGTGCCCGTTACCGGAGCCCCGTTACCGGATCGAGCCCCGTTACCGGGGCCGCCGGTCGCTGGGATTCTCGTTCCACCCAAGATTCCCTCTTTCCCGGCCTGCAGCCGCTCGGTGCTCCCCCCGCGGGGCTCCCGGCCCTTCCCGGCGCTGGGAATGTCGCTCCATCCCTTTTCTGCCTGGTTTTTGGGACACATCCCCGGAGCTCCCGCCTGGCCCGGTCCCGGCGCCGCGGGTCCCGGATCCCGGGGGGGGGTGGCTGAGCTGCCCGGGGCCGTTTCTCCGGGGGAACAACCGAACGTCCTTTCTCCTTGGCAGGTCAGGAAGGAGCAACCCCCGGGATGCGCTCCCGCCGCCTCCGGCCTCTCTGAGGGACCATCCCGGGCACCGATGGAAACTCGGCCCCCCCGGGCGGCCTCGGGACGCCGGGAACCGGGATCACTCCCCGCCGGGAACCGGGATTTCTCCTTCCCCACCGCTGCCCCGGAGCCTCCTCCTCCTCCCGGCTGATCCCACCGCCCCTCCCCGCTCCCCCCCGCCCGGGGGCTTCGTCCCGTGGGAAGGAAAAGAATCCAAGGAGGAAAAATAGGATCCCCAGGGCGGCCCGGGCTGGCGAGGGCAGGAGCTGCCGCCCCGCTGGGCAGCCTGAGGACCAGGAGCATGGCGGAGGCGCGGGTCCGGCGTGAGTGGGGGGCTGGGGGGCTCCTGCGGCCCCCGCGCCTCGGGCTGCTCCTGGGAGGGACTGGGAGAGAACTGGGAGGGGCTGGGAGAGAGCTGGGAGGGACTGGGAGAGACTGGGAGAGGACGGGGAGGAGCTGGGGGGGACTGGGAGAGAGCTGGGAAGGGCTGGGAGGGAACTGGGAAGGGCTGAGAGGGACTGGGAGGGACTGGGACAGAACTAGGAGGGACTGGGAGAGGGCTGGGAGAGAACTGGAGAGGACTGGGAGGGACTGGGAGCGGTTGGGAGGGAAGTGGTGGCCGGCTGGGAGGGAACTGGGTCCTGATGGGAGGGACTGGGGGCCGGTAGGGAGGGAATTGGGACCGGTTGGGAGGGACTGGGAGCCGACTGGGAATGGAGCTGGCTGGGAATTAAGTCTCCCTCCCTGATGAGGCTAAATCACTGAGCTGGGGGCTCGGCCTGAGCTCCCTGTGGCAGCTGGAGGGACAAGGTCCTGGGTGGGAAGGGGAGGACGGGGCTGGGGTCCCTGCCCCTGGTCCCTGCCCCTGGTCCCTGCCCCTGGTCCCTGCCCCTGGTCCCTGCCCAGTCAGTCATTCCCTGCCCAGTCAGTCATTCCCTGCCCAGTCAGTCATTCCCTGCCCAGTCAGTCATTCCCTGCCCAGTCAGTCATTCCCTGCCCAGTCAGTCATTCCCTGCCCTAGAAACTCATCTCAGGCCTCAGCCCTGCTGCAAACTGCCTGAGCTTCACTGGGCTCTGCCTGTTCCAGCCCGAGCCCTGGGCTGCGTTTCCTAAATTAATCCCAGCTTGGAAATGAAGCTCCTTGCCTTTTTTTTAATTGTTTTTTCCTTTTTATTTCCACCCTCCCCCCCCCCCCCCGATATCTAGAAGGGCCAGAAAGAACCTTCTGGCTGAACTGAGCCACGGGGAGGGGGGGGAGCAGGGATTTCCCTCCCCGGCAGCACCAGGTCACGGTGGCTTTAGGGGAACAGCAGGAAAAACATTCCCCAGAGCCCCTGCCTTGGGAGGGGAGGACCCCAGGGTGGGACATCCTGGGGACAGGGGGACACGGGGACAGGGGGACACAGGGACAGGCAGACATGGGGATAAGGGGACAGGGGGACAGGGGGACACAGGGACAGGCAGACATGGGGACAAGAGGACAAGGGAACAGGGGGACACAGGGACAGGCAGACATGGGGATAAGGGGACAGGGGGACACAGGGACAGGCAGACATGGGGACAAGAGGACAAAGGGACAGGGGGACACAGGGACAGGCAGACATGGGGATAAGGGGACAGGGGGACACAGGGACAGGCAGACAGGGGGACACAGGGACAGGGGGACAAAGGGACAGGCAGACAGGGGGACAAAGGGACAGGGGGACACAGGGACAGGCAGACAGGGGGACACAGGGACAGGCAGACATGGGGACAAGAGGACACAGGGACAGGGGGCCACAGGGACAGGGGGCCACAGGGGCTGGCAGCTCCTGCCTGGAAGCACTGGCAGCAGCAGGAGGGGCAGGGACAAGGGACACTTGCCACCCTCAGTGGTGGCTTTTGGGGCCGTGTGACATCCCCCCAGGGCCGGGTGTCCTGGGCCACCTGCTGTGAAACTAATTAACCTTGTTCTGGCAAAAGCCCTAATGAGGAATCTGCTGCTCCAGGACGCAGTGAGGCTGTGGGAGCAGTTTCAGGCTGGGGGGTGGGAGCAGCTCAGGGCTTGTCGGTGCCCCAGGGCCAGGACAGGGGCCGTTGTCACCTGTGCTGTTCCCACCTGGCAGCTGGAAGGGCCTCGTGGGGTGGTGGGATTCAATGGGACTTCCAGAGGGGTCCTCCAGCCCCTGCCCCTCAGGGATGCTGGAGAGCAGCTCTGGGCAGCAGGAGCTGGGGTCCTGGTGGGCAGCAGGGTGACCATGAGCCAGCAATGGGCCCTGGGGGCCAAGAAGGCCCATGGGCTCCTGGGGGCATCAAGAAGAGTGTGGGCAGCAGGTCAGGGAGGTTCTCCTGCCCCTCTGCTCTGCCCTGGGGGGGACAGCTCTGGAGAGCTGGGCCCAGCTCTGGGCTGCCCAGGGGATGAAGGCCAAGGAGCTGCTGGAGAGAGTCCAGGGCAGGGCCCCCAAGATGCTGAGGGGCTGGAGCATCTGCCTGGGAGGAAAGGCTGAGGGAGCTGGGGCTGTTCAGCTGGAGAGGAGGAGCCTGAGGGGGGGTCTCCTCAAGGCTGAGCAGTATCTGCAGGGGGTCAGCAGGGGGGACCAGACTCTGCTCAGGGCTGCCCAGGGACAGGACAAGGGGCCACGGGCACAAGCTGGAGCACAGGAGGGTCAAGCTCCCCATGAGGAGGAACTTGTTGCCTGTGAGGGTGGCAGAGCCCTGGGCCAGGCTGCCCAGAGAGGCTGAGGAGGCTCCTTCTCTGGAGACACCCCAGCCCCTCTGGAGGTTCCTGTGGGCCCTGCTGGGGGTGCTCCTGCCCTGGGGGCTGCCAGGGGTGATCTCCAGAGCTCCCTGCCAGCCCCTGACATTCCATGACGTGCCCCTGCTGGGTCCCAGGTCATGTCAGCCCTGTGCAGGTTCCCCAGGCCCCTCATTGCCCAGCAGATCCCCTCCTGCTCCCCAGCCCTGGTCTGACATCTCCAGAGCCATAAATCCTTCTCCCCAGCCCAGCAAGAAACCTTTTTGGAGCTGAGTCACCTTGATGAGGTGCTGGGCAGTGTCTGCAGCACAAAACCTGTGGAGTTTGCAGCTTGGGGGAGGATGAGGAACCAGCCCTCGGGGGTAGGGAGGAGCTGTGGACAAGGTGCCTCTGAGTTGTCACGGGTGCTGAGCCCAGAAGAAGAGTTTTGGTGGGTCCTCCTTGGGTGGGAAGCCAAGGGAAGGGCCAGTGAAGATTGACTTGAGTGGTGGAAGGAGGGATGGGACCACACAGAGGTTCTTCTGCTCCTTGCTCTCGTTGGTCCCAGGTGTTCAGAGAACTCAGGGTCTTGCTGCTTGTCTTGCCCAGGGCTCGCCACCACCTTGATGGATGCCACCACAGACAAGGACCCCCTGGTCCAGGAGCAGATCTACAACGCCCTGTGCTACCTGGGGGAGTCTGAGCCCGAGGAGATCCTCAACTCCTGCGACGAGTACCTGCGGCAGCACGACAAGGTGGGGGCTGCTCAGCCCTGGGCACCTCCCTTGCTGGCACCAGGATGGTGTCACCAGCTGAGGGAGGCACCTGGGAGGGCCTGGGCTACCAGGGCAGCACCTGAGCCTGGGGTTGTGCAGGTGAAGGAGGGTGAGAATGAGCCGTGGTGGGTGAGAAACTGGTGGTGGCTCAAGTCATTGCCACATCCTGCCTGGTGGACACGCTGCCCCGGGTCCTGGCTGGGAGTCTGGCAGCTCTGGGACCTGCAGGTGTCCCTGGTCCCCAGGGGAGATGTGGTGCCAGGTTGGGCCACCAGGCTCTTTTCCCTCCTGTTCCAGCTGGCCTATCCTCACCGGGTGATCATCCTCAAGGCCATGGAGACCGTGGTGAAGGAGAACATCGCCCTCCTGGACAAGAGCACGGCCAAGGTGGTGATCTTCCTGGCATCCAACGAAATGACCAAGTCAAAGGTAGGGCTGGAAAGCTTGGTCTTCTCCTCTCCTTCTTCCTGGGTGGGCCTTTCCTGCCCCGGGTGCTGCTGCTGCAGGGAATCATGGAATTGCTGGGGTTGGAAAAAGTCATTAAGGTCATAATGGGTTAACACTGGGACTGGGGAGATGGAGGTTGGACATGAGGAGGAAACTCTGGGCTGTGAGGGTGGGGAGAGCCTGGGCCAGGCTGCCCAGGGAAGCTGTGGCTGCCCCATCCCTGGCAGTGTTGAAGGGCAGGTTGGATGGGGCTTGGAGCAGCCTGGGCTGCTGGGAGGTGTCCCTGCCCATGCAGGGGTGGCACTGGGTGGGCTCTGAGGTCCCTTCAACCCAACCCATGAATCCCAAGGCTGTTGTTTATCCCACCCGTGCAATTCCCTGCACAGTCTGGAGCTGGGCACCCTGCTCCCAGCTGCCTCCTGCCCTGGGGTCCATCCTGAGCTGGTTCCCCCTGCAGGAGGTGGTCCGGGACTGGCAGCAGGCAGCCAGCAACCTCCTGGTGGCCGTGGGGCAGCGCTTCATCAACAAGGTGATGGAAGAAGTCCTCTCCAAGTTCCAGCCCGGGATCCTGCCCCACTATTTTGTCCTGCAGACCTTTGCAAACCTCTCGGTGTCCAACGGTGAGTGGGGACCTGAGCTTGGGGAGACCTGGGCAGGGTTGTGTGCTCTGGGTGCTGGGGTGGGTGCTGTGCCCATCAGCTCAGTGCTGGGCATCTCCACCACCTGGTGTGAGCTGAGCCAGCCAGGCTGCTCCAAGCTGCTCAGGACCTGGCAGCTTGGACTTGATGCTGCTGAAGAGCTGGGGTGTCTGCAGAGGAACTTTTGAACCAGGGAATGGTTCTGCTTGGAAAAGCCCTTTAGGATCCTCCAGTCCCACCCATTCCCCCAGCCCTGCCAAGGCCACCCCTGCCCCATGTCCCTCAGCACCATCTCCAGGGCTTGGAAACCCCTCCAGGGATGGGGACTCCCCCCTGCCCTGGGCAGCCTGGGCCAGGCCCTGACAACCCTTGCCAGGAAGGAATTGTTCCCCAGATCCAACCTCAGCCTCCCCTGGCACAACTTGAGGCCGTTCCCTCTTGTCCCAGGGCTTGTTCCTGGGGAGCAGAGCCCGACCCCCCTGGCTCCAACCTCCTCTCAGGCAGCTGCAGAGCCAGCAGGTCTCCCCTCAGCCTCCTTTGCTCCAGGCTGGACACCCCCAGCTCCCTCAGCTGCTCCTCACAAGTTCTCCAGCCCCTTCTCCTTCTGCTCCAGCCCCTTCCCCAGCTCCGGGGCCCTTCCCTGGACACGCTCCAGCCCCTCCATGTCCCTTTCCTCACCCAAACCTGACCCCAGGGTTTGAGGAGTCCCCAGTGCCCAGCACAGGGGGATGATCCCTGCCCTGCTCCTGCTGGCCACCCCAGTGCTGACACAAGCCAGGATGCTGGTGGCCTTCATCCCTGTTGGCAGAGCCACTGGGACAGCCCAGCAGGGCGTGGATCAGCAGCTCTGCTCAGGCTGTGAGATGAGCTGGGGGAGCTGCCAGTGCCCAGACACCCCCTGCAGCCCTGGGGGAGCAGCTGCCCTCAGCTTCCCGTTTGGCACTGGGGAGAATCCCAGCAGCTCCCATGAAGAGCAGCCAGGAGGGGAGCAGGGGTTTCCACACCTCTCCCAGCACTGGTTGTCCTCTGCTCCTGCCCCAGCTCTTCTGGGGAGATGGGGAATAGAGGACACCACCAGCAGGTCCCTCACACGGGCAGCACTCCTCCCTGCCATACTGGTGCTGACTGGTTTCCCAGTGCAGCTGCCTGAGAGGAGGTTGGAGCCAGGGGGGTCGGGCTCTGCTCCCCAGGAACAAGGGATGGGACAAGAGGGAACGGCCTCAAGTTGTGCCAGGGGAGGCTGAGGTTGGATCTGGGGAACAATTCCTTCCTGGCAAGGGTTGTCAGGGCCTGGCCCAGGCTGCCCAGGGCAGGGGGGAGTCCCCATCCCTGGAGGGGTTTCCAAGCCCTGGAGATGGTGCCGAGGGACATGGGGCAGGGGTGGCCTTGGCAGGGCTGGGGGAATGGGTGGGACTGGGGGATCCTAAAGGGCTTTTCCAAGCCAACCCATTCCATGATTATCCAAAGCTCTGCTCAGGGCCCTGGGAAGGGGGAACACTGTGCTGGAGGCCCTGCCTCTGCCCTGGGGTGTCTGTGTCTCCAGGCTGTGGCCAGAAGAAACATTCCTGGCAGGATCAGAGGGATGTGGGGCTCCATGTCCAGGTGCTGCTGGAGCCCCTGGGCAGGGGAAGGGGCACCTGGCCATTCCCAGAGGAGCTGAAGCCCCTGCACAACACACTGGGCTCAGGGGGTCCCTGCAGGGGGGCTCGTGGCTCCTGGAAAGCAGCAGCAGTTGGAGCTGCCTGGGCCTTGTCCCTGGGGACTTCCCTGCTGGGCTCTTGTCTCCAGCCATCCCAGGGGGAGCGGGTTTAAACAGGCTCATCTTGCTTCCTTCCCAGTGTTTGGAATGGTGCCCTTCCTCAACTCCATCCTGGGGACGATGCTGCCCATGCTGGGCATGGCCAAGCAGGACCACATGAAGTCTGTCTTCTGCTACGGTGAGGACGAAGGGTTTCCTGGGTCTTCTGAGGCTGCAGGGATCCCAGAGGTGTTGTGGGAGAGTTTTCCCCTTCCCTGGAAAAGAAGGGACTGTGGAGGGAGCCTGGAGAGTGGGTTGGGATGGATCTTGCCTGAATGTCTGGGAGCAGGGACCTGGCTGGTTGTGGGAAGGGATGGAGACCTGGCAGCTCTGGGGGATCCACCTAAAGGCCTGTTCCATCCCCTGGCTGATCCCAGGAAAGCTGGGGAGGGGCTTGGGACAAGGGCAGGGAGGGATGGGAGCAGGGGGAAGGGTTTCCAGCTGGCAGAGGGAGCTGGAGCTGAGATGGGAGGGAGAAATTCTGGGCTGTGAGGGAGGTGAGAGCCTGGCCCAGGTTGCCCAGGGAAGCTGTGGCTGCCCCATCCCTGGCAGTGTTGAAGGGCAGGTTGGATGGGGCTTGGAGCAGCCTGGGCTGCTGGGAGGTGTCCCTGCCCATGCAGGGGTGGCACTGGGTGGGCTTTGAGGTCCCTCCAACCCAGCCCATCTGGGATTACACAGTTTCATAGCCCTCCTGCCCTTTGCTTTCTCCTCTGGCCAAGAGGACCTGGATGCTCCATGTCCTCCCAAGTCAGGTCAGGGTGACCAGCCAGGTGGGGTGGGGAAGGAAAGAGGGATGATTTGTCCAGACCTTGGTCCAAACCCAGCTCTCCCTTTATCCAGACCCTGAACCTTCTCTCCATCCCAGACCTCTGTCCTGCTGGGGATGGGGGAGGCTGGTGCTGGGCCAGCTCAGAGCCACTCGTGTCACTGTCCCCAGCTGGTCCCAGGATGTGACACTCCTGTGACACGAGGGGTTCCCCCCTTGTGATTCCCTCCTCCAGCCCTGGGCTGGCCCAGAGCTTCTGCTGGTGGGTTTGGTGCAGGAATACCAGGCTGTGACACAGTGTGACACGGTGTGACACGAGCCCCTGCTCCCTCCCAGCACAGCACCCTCTGGATTCGTGCTCTTCCTTCCATGCTTGGGCAAAACCAAGTGCTGGGCTGGGGGAGCTGAAGGTTCAAGGGCTCTGGCTGGTTCCACAGGAGCTGCTGGTGGCCTTGCTCTTATCTCTTGATGTTTACATCCATGGCCTGGGAATGCTGATGTGGCTCAGTGTGCTGGGAGTGACTGGGATGAGTGGGGGATGACTGGGGTGAGTGGGAGCTGCCCAGGAGGCTGCAGGGCTGGGTTCAGCAGCTTCTGTTCCTCCTGGAAACAGGGAGGTTGGTGTCTCAGCTGGTTCCTGGGCTCCCTGCAGGCCAGGAAGGGTTGGAAGTTGTTGGGTGTGAAGGGACCTTCAGGGCTCCTGTCCCTCTGTGTTGAGCTCAAAGGGAGAACGTGCAGCTCCTGAGCTGTGTCTGTGCAGGAACATCCCCAGAAGGTCATGGCCAAGGTCAAACCATCTTCCTGAACATGGAGCATCCTCCTTCCATCATGCACAGCCCGACCCCTGGGCTGGTTGAGAGTTGTAGAATAGAATCATGGAATTGTTCTGGCTGGAAAAGCTCTTCAGGATCCTCCAGTCCCACCTGTTCCCCCAGCCCTGCCAAGGCCACCCCTGCCCCATGTCCCTCAGCACCATCTCCAGGGCTTGGAAACCCCTCCAGGGATGGGGACTCCCCCCTGCCCTGGGCAGCCTGGGCCAGGCCCTGACAACCCTTGCCAGGAAGGAATTGTTCCCCAGATCCAACCTCAGCCTCCCCTGGCACAACTTGAGGCCGTTCCCTCTTGTCCCAGGGCTTGTTCCTGGGGAGCAGAGCCCGACCCCCCTGGCTCCAACCTCCTCTCAGGCAGCTGCAGAGCCAGCAGGTCTCCCCTCAGCCTCCTGTGCTCCAGGCTGGACACCCCCAGCTCCCTCAGCTGCTCCTGCTCACCCTGTGCTCCAGACCTGGAGATGTAGGTGTCACCTCCTGGGTTCCCAGCTCTCTGTGGCTCCTGTGTGATGTTTGCCAAGGCTTCCAATCACTGCAGGGCAGATGAGATCACTCTGGAGTCTGCACCACAGAAGTGGGTCTTTCTGGGTGGCTTTGCTGTTCCCAGGGTGGTCTCGTGCAGAGGGGCAGGGGCAGGGAGAGACACCAGGATGGTTCTAGGGAGCTTGATGTGGGATGGGAAGGTGGGTTTGGGGATGGGATCCTGCCTGTACCCTCTGGAAGAGCTGGTCCCACTTTCTGACTCAGGAGCTGAGCTGCCCTTGGTGGTCCTGCCATAGGGAGGGGAATGAATGAGCTTCCAGCTGCATCTTGTGAGGGTGGGGAGAGCCTGGCCCAGGTTGCCCAGGGAAGCTGTGGCTGCCCCATCCCTGGCAGTGTTGAAGGGCAGGTTGGATGGGGCTTGGAGCAGCCTGGGCTGCTGGGAGGGGTCCCTGCCCATGCACTGGGTGGGCTTTGAGGACCCTCCAACCCAAACCATCTGGGATTCTATGGAATCTAGATGTTCCCTGCTCCAAAAAGGGATTGGGGGGGATTTGGGGACCTCCAAGGTGGGCACTGATGGGAACTCTCAGTTCCTGCCCAAGGAGCAGCCAGCCCTGCCTGCCCCTGCCTGCTCTGGCAGCAGCACAAGCTCCTCCTGGCATCATCAGACCCTCCTGCTGGTGGCCCCTCATCCCCACATCCCCTCCAAGCCCTTCCCACCCTCCTGAGCCGTGGGGAGCAGGTTGGGGGGTTCTGGGAACAGGTTGGGGGGTTCTGGGATTGGTTTGGTGGGTTCTGGGCTTGGTTTGGGGGCTTCAGGGAGCAGGTTGGGGGGCTTTGGGATTGGTTTGGGGGGTTCTGGAAGGAGGCTGGGGGGTTCTGGGAGCTGTTGGGGGGTTCTGGGAGCAGACCAGGTCCCAGCCCAAGGGCAGTGGGCTCTCCCAGCTTTTCTGCCTGGCCTGCTGCTGGGTGACACGAGGGTGACACGAGGGTGACAGGCATGTGACTGGAATGATCTGCCTGGGAAGAGGTCAGGGAGTGACTCAGCTCTCAGGTCCTGCCAGGCTGCAAATAAACATCTCCTGCAGGAGGAGGCAGCAGAGGCTGGACCAGCTCCTTCCTCGGGGTCTCCTCCTCCTGCTTCCCCCTCTGGGGGGGATAAACGTGGGTGTTTGGAGCTTGTGCCCAGCGTGGGGACCTGCTTGTGCCCTTGAGTCATCCCAGCTCCCTGGGGCTGTGTGGCCCGTGGGTGGGAGGGAGGGAGCTCTGGGATCTCCTGCTGAGAGTCTGGGCACCAGTCAGCATGGAATCATGGAATGCCAGGTGGGTTGGGTTGGAGGGACCTTAGAGACCATCCAGTCCCAGCCCCAGCTTTCCTGGAGCCCCTTCAGGCACTGGAAGGTGCTCTCAGGTCTCCCTGGAGACTTCTCTTCTCCAGGCTGAACAACCAAATCCCAGCAGGAACAACAACCCCTGCCCACACTTGCAGCACTTGCTGGTTCAGGGACTGGACCAACTGGTTGAGCTGCTCTGCTCCAGCTTGCCCAGTGCCCTAGGACTGGAGTTCTTGGCTACTAAGGACTCCATGGGAACGACCCAGGTGGCAATTCCAGGCTGCTGGTTGGTTGAGCTGCTCTCTGGGTTCTCCCAGCACAAAGCAGCCTGTGTCCCTGCAGTGGCTCCTGGCCAGGATCCCTGGTAGCCAGGGCACCTCCTGGGAAGTGTCTCAGGCTGGCAGGGAAGTCCTGGTGCATCTGCTCCCCCTTGGGATGGTGCCCAGTGGAACAGCAGGGCAACCATCTGCTTTCTGGAGGGGTTTCAGCAGAGCCTGTTGTGTAGGCCTGCAGCATCTGACTCCACTGCTGTGTCTCTCAGCTCTGCAGCACTTCAGTGAGAGCATCCAGGAGTACCTGGCCAACCTGGACAAGGCCCCCGACCCCACGGTCAGGAAGGACACCTTCTCCAATGAGATCTTCAGTGCCTATGAAGTGCTCTTCAACAGCTGGCTGCAGCACAGGGAGGCCAAGGTGGGGACACCTGGGCAGGGGGACGTGGTGGGACCCCCCTGGGTGAGGAGCTGGGGGGGTTAGAATCATAGAATCATGAAGGTTGGAAGGGACCTGAAAGATCACCCAGCTCCAACCCCCCTGCCATGAGCAGGGAACCACCAGACCAGGCTGCACAAAACCTCATCCAGCCTGGCCTTAAAAACCTCCAGGGATGGGGCATCAACAGCCTCCCTGGGCAGCCCAGCCCAGCCTCTCACCACCCTGAGAGGGAAGAATTTTTACCTGATATCTGACCTGAACCTCCCCTCTCTCAGTTTAAAACCATCACCTTGTGAGTCTGACGTGGGCTTTGCAGCCCCTCAGCTCTGCCCCTTCTGAAGGGTGGGGTGTCCAGAAGGGTGAACCCCACCTCTGGTCCAGGGGAGGGTGTTTGTCTCCTGCAGCCCCACAGCTCAGCTCTGTTCCCTCTCATCCAATCCCAGACTGGGTTGGAGGGACCTCAAAGCCCACCCAGTGCCACCCCTGCATGGGCAGGGACACCTCCCAGCAGCCCAGGCTGCTCCAAGCCCCATCCAACCTGCCCTTCAACACTGCCAGGGATGGGGCAGCCACAGCTTCCCTGGGCAACCTGGGCCAGGCTCTCCCCACCCTCACAGCCCAGAATTTCTCCCTCCCATCTCAGCTCCAGCTCCCTCTGCCAGCTGGAAACCCTTCCCCCTGCTCCCATCCCTCCCTGCCCTTGTCCCAGGCCCCTCCCCAGCTTTCCTGGAGCCCCTTCAGGCCCTGGAAGGTGCTCTCAGGTCTCCCTGGAGCCTTCTCTTCTCCAGGCTGAACACCCCAGCTCTCCCAGCCTGGCTCCAGAGCAGAGCTGCTCCAGCCCTCCCAGCATCTCCAGGGCTCCTCTGGCCTCCTGTCCCATGGGGTGACATGTGCAGAACAAGCCTCTTGCTCCCCCAGGGCACTGGGGGCTTCTGCAGCCCTTTGGGGGACACTCTGGAGGTGTCTCCCCAGCTTTTGTGCTCTGCAGGGGTAGGTGACATATTTAGGCACCTCCTTCTCTGCTGAGCCCCCCCGTGCACTTAGGGCAACAAAACTGGGGGAGCTGCTGCCCCCAACCTGTGCTCAGAGGCTCCTGGAGGCTCAGGAGGAGCAGCTCCCTGGTCCCCCCAGGGGTTGCCCACACCAGTGACCCACAGTCTGTCCTTGCAGCTGAGACTGGCCGTGGTGGAGGCCCTGGGACCCATGAGTTACCTGATGCCCGGGGAGAAGCTGGAGGAGCAGCTCCCAAAACTGATTCCAGGCATCCTCAGCCTCTACAAGAAGCACACAGAGGCCTTCTACGTATCCAAGGTGAGCAGCTCCCAGTGCTGGTGGCACTGGGCAAGGACCCATCCCCAGAAGTGTTGACTGGGAGCCTGGCTGGGGGGTGGGCTGGGTAGGGAACCTCTGCCCAGCACCACGGTGGTTTGGGGGTGCCAAAGCCCCCCGTGAATCAGAGAGTGTCAGAGGCTGGCAGGGAGCTCTGGAGATCACCCCTGGCAGCCCCCAGAGCAGGGTCACCCCCAGCAGGGCCCACAGGAACCTCCAGAGGGGCTGGGGTGTCTCCAGAGAAGGAGCCTCCTCAGCCTCTCTGGGCAGCCTGGCCCAGGGCTCTGCCACCCTCACAGGCAACAAGTTCCTCCTCATGGGGAGCTTGACCCTCCTGTGCTCCAGCTTGTGCCCGTGGCCCCTTGTCCTGTCCCTGGGCAGCCCTGAGCAGAGTCTGGTCCCCCCTGCTGACCCCCTGCAGATACTGCTCAGCCTTGAGGAGACCCCCCCTCAGGCTCCTCCTCTCCAGCTGAACAGCCCCAGCTCCCTCAGCCTTTCCTCCCAGGCAGATGCTCCAGCCCCTCAGCATCTTGGGGGCCCTGCCCTGGACTCTCTCCAGCAGCTCCTTGGCCTTCATCCCCTGGGCAGCCCAGAGCTGGGCCCAGCTCTCCAGAGCTGTCCCCCCCAGGGCAGAGCAGAGGGGCAGGAGAACCTCCCTGACCTGCTGCCCACACTCTTCTTGATGCCCCCAGGAGCCCATGGGCCTTCTTGGCCCCCAGGGCCCATTGCTGGCTCATGGTCACCCTGCTGCCCACCAGGACCCCAGCTCCTGCTGCCCAGAGCTGCTCTCCAGCAGCTGCCCCCACCCTGTGCTGCTCCAGGGGTTGTTCCTCTACCCCTCTTGTTGAGCCTCAGGAGGTTCTCCCTTTGCCCAGCTCTCCAGCCTGCCCAGTGGAAGAAGGAGGGACCCTGGGCAGGGGCTCTGCCCATCCTGGGGAGCAACGTGAGGTTCCCTGGGATGGTGGCAGCAGCAAAGTGCTCTCAGAGCTTCCCTCAGCCGTGGTGTCCCTCAGCTGGTGCCCTGTCTCCTCCCAGCTGGACCTGCCTGCTCCCTCTCCCTGCCCCATCATCCCTCCTCCTGTGGAGCCCAAGGCTCAGATACTGTCCCCAGGGTTTCTGGGGGATGCAGTGACCTGCAGCCCATCTCTGCTGCCATCCCTGGGCACTCTGCCCCGTGCCTGGTTCTCAGGGTGCACCAGGTCACCACTCTCAGTGGACAAGGTGCCTCCTGGTGGCCTCTTGCTGTGACTCTGGGGGATGAGGCGGCTCCTGGGGTCCATGGCCTCTGCTCCTGCCCTCAGTCCCTCTCCTCGGGTTGATCTTCTCTCCTCCTGGAATCAGAAGCATGGGAGGGGTTGGGTGGGAAGTGACCTTTGAAGGTCACCCACTCCAACCAGGGGCATCTGCACCCAGACCAGGTTGCTCAGAGCCCCGTCCGACCTGACCGCGAATGTCTCTAGGGCTGGGGCCTCTCCCACCTCTCTGGCAGTGTCCCACCACCCTCAGCCCTCAAGGGTTCCCTCCTGAGGTTTCCTCCGACTCCTCTGGAGTCGGTCCCTGGTGCTCATGGTCTCCTGCTCTCTTGCTGAGCAGAGCCTGTGCCAGATCCTGGAAGCTTCTGTCAACATCGGCAGCCGCAGCCTGGACGTGCAGCTGGACTCTCTGCTGGGGACCCTGCACCCCCAGGTAGGGGCTGGGCAGGGAGAGACCACCCTGGGGGTGCTGGGGGGAAGGGGCTTCTTGCGGGGGGCAACGTGGGGCTTGAGGCTTCCCCTGAGCAGGGCGTTTTGTGTCCCCTGGTTCTGCCCCTCAGCCTGGGGCTGGGGTCAACTGACCCCTCAGTCAGTTGGAGGTGACACCAGGGTGGGTGGGAGTGCTGGTCTGTCTGAGGGCAGGAAGGGTCTGCAGGGGGTGGTGGGTGGGCTGGATCCATGGGCTGGGGAGCTGGATGCAGGGGCTGGGGGAGCTGGATGCAGGGGCTGGGGGAGCTGGATCCAGGGGCTGGGGGAGCTGGATGCAGGGGCTGGGGGAGCTGGATCCAGGGGCTGGGGGAGCTGGATGCAGGGGCTGGGGGAGCTGGATCCAGGGCTGGGGGAGCTGGATCCAGGGCTGGGGGAGCTGGATGCAGGGGCTGGGGGAGCTGGATCCAGGGGCTGGGGGAGCTGGCCAGGCTGGATCCAGGGGCTGAGGCTCTGCAGGCTGTTGGCTCCTGTTGCAGGTGACCTCCCTGATGGCAGCTCTTTCTCCTGCAGATCTGTGCTCCTGCAGATCCCTCTGTCCCCCTGGCTGTGAAGAACCACACTGAGGTTCTCCGGTGCTTTACCGTGCTGGGTATGGCTGAGCTGGGCTGTCCCAAAGCCCTGGGGGGGTTGGGTGTGCTGTCCCATGGCCCGAGTTTGTCCTGGTGTCGTGTGGGCTTCTCCAAGGAGTTGCTGAGGTGTGGTGAGGAGAGCTTTGCTCCTGCTGGTCCCACCTGGGCTTGGGGGTGTCACAATCCGACTGGGACTTCCAGTCGCTTTTGAGCACCTCGTTTCTGTGCTGCTCCAGCTGGGGCTTTCGGTCCAACCCTCTGCCAGAAGCTGGTGGAACACCCACTGGTGGCCACCGGGCTCATCAAGATAAAACCCCACCATGTGCTCCTTGTGGGAAGAGCTGGGAGGGTTCTCAGCATCGGGCTCTCCCGGAGCTTGGGCTGCGGGGCTGGGAAGGGGGAGCTGGTTCCTCACCACCCCCCCAAGGCTGGCACCTCCTGGGAGGTTTACCACCTGGGAGGGCTCATTAAGGGGGGATTTCAGGCAGTTCAGGGGGGGTGAAGGTTCGAGGAAGAGCAAAACGTGGGAAACAAAAAGGAGAGGAAATGTTTCCAGTGATAACCCAGCAACGGGGCGTGTGTGTCCAGTGGGACTGGCCCAGCCTGCACTGGTTTGAGGATGAGGGACTGGGAAGGGTGAAGGCAGAGATGGAGGGCTGCCCGACCTTGGTCTCCCCTCCAAGGGGTCGTGCTCTGCCTGGAGGGCTGTGGCTCGAGGGGAAAAACAGCAGGGGCTCTGGCCCCTTAGGATGGTGCTGAGATGTTCTCGTTGCCCGGTGAGACCCGCGGGGAACACGTGGCTCCTCCAGGATGGCAGGACCCCCTGGGGTCTGGCAGGGTGACCCGGAGGCCCTGCAGCCATCCAGCAGGAGCTGGGCAAAGAGGAACCTCATGAGGTTCAGCCAGAGCAAGTGCAGAGTCCTGCACCTGGGGAGGAACAACGTGCACCAGGACAGGCCGGGAGCGGATCTGCTGGAGAGCAGCTCCCTGGAGAAGGACCTTGGAGCCCTGGTGGACAACAAGTTCTCCATGGGACAAGGGACAACCATGTGCCCTTGTGGGCAAGAAGGCCAGTGGTATCTTGGGGTGCATCAAGAACAGTGTCTCCAGCAGATGGAGGGAGGTTTCTCCTCCCCCTCTACTCACCCTGCTGAGACCTCACCTGGAGTGTTGTGTCCAGCTCTGGGCTCCCCAGTTCCAGAGGGACAGGGAGATGATGGGAAGAGTCCAAGGGAGGCTACAAGGATGATGAAGGGACTGGAGCACCTGCCTGATGAGGGAAGGCTGAGAGACCTGGGGCTGTTCAGTCTAGAGAGGAGAAGCCTGAGGGGGGATCTAATGAATCTCTATCAATACATGAGGGCAGCAAGAAGGCAGGACAAGCTCTTGTCACTTGTGCCCTGGGTTAGGATGAGGTTGTTCCCTCCAGGGACCTTCCCAAAGCACCTGCCTCAGACTCCAGGGTTTCCTCAGAGCCTTTTAAGCCCATGGAGACCTCTCCAGGAGGCAGGGCCTGCAGCTCAACATGCCCATGGGCAGGGGCAGCAGATCTAGTTGGACTTCAGGGGTGCCCAGCTCACCTGAACCCCTCGTTGGTGCATCCTGGGGACAACTGCTGCTGGTGCTGGCCCAGGTGCCTGCAGACCCTGGGAGCACAGAGGGTTGGGCAAGGGGTGAGGGCTGATCCACAGCTGGAACCTCCTCAGCCTGGTCCTGGAGCTCCATGGCTGGAGCCTCCCAGGATTCTGGGTCTCCTTCCTGAGTGGGAAGGAGAAGAGCAGTGGTGTGACCACCTGCTGTGGTGTCCCTGTCGCAGCTGGATGGTGTCCCTTTCTTGCCAGTGTTCCTGAAGGCACAACTGCTGCCTGGGCCCGAGGGATCTTCAGGCTGCCCTGCCTTGGAGCAACCCAACCTCCCCAAAGACAGGCTGGGAGAGTTGGGGTGTTCAGCCTGGAGAAGAGAAGGCTCCAGGGAGACCTGAGAGCACCTTCCAGTGCCTGAAGGGGCTCCAGGAAAGCTGGGGAGGGGCTTGGGACAAGGGCAGGGAGGGATGGGAGCAGGGGGAAGGGTTTCCAGCTGGCAGAGGGAGCTGGAGCTGAGATGTGAGGGAGAAATTCTGGGCTGTGAGGGTGGGGAGAGCCTGGCCCAGGTTGCCCAGGGAAGCTGTGGCTGCCCCATCCCTGGCAGTGTTGAAGGGCAGGTTGGATGGGGCTTGGAGCAGCCTGGGCTGCTGGGAGGTGTCCCTGCCCATGCAGGGGTGGCACTGGGTGGGCTTTGAGGTCCCTCTAACCCAAACCAACCTGGGATAGGATGGTTCTGTCCAAAGCCCTGCCAGGCTGCTGGGGTGGGATGTCTCCATCTAAGGCCATGGTGGCTGCAGCCCCCAAGCCTGGGGCTGTCCCCAGCCCTGAGGGTGGCCTTGGCTCCACAGCCTGCTCCTTCCCGGACCGTGTGCTGACCTTCCTCCTCCCAAAGCTGGAGAGCAGCAACGAGAGGACCCGGGTGGGGACACTGCTCATCATGAGGCAGATCATCAACAGTGCCCGTGAGTACCAGCACTGCTGCCACCCACCCTCCTGGGCTTCCAGGCAGGATTTGTCCCTCCTGCCTTTCCATGGGTCCCCTCATTCCCCTGCTGGGGTGTGTGGGATGAGGAGAGGAGCCCAGCCGTGGCTGCAGGGTCAGGGAGAAGGGAACCACTTTGGAAACGGGGGCAGGGGAGGAACCTTCCCAGCCAGGGAGGGGAGATGTTTGGGATCAGCAGCTCCACCCCTGACGTCTCACAAGTGTCACAGCCCTTCACAGCCTGACTGTCTTCTTCTTGGTTCAGCCTCTCAGATGGAGATTAAAAAGCCTTTCATCCTTTCTTCTATGAGACTTCCTCTGCAGGACAGCAGCAACAAGGTGAGCTGAGCTTCTGCTCCTCTGCAGGTCTCTGCTCCCCAGGAACAAGCCCTGGGACAAGAGGGAACGGCCTCAAGTTGTGCCAGGGGAGGCTGAGGTTGGATCTGGGGAACAATTCCTTCCTGGCAAGGGTTGTCAGGGCCTGGCCCAGGCTGCCCAGGGCAGGGGGGAGTCCCCATCCCTGGGGGGGTTTCCAAGCCCTGGAGATGGTGCTGAGGGACATGGGGCAGTGGTGGCCTTGGCAGGGCTGGGGGAATGGGTGGGACTGGAGGATCCTAAAGGGCTTTTCCAACCCATTCCCTGACTCCACGAGAGCTGCTGCTGAGGAGCAGGGCCCAGCCTGCAGGGCTGGCAGGGACACTGGTGGCTGCTGGTGCCTGAGCTCACGGGGGGGTGACCCACCTGCACAACCCAACCTTGGCTTTGCCAGGTGCACCCACAGGTGGTGGGTGTGGTTTCCATGGGCTCCTGCCCTGTCCCTCTTGGCTCACCCCATGGAGAGCTGACCCTGCTGTGAGGGGCTGGCTGTGCTGGCCCAGCTGAGACCCTTCCCCCCCAGCCCGCAGGAGGTGAGGGGCAAGGAGGAGACCCCGTTCTGCTCCCACCCACACTGTTCTCCCCTCTCTGCCCTGCAGGTGAAGAGGGCCCTGGTGCAGGTGACCAGTGCCATGGCTCACCACGGGTACCTGGAGCAGCCTGGTGGAGAGGCCATGGTGGAGTTCCTGGTGCGGCAGTGCGCCCTGAGCCCGCAGGCGGTAGGGACAGCAGGGCTGGGAGCAGCTCCTCAGGGGCTTGGGAAGGGGCTGCACGTGGGAGCTGGGGCTGCCCCATCCCTGGAGGTGTTGAAGGGCAGGGTGGATGGGGCTGGGAGCAGCCTGGGCTGCTGGGAGGTGTCCCTGCACATGCAGGGGGTTGGAACCTGATGATCTTTAAGGTCCTTTCCAACCTCCACCATTCAGAGGTTCCCTGCAGGAATCACCCAGAGCTGCTCCCAGCTGGATGCAGCTGCCAGCCCTGCTGCTCAGTCCCTGCTGACCTGGGCTCTCCCTCTTTTCCAGCAACCCAAGAAGCAGCCCCTGGATGCTGATGACCTCACGAGTGACAGTGTCCGGAGCATCAGCATCAACACCCTCTTTCTGCTCAGCACCACAGTGCACAGGATGAACAACGTGAGTCTGCAGGGCTGGCTCTGGCCCCAGAGCCCCCAGCCATGCTGGAGGCCCCACTGTGCCCTCAGCACAGCCACCACCACCAGGTCTGCCAGGCAGGATGGGTTGTCCCCACTCCCAACCCTTGTAGGAGCTGTTGCCACCACCCCCTTCCCCTCTGAGGACAGGGCTTTGGTTTGGGAAGTTGTTCCTCCCTGAGGATCCATGTGTACCCACCTGAGCAGCTTCTTGAAAGGTGGAGCAAGGCTGGGGGGCTGGTTCAACAGAGACATGGAGCTGTTGGAACAGGTCCAGAGGAGGCCCCGGAGATGCTGGGGGGGCTGGAGCAGCTCTGCTCTGGAGCCAGGCTGGGAGAGCTGGGGTGTTCAGCCTGGAGAAGAGAAGGCTCCAGGGAGACCTGAGAGCACCTTCCAGTGCCTGAAGGGGCTCCAGGAAAGCTGGGGAGGGGCTTGGGACAAGGGCAGGGAGGGATGGGAGCAGGGGGAAGGGTTTCCAGCTGGCAGAGGGAGCTGGAGCTGAGATGTGAGGGAGAAATTCTGGGCTGTGAGGGTGGGGAGAGCCTGGCCCAGGTTGCCCAGAGAAGCTGTGGCTGCCCCATCCCTGGCAGTGTTGAAAGGCAGGTTGGATGGGGCTCCCTCAGGAGGGAGTCAGAACTAGATGAGCTTTGAGGTGCCTTCCAACCCAACCCAGTCTGGGACGGGATGATCTTCCCCCTCAACAAAAGGCCTTTGAGCTGAGATCTCCTCCTCTCCCTCAGTCTCCATCCCACCCCCCGGCTCTTGCTGCCTCCCCTGCTCCTCCAGCAGGGCTGGGCTCCATGCTCCCCTCTCCTGGCAGGTCCTGTGGCCCTACCTGCTGGAGTTTGTCACCCCCATGCAGTTCACCAACGCCCTGACCCCGCTCTGCAAGAGCCTCATGTACTTGGCCATGAAGAAGCAAGAGGAGGGAGAAAAGGCCTCGCTCATCCGCTACGACCTGAACGGTCAGTGCAGGGGGGTGGGCCACCTGGGGACCCCCCTGCAGGGCAGGTGGTCCCTGGTCTGCTTGCTGGGAGCTTGGAGGAAGCCTGGGAGATGTTGTCTGAAGGTGTTTTTCTTTCCCTCCTGTTGGCAGCAAACCTTCCCTCTCCCTACGCCCTCACGACCCGACTGCTGGTGAGTGGCTTGTGGGCAGAGCCCTCCCCTTCTCCTGCACCTCCCAGGAAACCACCTTCCCTCCCCTGTCCCAGATGGACTAAGATGGGCCCACCCTGGGCCAGCAGGCAGGGTGACTGTCCCTTTTCCCCCTGCTCCTCCAGGCAGGAGTGCCCACGTCCCCAACCCTGGTGCACCTCTTGGGGACACCCCATCCCCTCCACGTCTCCGTGCAGGCTGTGAGAGCTCAGACTCCCTCAGAGCCTTGTCCACGGGGTGTGCAGACCTCCAGCTCTTCTCAGAGGGCCTTGAGAAGCTGTCCCTCAGCCCTGGAGAGGCTGGAGATCCTTCCCCTTCCCCCAGGGTGTGGAGAAACGTTCTCTCCTGCCATCACCAGGCGCGAGAGCCGGGAGCTCATGTCCCGTCGCCATCCATCACCTCCTCTTATTGCATTGCTGGGCTTTGACTTTCACGTTTGGGGCCTGGCAAGCTGGGAGAGGTGCTCTCTGCACCACCACCCCCCAGCTCGTGATCCCTCCCTGCCCTGCAGGTTGTCTCCTCCCAGCCCTTCCTGGGGGAGAGGCGCGGGGCGGCCGCGCTGCGCCTGCTGCTGGTGCTGCCCCGCAGCCTCCACCCCGCGCTGGAGCCGCTCTGGAGCAAGAGGGTTCCTCTCCTGGTGGAGCACATAGAAGGTAGGAAGGGGTTTGTTGGCGTTTGGTTTGTTGTTTGTGGTTTTTTTTTTTTTTGGCTTGGGAGAAGCTCTCTGCTGGACTCCACCTTCTGCCAAAGGACAGGCGGTGGGGGGCTTGGCCAGCGGGCTGGTGGTGCTTGGTGTGGTGGGGCTCTTTGGAGAAGGGTTGGTTCCTGTTTTAGAAGGACAAGGGTGAGCAGGAGCAGCTGAGGGAGCTGGGCAAAGGAGGCTGAGGGGAGACCTGCTGGCTCTGCAGCTCCTGAGAGGAGGTTGGAGCCAGGGGGGTCGGGCTCTGCTCCCCAGGAACAAGCCCTGGGACAAGAGGGAACGGCCTCAAGTTGTGCCAGGGGAGGTTGAGGTTGGATCTGGGGAACAATTCCTTCCTGGCAAGGGTTGTCAGGGCCTGGCCCAGGCTGCCCAGGGCAGGGGGAAGTCCCCATCCCTGGAGGGGTTTCCAAGCCCTGGAGATGGTGCTGAGGGACATGGGGCAGGGGTGGCCTTGGCAGGGCTGGGGGAATGGTTGGGACTGGAGAATCCTAAAGCTCTTCTCCCATCCCTGGTTCTCTGCCTCCAGTCACCTGGTGTCACTCCTTGGCTCCCTCCTGCCTTTGTCCCTCGGGGGGCTGTCCCTGCTCTGCTCAGTGCAGCACCTCCAGCATTTGAGACCCACCTGCCCTTGCTTTGGGATGTCCCGGGGGGTGAGATACCAGTGTGAAAAAACAATAACTAAATGTGCTTTTCTCCTAGAGAACACAGAGAAGTCCCTGTCCCAGAAGGAGTGGGAAGAGAAGCTGCTGCTGGTAAGTGTCCATGTGCTGGGGTGGACACGGGGGGTGGTGGAAGGAAGGCAAGTGGCAACCAACCCCCTTGGCTGGGCTGAGTGTGCAGGACAGAGCCAGGGCTGGGTCTCCAGGGGGTTCCTCCTCACCCCCCTGGTCCTGGTGGCCACTTGTGGTCACACTGCTGGAGATGCAGGTCAGCATCTGGGGGGGTGACTTGCAGGTCCTGCAGGACGGGGCTCAAGAAGCTTTCAGGTTGGCTGGGGGGTCAGGAACTGCCATCCTAGGAGCCTCCCCCTGCTTAATTGCAGAGCCTCCCATTAGGGCATGGGGGAGTAATGAGGAGGGGGTGGGGCTGGTCCTGCCCCTCTGCTGAGGGAGGGGTTACCCGGAGGGTGGAAAAGGCTGGACCTGGAGATTCAAAAAAGCACCTTTTTGGGGTGGAGGATGGAGGAATGGCTGTGGGCAGCAAGGGTCTGCCCAGAGTGGGAACCCTGCCCTCCACAGGGCCCAGAAGCCCCCGTGGGGTGCAGAAGGTCCATGTTCCCCGGGTGTGGATGGGGCTCCGGGTTCCTCTGACACATCCCCCCGTTGCCTTCCCTGCTCCAAACCCCCCATGGGCTGGGGCTCTGCCAGGCCCCCCGGGGCTGAAGCTCCTCTTCCTCCTCCTCCAGTTCCTCCAGGAGACACTGGCTGCTGTGCCTGACACCTCCTGGGCTTGTCACTTGGTCACCGAGATGTGTCGGCAGCTGAGCAGCTACAGCGGGATCCCCACGGAGAAGGTGAGAGGGATGGAGGGGCTGGACAAGCATCCTCAGATCCCAGACTGGTTTGGGCTGGAGGGACCTCAGAGCCCACCCAGTGCCACCCCTGCATGGGCAGGGACACCTCCCAGCAGCCCAGGCTGCTCCAAGCCCCATCCAACCTGCCCTTCAACACTGCCAGGGATGGGGCAGCCACAGCTTCCCTGGGCAACCTGGGAGCACAGGGGTGACCAGGAGCAGCTGAGGGAGCTGGGGGTGTTGAGCCTGGAGCAAAGGAGGCTGAGGGGAGACCTGCTGGCTCTGCAGCTGCCTGAGAGGAGGTTGGAGCCAGGGGGGTCGGGCTCTGCTCCCCAGGAACAAGCCCTGGGACAAGAGGGAAGGGCCTCAAGTTGTGCCAGGGGAGGCTGAGGTTGGATCTGGGGAACAATTCCTTCCTGGCAAGGGTTGTCAGGGCCTGGCCCAGGCTGCCCAGGGCAGGGGGGGAGTCCCCATCCCTGGAGGGGTTTCCAAGGCCTGGAGATGGTGCTGAGGGACATGGGGCAGGGGTGGCCTTGGCAGGGCTGGGGGAACGGGTGGGACTGGAGGATCCTAAAGGGCTTTTCCAACCCACTCCATGACTCTGACTTGTGAGGGTTTCCTTCTACCTCTTGGCCAGGCTCAGCCCCTCCAGGTGCTGCTCGGAGTGGTCTGTGTGTCCCCAAGCCCAGGCTGCCCCCGGGGGCTCAGCAGGGACCCTGGGGTGGTCACGTTCCTCTTGCTCTTCCAGAACTTCCTGTATAAATGCATCGGGACGACCCTTGGTGCCTGCACCAGCAAAGACTTCGTGCAGAAGCAGCTCCAGGAGCTCCTGGAAACAGCCAGATACCACGAGGAGGCAGAAAGGGAGGTGAGGAGGGTGTTGTGTCTAACCCTTGGGTCATTCTGATGGACCAGGAGAGCTGTCCTACCTTGCTGAGCCCTCCTTTCCAGTCCCACCAGGCTTGTTCCTCTTGGGGAAAGGCTTGTAGGGCAGGTGCCAGCATTGGGGTAAGTGTCCCCAGAGGAGTGAGGAGATCCTACCAGCAAGAGGGCTTTGGAGCTGGGTGAGATGCTGGGGATTCCTTGGGACACTGTCTCAAGGGGTGTGTGACCCCAGACTGGGACAGGCAGCAGTTTTCCCCAGCCTTGAATGTGCTGGTAGAGCTGCTTCCTTGGGAAGGTCATCAAACCAGAGTGTTTGGGTTGGAAGGGACCATTAAAGGTGCTGAGCCTCACACCCACCAGAGCATCACAGACCTGCTGTGGCTGGAGCAGCTGGGGCTGCAGCTCCAGCTTCCCTGGACAACCTCCAGCTCATGTGCTCCCTCATAGGATTATCAAATGATCCCCTGGGAGCAGGAAGAGACCTTTAAAGGTCATCTTGTCCAACCCCCCTGCAGTGAGCAGGACATCTGCAACCAGCCCAGGCTGCTCCAAACCCCATCCAACCTGCCCTTCAACACTGCCAGGGATGGGGCAGCCACAGCTTCCCTGGGCAACCTGGGCCAGGCTCTCCCCACCCTCACAGCCCAGAATTTCTCCCTCCCATCTCAGCTCCAGCTCCCTCTGCCAGCTGGAAACCCTTCCCCCTGCTCCCATCCCTCCCTGCCCTTGTCCCAAGCCCCTCCCCAGCTTTCCTGGAGCCCCTTCAGGCCCTGGAAGGTGCTCTCAGGTCTCCCTGGAGCCTTCTCTTCTCCAGGCTGAACACCCCAGCTCTCCCAGCCTGGCTCCAGAGCAGAGCTGCTCCAGCCCTCCCAGCATCTCCGGGGCCTCCTCTGGCCTCTCCAGCAGCTCCGTGTCCTTCCTGTGCTGGGGACCCCAGCCTGGCCCCAGCCCTGCAGGGGGGTCTCAGCAGAGGGGACAATCCCCTCCCTGCTGGTCACACTGCTGGGGATCCAGCCCAGGACATGGGGGGTTTCTGGGCTCATGTTGTGCTCCTCCTCACCCAACACCCCCAGGCCCTTCTCCTCAGGCTGCTCTCCCCCCATTCCCCTGTGTTGTGCCTGGCATTGCCCCATCCCAGGGCAGGTCCTTACCCTGTTGTGCCCAGTGTTCCCTGGAGACAACCCCAGCCAGGGCTGCTCCCAGCTGGGCCCAGCTCAGGTGCTGGGACTGGAACCAGTGACAGGCTCCACAGAAGTGTCCCCCAGGGCATGAAGGGCTTTTCTGCTGATGTGTTTTCTCCCTTTCCCCCAGGGACTCGCGTGCTGCTTCGGGATCTGTGCCATAAATCACCTGGAGGAGACCCTGGCCAAGCTGGAGGAGTTTGTCAAGTCTGATGTCTTCAAGAAATCCGTGGGGCTGTTCAGTATCTTCAAGGTAAGGGCCAAAGGGTCCTCCAGGCTGCTCCAGACATGGGGAAGTCCTGGGAAAGGAGTGAATTCCTGGGAAAGGAGTGAATTCCTGCCCCAGTGCCCCTGGCTGGGGGGCTGGGACACCCAAGGCCCCTGGTGAGAGCTGCTGGTGGCACCAGAGCCTGCTTGGCAGGAGCTCCCAGCTCCACCAGACACATCCCAGGGGAGTTGCTCCCTTGCTGGGTGGGCTCAGGGAGCTGTAACTTGGCTTCTGTGTCTGTGGGGGGACCTGCCCTGACCCGGAGCCTGGTTGAGCCACCACCCACCTTGGTGCTTGGTGGTGATCCCTGAGCAGCTCCTGCCCCAGGAGATGGGGCTGTTCCCTGCCCCCAGTGCTGGCTGGAAAAGCTTTTCCTCAAACTTCTCTGCCCCAGGCAGCTGCTTTTGTAGAATCATGGAGTGATTTGGGTTGGAGGGACCTCAGAGCCCACCCAGTCCCACCCCTGCATGGGCAGGGACACCTCCCAGCAGCCCAGGCTGACTCCCAATCTCCAAGTCTGGGTGTTTGAGGGTTGGGGGGTTAGTGCTGCCCGGGCACTCAGGAGACCCCAGCCCACCACGGGAAGGTGCCTGGAGCTCAGGAGCTGGGTGAGGAAGCCCTCATGCAGCCAAGGAGCCTTCTTCCCTGTCCTGGTGCAAGGGGCTTGGCCAGGAACTGCTCCCTGGGACGGTGCAGGTGGAACCTTCCGGCAGCGCCAGTTTGATGGTAGTTAACCAGCAGTTAACCAGCAGTTAACCAGCAGTTAACCTGGTTAACTTGGCCAGGCTGGGGCTGATGTTCTCCCCTACAGGGCTGGAACAGGTAAGACTTGATGGGGAGTGGGGGCTCGTGGCAGAGACCTGCTGCCAGTGCAGCTCACGCTGGGACTCCTGATGCTCCATCGGGGCCCTGGAGGTCGTTGCCACCACCAAAAGGTGGGAAGCAAAGGTCCAAAACCTGCTGGGATGGGTCCTGTCTGCCAAGGGCACCTTCAGCTGGTCAGGCAGACCCTGCAGAAACCACGTCTGTGTGGGGGCTGGGAAGAGCCAGCCCTGGCTTCCCCAGCAGTCGTGTCCCCAGCTGAGGGAGCTTCTCACCTGCCGTGCCAGGACCGCAGCGACACCGACGTGGAGAAGATCAAGAGCAGCCTCATCCTCTGCTATGGGTACGTGGCTGTTTATGCTCCCAAGGAGCTGGTGCTGTCCAAGATCGAAGCAGACATCCTGAAGAACATCTTCCAGTACTTCAACACCAAGGTAAGCAGTTGGGGTGCTCCATCCTCCCCCCTGGGTTGGTGGAGCACACCCGGGTGGGCTGGAGCAGCCGGGATGTGCCGGGTGGGTCCCTCAGGCAGCTCCTGGGAGAAGCTCAGTCCCTGCAGGTTCTGCTCCCTCCTACATCCCTAATGTGTTTTGTGTTTGTTTTTTGTTTTTGTTTTTTTTCACTTGTTCAGGTTCTGGGCATAAAAATAGAAACCAAGGTACAGTGTGAGGTTCCACCTGAGCTGCTCTCTGCTCTTTCCTGCTCTCTCTTGCCTGCCTCTTGTCCTGGGCTCCCCTGGAGAGCAGCCCCGAGCTCTGCTCAGATGTTCCTCTGCCTGTGAGGACCAGGAGAGCTGTGGGAGCTGCTGCTCCTGCCCCTGAGCTCCTCAGCCCCGTCCTCTGGGCCTGGAAAGGCCAACATTCACAGGAGAAGGGAAGGGAGAAAGCACCTTTTGGTGGGACAGGAGCTGCAGGGAGAAGTCTGGCTTGAGTGGCCACCACCATGGGGAAGTCCAGGCTCTGGGATGGTGTCTGCTCATCATCCCTGTGCCCCCTGCCCATGGCAGCCCCTCTGCTCCCACCCCCATTTTTCCCTGGGGATCCAGCTGTGGAATCCCCTGCTCAGTTCAAATCCACTGAACTTCTTTGCCTCCCTCCCCCCAGACCCACCCTTCCCTGGACAGCTCCTGAAGCCCCAGTTCCTGCCCTGGGGGAACCAGGGGACCTGTTTTTCTATTTCTCTTTTTGTTGTTGTTTCTGCCCAAGCAAAGAGCCCAGCTGAGCTCCAGGCCAAGGTCTCCTCCTCTTGGCTCCACTAATGCTTTTTCCTCCTGGGCTCCTGCTGGCACTAACAGCTTCTGCAGAGCATCTCCAGCCCCCAACCTGGGACCTTCTCACTCCAACCCTCCCCTGGCTCTGTGTCCTCCTGAGGGCTGGGACCAGGGAGGTGCTTCCCATGGGGGTGGCTCCTTTGGGCCCCGTGTCCACTGTCCTGGACCCCACTCTGTACAGGAGGAAAAGCTCCTCCAGCTTCTGGAGCATCTGCCTGCTGAGGGTGCTGCTTTGGTGGGGAGGAGGGAGACCTTGGAGGATTGTCCTCATCCCATGTGCTGCCAGGAAGCTCCTGGTGACCTGGACATTGGGGACAAGGTGACCTTCATGCCCCCCTGGTCACCAGAGAGCCTGTGGGCTGGCTAAGGAGCAGAGAGCTGAGCTGCCAGCACAGGCCACGCTGGTTGTGCTCAGCCAGTGCTCCTGGAGGGGCCACCAGCACTGGGGATGGTGATGGGCTCTGGTGCTGAGCCTGGGGTTCACTTTTCACCCTGGGTTCTTGCTCTCAGGACCTGACCCTGAAGCTCTGCCTCATCAGGAGCATCTGCATGATCAGCCAAGCCATCTTCAACGGGGGGAAGTGTGGGGACTTCATCTTCTCCCGTAAAGCTGAGCTGGTGGCCCAGATGGTGGTAAGAGCAGGGCCTGGAGGGTGGCCTGGCCTGGGGGCTGGGCTGGGGGACACCAGGGACGTTCCTGAGCCACCTTCCTGAGGGTTAGGTGTAGGAACAGCTGCTCCATCCCTGGAGCTGCGGCCTTGGGTGCCTTGTGGGAAGGATGGGTTTGCTCTGCACTGTCCCCGTGTGTCCCCTGGGCTCTTGTGGGGCAGGGTCCTGCCCCCCATGGACCTGCTGCCCCCCGTGGACCTACTGCCCAATCATTCTGGTGGGAAAAGACCTTTATGATCATCAAATCCAACCATAACACAACTTTACCAAGGCCACTCCTGCCCCATGTCCCTCAGCACCATCTCCAGGGCTTGGAAACCCCTCCAGGGATGGGGACTCCCCCCTGCCCTGGGCAGCCTGGGCCAGGCCCTGACAACCCTTGCCAGGAAGGAATTGTTCCCCAGATCCAACCTCAGCCTCCCCTGGCACAACTTGAGGCCGTTCCCTCTTGTCCCAGGGCTTGTTCCTTGTGGCTGCCCCATCCCTGGCAGTGATGAAGGGCAGGTTGGATGGGGCTTGGAGCAGCCTGGGCTGCTGGGAGGTGTCCCTGCCTGTGCAGGGGTGGCCCTGGGTGGGCTCTGAGGTCCCTCCAGCCCACCCCATGGTTCCACGACGATCCCCATGGCCACGTTGCCCAAGGCAAGACGTGGGGAGGGGGTTGGGTTGGGGGGCTGTGGCTCCTGGCTGGCTCCTGAAGCTCAGCCCGTGCCCGGGGTGGGGTGGAGCTGGATGTGACCGTGACCACCCCCTGGTTCTGCCTTGCAGGAGTTCATCAGGGCCGAGCCCCCGGACGCCCTGCGGACGCGGGTTCGCCAGCGCGCCATGGCCGCCTGCACCTCCCTGCTGTATCCTCCTGCCTGCCCGAGCTGCCCGAGCTGCTGCCCCTCCCTGGGGATGGGCAGACGCTGGAGCTGGGCAGGGTGGCCCTGGCTTGGGGGGGGGGGGTCGGTGTGACCCAGCACGGATCCCGGGAGCGCTCCCTCTTGCTTCCCAGCGCGTCTGCTGCCCCCGGCGCAGAGCCGGGAAGGCAGGGAAGCCCTGCCCTGCTCAGGGGGAAGGAGCTGCCGGGGCTGCTTCCCTGCTGCTCCCTGGGATCAGGCTGTTTTTCCAGGCAACCAGCAACAAGACGAGAGGGCCTGGGCTGGAGCTGCTCCAGGGAGGTTTGGGTTGGATATCAGGAGGCGCTTCCTCACGGGGAGGGGGGATCAGACAGTCATTAGGCTCATAGAGCTATTCAGGTTGGAAGAGCCCCTCGGGATCACCCAGCCCAACCATCATCCCTGCTCTGCAGAGTTCTCCCCTGAACCACATCCACCAGCACCACGTCCAAACGAGCCGTTGGGATGGACTTCCCAGGGAGGTGGTGGAGGCCCCATCTCCAGGAAAGGACAGGTGCTCCAGGAAAGGTGCTCCAGGAAAGGCTGGAGGTGGCACTTGGTGCCGTGGTCTGGAGATCAGGGGTGTCAGGGCGTAGAGATGGACTTGTTGATCTTCAGCCTCGGTGATCCTGTGATTCCTTAACCTGGGAGCAGGGCCCTGGAGCCCCAGCTGAGTGACCCCGACAGGACAGAGCTGGTTGACACCTGCCTGGCTGGGGTGCTGGCCCTGCCACCTGAGACGGGGAAGGAGCGGGATGAGAATGGAGCTGACGTCCTGCAGAAGGAGGTGGGGGATCCAGGAGCTGCCCGTGCAGCTCCCAGGCTCACTTAGAATCATGGAATTGTTCTGGCTGGAAAAGCCCTTTAGGATCCTCCAGTCCCACCCGTTCCCCCAGCCCTGCCAAGGCCACCCCTGCCCCATGTCCCTCAGCACCATCTCCAGGGCTTGGAAACCCCTCCAGGGATGGGGACTCCCCCCTGCCCTGGGCAGCCTGGGCCAGGCCCTGACAACCCTTGCCAGGAAGGAATTGTTCCCCAGATCCAACCTCAGCCTCCCCTGGCACAACTTGAGGCCGTTCCCTCTTGTCCCAGGGCTTGTTCCTGGGGAGCAGAGCCCGACCCCCCTGGCTCCAACCTCCTCTCAGGCAGCTGCAGAGCCAGCAGGTCTCCCCTCAGCCTCCTTTGCTCCAGGCTGGACACCCCCAGCTCCCCCAGCTGCTCCTGGTCACCCTTGTGCTCCCAGGTTGCCCAGAGAAGCTGTGGCTGCCCCATTCTTGGCAGTGAAATCTTTAAGCTCCCTCCAATCCCAAACCATTCCATGATTCCATGACCCTCCCCCAGCTCCGTGGCCCTTCCCTGGACACTCTCCAGCCCCTCCATGTCCTTCCTTGCCATGAGGGGCCCAGAACTGCCCCAGGCTCCGAGGTGCCCTCCCCTCCAGCCCCCATTCCCCCAGGATGGGTGGTCCATCTTTGTCCCACGGTGCAGGAGCTCGTGCTCCAGGATGCTGGTTTTGGGATGGGTCTCGGGTGGGTTTTCCCAGTCCTGTAGCCCCAGAATTCCCTGGTTTCCACTCAGCTGGACCCCCCGTGGGCAGGGAGCTGCTGCCTCCCCCTGCTCCCTTCCCTCCTGCCTCAGCACGAGTTTATCAGCTGAGGAGAGCAGGGGAAAACCAAAAGGTCCTGGAGCCCCCGCGGGGCTGGAAGGGACCTCAGCAGCAGCTTTTCAGAGGCTGCAGCTGCTCCCCCTTCCTGGCTGAGCGCTAATGAGTGGCAATTACCGGCTAATGAAGCTGCTGCAGCTGCGGGAGCTCCCGGGCTGGCCCAGCTGGGGTCTGCAGGCATCTGGCCCGGGACTTGAGTTAATGGTCCTGATCCCTGCCATCCCATGGCTCACAGAACCAGGGGATGGTTTGGGTTGGAAAAGCCCTTCCCTCCAGGAGAGGTCAGGCCTCCACTGCAGATCCTCTCATCTGAGCTGGGCATCCAGGAAAGCTCAGCCAGGAGAGGACCTGGTCTGGGTCCTGCTCTCCGGAGCATCTGGTGACTTGCAGGCCAAGCTCTCCTGGCCCTTGGCTGCTGCTTTGGTTTCTTGGCTCCTTCCTAAAGCCAGAGCAGCTCCCGAGGGAAACCTGCTCCCTGCAGCACGTGGGGGTGAAATAGAGTCATGGGACAGAGCAGAACCATGGAATGGATTGGGTGGAAAAGCCCTTTAGGATCCTCCAGTCCCACCTGTTCCCCCAGCCCTGCCAAGGCCCCCCCTGCCCCATGTCCCTCAGCACCATCTCCAGGGCTTGGAAACCCCTCCAGGGATGGGGACTCCCCCCTGCCCTGGGCAGCCTGGGCCAGGCCCTGACAACCCTTGCCAGGAAGGAATTGTTCCCCAGATCCAACCTCAACCTCCCCTGGCACAACTTGAGGCCCTTCCCTCTTGTCCCAGGGCTTGTTCCTGGGGAGCAGAGCCCGACCCCCCTGGCTCCAACCTCCTCTCAGGAGCTGCAGAGCCAGCAGGTCTCCCCTCCCCTCCTTTGCTCCAGGCTGAAGCCTTTCCAGCTTGCATTTGTTGGTGTTTATCCCACAAGGAGCCCTGGAGGGAACCCACAAGCATCTCCAAAGGGCTCGCTGGAATTTATCCCCAACTGGGAGAAGGACCAACCTCCCCTCTGGGAAGGTGACACAGAAGCCTCTTTGTGGTGTGCTCAGCTCTGGTCCTCACTGAAGGTCATGGCCAGCACTGCTGACTCTGGGTCAGAACTTGATGATCTTTGAGGTCCCTTCCAACCCAAACCCTCCCGTGATCCTGTGCCTCTCACCCTGTGCCCGTTGCTTCCAGAGAAGGTGGATTTGGCAGACGGGGCTTCAGTCCCTGCTGCATTTTCCCTCCAGGCTGGAGCAGGTTGTGGCTTGTCCCCCAACGCCAGGGAATGTCCTACGAGCTGAGAATGGATGCAGAGAGAGGTCCTGTCCCTCCCCCCGTGCCTGGGCTGGCTCTGGGGGGGTGGGACGTGGTGCTGGAGTAGCCTGTGGTGACCCTTTCCTCCTCAGATGCTGTATGATGACACCATGAGTGCCCTCAAGGACCTGCTGAAGAGACTCCTGCAGAGGAACTTGACCCCCCCACGGGCTGCAGGACATGTTTGCAGTAGGTGCAGCCTGGAGGAACGTGGTGGGGTCTGCAGGGAGGGGTGGGGGAGCCCAGGTGGGCACAGATCCACCAGAGGTCACCAGGCAGACACAGCTTTGGACCCAGAGGGGGAACTAGTGAGACTGGTCCTCTCTTCTCCGTGTGCCAGGATGCCCTGTCCACCTCCTGCAGAGGCTGGGCAGGGTCTGGAGGGGAAGGAGGACATGGTTGCCCTCCTTAGATGTGCCTGCTGGTGCCCAAGAAGGGTGTACAGCATGTGGCTGATGAGGAGGTCTCTGGTGGGGGGATGGACACGCACACAAGCCCACCCAGAGGCAGAGACCCAACGTTGCCCTGAAGATAAGCTGGCCATGGTTCCCACAGCCCAGGGGTTGCTGGGCTGGAGGACACCTGGGCAAAGCAGGGAATGGTTTGGTTTGAAAAATACCTTCAGGATCCTCCAGTCCCACCCGTTCCCCCAGCCCTGCCAAGGCCACCCCTGCCCCACGTCCCTCAGCACCATCTCCAGGGCTTGGAAACCCCTCCAGGGATGGGGACTCCCCCCCTGCCCTGGGCAGCCTGGGCCAGGCCCTGACAACCCTTGCCAGGAAGGAATTGTTCCCCAGATCCAACCTCAGCCTCCCCTGGCACAACTCAAGGCCGTTCCCTTTATCCCATCTCTTGCTCCTGGTGCTTCTCCCCTGCAGCATTTGGGCCCCTGGATCAAGTCCCCGAAGGAGCAGGAGCGGCAGCGCGCGGTGGAGCTCAGTGCTGCCCTGCTGGGCTTCTACCTGAGCAAGCTGAACGTCAGTGTAAGTGAACCCAGAGCTGCAGGGTCCATCTTCCTGCCACCATCAGCCTTCCTGGGGCTTGGGTGGCCAGCTCTGGGCTGCCCAGGGGATGAAGGCCAAGGAGCTGCTGGAGAGAGTCCAGGGCAGGGCCCCCAAGATGCTGAGGGGCTGGAGCATCTGCCTGGGAGGAAAGGCTGAGGGAGCTGGGGCTGTTCAGCTGGAGAGGAGGAGCCTGAGGGGGGGTCTCCTCAAGGCTGAGCAGTATCTGCAGGGGGTCAGCAGGGGGGACCAGACTCTGCTCAGGGCTGCCCAGGGACAGGACAAGGGGCCACGGGCACAAGCTGGAGCACAGGAGGGTCAAGCTCCCCATGAGGAGGAACTTGTTGCCTGTGAGGGTGGCAGAGCCCTGGGCCAGGCTGCCCAGAGAGGCTGAGGAGGCTCCTTCTCTGGAGACACCCCAGCCCCTCTGGAGGTTCCTGTGGGCCCTGCTGGGGGTGACCCTGCCCTGGGGGCTGCCAGGGGTGATCTCCAGAGCTCCCTGCCAGCCCCACCACCCTGTTTCTGTCTCCCTCCCGACGTGGGGCTCTGCGGCGGGGGGGACAAGGCTGTGCTGCTGGCTGCCCTTGCTGGTGTCACCTCTGGCTGTCACCCCTGCAGACTGTCATCCCCTTCTTCAACCTGGGGGTCCTCACCGCCCTCTTCGCCCCGCGCTGCTCCGACGCCCTGGGCAGCGTTCGCCGAGACGCCGTCGACTGCGTCTACTCCCTGCTCTACATCCAGCTCTGCTACGAAGGTGGGTGCTGGGATGGGGAAGGGGGCTCTGGTGCCAGGAGGAGGGACCCTTTTCTCCCACGGCCAGGCTGAGGGATCCACGTCCCACCTTTCCGTGGGGTCCCGAAGGAGCGACCTGCCAAGGAGCTTTGCTGGTGGAGAAGGTGGGGTGGGTTGGGTGGGAAGGGACCTTTGAGAGCTCATCAAGTCCAACCTCCTGCTGTGGGCAGGGACGCCTTCATAAACCGTGTTCCTGCCTGGAAAGGTTGGATCAGATGATCCTGGAGATCCTTTCCACCCGGGCGTTCTGGGATTCAAGCAGGTCTGGTTGCTCATCTTGGGAGCGTTTGGGTCTCGGGGTCTCTCAAAACCCGAGTTCAGCCCAAGCGGGTTTCCAGGCTGGGATTCCCCTTCCCTCCAGGAGAGGTCAGGCCTCCACTGCAGATCCTCTCATCTGAGCTGGGCATCCAGGAAAGCTCAGCCAGGAGAGGACCTGGTCTGGGTCCTGCTCTCCGGAGCATCTGGTGACTTGCAGGCCAAGCTCTCCTGGCCCTTGGCTGCTGCTTTGGTTTCTTGGCTCCTTCCTAAAGCCAGAGCAGCTCCCAAGGGAAACCTGCTCCCTGCAGCACGTGGGGGTGAAATAGAGTCATGGGATAGAGCAGAACCATGGGATGGGTTGGGTGGAAAAGCCCTTTAGGATTCTTCAGTCCACCCGTTCCCCCAGCCCTGCCAAGGCCACCCCTGCCCCATGTCCCTCAGCACCATCTCCAGGGCTTGGAAACCCCTCCAGGGATGGGGACTCCCCCCTCCCTGGGCAGCCTGGGCCAGGCCCTGACAACCCTTGCCAGGAAGGAATTGTTCCCCAGATCCAACCTCAGCCTCCCCTGGCACAACTGGAGGCCGTTCCCTCTTGTCCCAGGGCTTGTTCCTGGGGAGCAGAGCCCGACCCCCCTGGCTCCAACCTCCTCTCAGGCAGCTGCAGAGCCAGCAGGTCTCCCCTCAGCCTCCTTTGCTCCAGGCTGGACACCCCCAGCTCCCTCAGCTGCTCCTCACAAGTTCTCCAGCCCCTTCTCCTTCTGCTCCAGCCCCTTCCCCAGCTCCGGGGCCCTTCCCTGGACACCCTGTTCAATGAATCCTTCCTCTCAATCCAGGTTACGCCCGGGACTACAGAGATGAGATGGTGGAAGGGCTGCAAGCTCTGAAGAAGGGCCTGGAGGAGCCCGACTTCACTGTTCTCTTCCACACCTGCAGCAACATGGCCATGGTAGGCTGGCGGGTGAATCCCACCTGGCCCGGGGCTGTGCAGGGGCTGGAACAGGAGCTGCAGGGGACTTGATGCCTCGTCTGTCCTGGAGGTTGCTGGGGACCCCAGCCCTGCACCAGGGAACGAGTCTCAGCTGGAAGTGTCCCCTTGGCCTCCTCAGGGGATGCTCAGAGTATCTCACCCCGTTGGGAAGCTGCTGGTTCCCTCTTTGGGCACCAACAAAGACCTGGGTGCAGACACCCTGGGGTGGCACTGGGCTTTTGGCTGCCTCCCAGTATGGCAGCAGCACTGGTGAAGCTGTTGGGTGCAGCTTTACACCCAAAAAGGGTCCGAATGTGGCCCTCAAACCTCCATGGCTCAAATGACATGGACAGTGTCTGGGATCTGGTGGTGAGGGGTGGGATGAGGGGTGACCACTCTGCTCTTGGGAGAGCAGCATGGATGAACTCCTATTGGGGAGCTCTGCAAGCTTTGCTCCAGAAGGACTTGGAGCTGTAGACAAGCTGGTGGTGCTGGGCAAGCTGCTTTTCCTCAGCTCCTGTGGCTCCCATGGACAATTCCCCCAATTCACTTCTCTGCTGAGCAGCTTATTCCAGCCTCGAGCCTGGAGAGCACGGTGGGACCTGGGGGAGCACCATCCCAGCAGTTTGGTGGCTGGTTTGTGTTGTCCCAACCCGTTCCCAGGAAATCTCCAGGTCATCCAGCCTTTGGACCATGGTCTGGCCCTTGCTCCCCTCATTCCCACGGGTTTGGGCTCCTGGCTGGTGTTCCTGCAGGGCGCGGAGCCGAGGAGCGGCGTCCAGCAGCTGGGGCCCCTTGTTGTGGTCCTGGTGTCACCCGAGGAACCACTCTCATCCAAGGGTGACAAATTTCTCCTTCTCAACCCGGCAGGTGATCGGGAGACGCGTCCCCCCGGAGCAGCTGATGAGCCTCCTGCTCTCCATGTTTGAGGGGCTGGTGGACCCGGACACCAACTGCTCCCGGGCGGCCACTGTCATCATCAACTGCCTCCTGAAGGAACGTGGGGGAGTCTTGCAGGAGAAGGTGAGTCCTCCCTGCCCCCAGCACAGCCCCAGAGAGGCAGCTGCCAGGAGGGCACCTGGGAACCTTCCACTAGCAGCTCCTGGAGGAGCTTCTCTGGGATGCTCCAGGAAGGAGCAAGGTCTTGGCAGGTAACGACAGGACACGGGGTGATGGTTTCCAGGTAGAGAAGGGTGGATTTAGGTTGGAGAAAGTTCTTTAGCATGAGGGTGGTGGGTCACTGGAATGGGTTGCCCAGAGAGGCCCCATCCCTCGAGACATTCAAGGTCAGGCTTGATGGGGCTCTGAGCAACCTGGTCCAGTTGGAGATGTCCCTGCTCATTGCAGGGGGTTTTGACCCTTCAAGGTCCCTTCCAACCCAGGACATTCTGTGGTTCTGTGGAGCATGATGCCCAGCACAGGGAGGGATCCAGCCCTGATGGAAGAACAAAGCATTTAATCCCTGTCTGCATCAGACAAGGTGTTCCTGGCCAGAGGAACACTTCTCCCAGAGGTTTTGGGTGCTGTCCCTCCTGACCTTCCCTTTCCCGTGGGTGCTGGTGCTCTCCTCCTCCTCCATCCTGGTGGCCAGAGGTGGTGGCTGCTGGAGATCCCAGCTCCACCTGGCTCTCCCTCAGGGTTGAGGAGTTCAGAGCAGCTTCACTTCACCAGAAGGTCTCAGGCTTCCCTGGGAAACCTCGGGAAGCTCTGGAGGGGTTCCTGGCTGGGAAGCTGGAATGTTTGCAGGGCTTAGAGGTCCTGGCCACAGAAGTCTTTTTATTTTTGTGTCTAATCCACCACCTTTTGGGCTCAGCTCCCCCTTTCTCCTGCAGTAATTGGAACCACAGGCTCCTTGGCCTTGTTTTTGTGCCAGAGCTTCTGCTCAGGTCCTGACCTGTGAGCTCTGTCCCACACAGGGTTTCTCCAGCTTCCAGGAGGCACCTCTTGGGCAGGTCTGACCCAGCCCAGATCACACAACATCACAGAAGCCTCAGGCTTGGAAAAGACCCCTGAGATCAGCCAGTCCAACCAGCCCCCAGAGCGGGTGGGGGAGACAACACAACCCAAAGAAATGACAACAAGAAGCAAAACAAGCCCAAAAAAACCAAATGACGCCCCCAAAAAACCAACCCCCCCTCCCCCAGACCCACCACCACACAACCCACACCCCTGCCCCTGCCCACCAGAGCACGTCCTGAGCTGCCACATCCACACGTTCCTTGAGCCCCTCCAGGGATGGTGCCTCCAGCACCTCCCTGGGCTGCCCATGCCAGGGCCTGACCCTCTTTCCATAAAGGAATTCTCCTTAAGGTCCAACCTGAACCTGCTGGGGCAACTTGGAGGCTGTTTCCTCCAGTCCTGTCCTTATTCCCTTGGGAGAAGAAGCCAACCCTCCCCACCCCCTCCTTCCAGGGAGCTGCAGAGAGCAGTGAGGTCTCCCCTCAGCCTCCTCTTCTCCAAACTAAACACTCACAGATCCTGAAACATGAACTGATGCTAATCCCGGGATTGGGGGGAGGCCCCAGCTGGGCACCCTTGGGAATTTGCTGCCTTGGTTTCCTCCTCACCTTCCTGCTGGCCTGAGCCTGGCTTTGCAGCTGGCAGGAGGGCTGAGGTGTCTCCTGGCCTTCAGCTCCAGCTCCTCTGGCTGCACCCGTGTCCAGGTCAGGGCTTTAGAGCTGGTTCCTTGCCAGGAGGCTGAGGATGTCCTTGCTGGGTCCTCTGGGAATGCCCTGCAGGCTCCTCTGTCTCCTGGGTGGCAGCGTGGGGAAGGATCCGTGACTTCCAGAGAGGGGCTGTGGGTCTGTGTGTGCCTGGAGGGCAGGGAGAGACTTAGAATCATCAGACAGTTTGGGTTGGAAAGGACCTCAAAGCCAGTGAGATGGGCCAGGGAGATCATAGAGTCATAGAACCATGGAATGGGTTGGGCTGGAGGGACCTTAAAGCTCATGTAGTACCAACACCCCTGCATGGGCAGGGACACCTCCCAGCAGCCCAGGCTGCTCCAAGCCCCATCCAACCTGCCCTTCAACACTGCCAGGGATGGGGCAGCCACAGCTTCCCTGGGCAACCTGGGCCAGGCTCTCCCCACCCTCACAGCCCAGAATCCTGTCACCTGGGCTGTCACCAAGGGCAGGTCCACACATGTCCTGGCTGCAGGGACAGTCTGATGGTGTCCCCAGCCCTCAGCTGGACGCCACCATCTCTTCTCCCCTCAGGTTCCTGACATCCTGAGCATCATCCACAGCAAGCTGGAGGAGGTGGATGAGGAGCACATCCGGAAGGCAGCCCAGCAGACAGTCTTCATCCTGGCCTCCCAGCACAAGAGCGTGGTGGTCTCCAGCCTGCTGGGCAGCTCCCTGCCCTTTGACAGGTCCTGCCCTGCTCTGCCACGGTGGCCCAGCCACCTCTCCTGGTGCCTGGGCTGGGGAGCAGCTTTTGCCTGAGCTGCAGATAATCTTTCTTTGGCTGCTTTCCCGCCCCCCCCTGTCATCAGACCCTGCTGGAATTTCCTTGGCATGTCCAAGGCTCAGCACAGCTGCTGGAGACACCCCCTGGGGGGCTGGTGGGGCTGCCAACGGGGACTAGCAAAGCTGGTCCAGACAGCCAAGCGTGGCTGGGGCTCTTGCTGCTGCTCTGCAGACCAGGCCACCTGCCCCAGGGCTGCTGGACACGTTGGCACCAGCCCTGGGCTGAGCCTTGAGCAGATCATGGAGTCCCAGACTGGTTTGGGTTGGAGGAACCTTAATGATCACCTAGTCCCAACCCCTTGCCATGGGTAGGGGCACCTCCAGGCTGCTCCAAGCCCCATCCAACCTGCCCCTTGAACACTTCCAGATGTTCCCCTCACAACAGCTGCTCCATTCCTACTACTATGGCCTGCAGGGCTGCAGCCCCTCTCTGGCTGCTGGGTCAGCTGTGGGGTTTTGGGGTTCTGGGGTGGCTTTGGGGCTTGTCCAGGAGCAGGTGGTAGGTGAGGATGCCCCAGCACAGCCTCCACTGTCACCAGAGGCTGCCACCGAGCTGTCCCTGCACGCAGCTCCCAGGGTGGTGGTCCCACCAGGGGCTTGGTGGCTTTGCCAGCAGCGAAGCTCCAGGTGTCTCCTGTCTGGAGTCACCCCCATGTCCCCCAGCACGGGGAAGGTGACCAACATTTGTCACCCTGCAAAGAGGGAGCGCGTTGAGGTCAGGAGCCAAATCCGCCTTCTCCTCCCTTTCCTCCTCCAGCCACACCTGCGCCATGTGGAGGTCCCTGGCCAGCGAGCCCACCCTCACCTCCCAGATCCTGGAGCAGCTCCTGGAGAAGCTGAGCAGGGACGTGCCCTACAAGGAGAGCAGGGGCTTCCTGCTGGGCAGCAGCTCGGAGCGCGTCGCCACCCTCCTGCCCCTGGCCGTGAGTCTCCGGCTCCCTCCCCAGCACCTGCAGCAGCTGCTGCTTGATTTGCACCTTCATTTGCTTTTTGTGCTTTCATTTCCCTGCCCCGGGGGGGGCGGTTCGTGCCAGGCGTGGCCTCTGGAAATCACCCATCCCTGCATCCCTGTGTCCCTCCCGTTAGGGCTCGGCAGAGCCCGGCCAGAAGCCCCTCGGGTGGCTGCCCCCGGGGAGGTCACTCGGCCCTTTCATCCCTTCCCCAGCGAAAAGAAGGGGGGAAAAAATAAAAGAAAGAACTCTGGAGCCCCCAGCCCGGCCTGGCAGCTCCCTGAGCTGGAAAGCAGCTGTGAAAATTTCCTCCTCCTCCTCCTCTGAAGGGCCCGAGTGCAGCTGGTAGAGAATGAGCCCCCCTGAAAGCCAAGCCCCCCCGGGCTCAGCCCCCTCCTCCTCCTGCCCGGGGACTGCGGCACTTTTTTTAAAAAAAAAAACCCATGAAAATAGAGAAAAGCAGAAGTTGGCCAGCCCAGGGCTCGGCGTGTGCCTTGTCTTCCTGCCCGTAAAACCTGAGCTCTTGGAGCTGCTCTGCTTCCCCAGGCCCAGGCTCCAAACCCCCCCCAGCCAGGGCTGGGATGCTCAGGGGTCACCCGGGGGGGGGGGGGGCAGGGATGCTTGGGGGGGGGCTGCAGGGGTGGGGGGGTGACAGAAACAACCAAACCCACCCCTGGCCGGGTTACTGACGAGCAGAGCTCAGCCTGGTGTGGGAGATCCCTTCCTAATCCTCTTCTCCCACACGTTCCTGCTGCTGTCTCCCCAGGCCACATGTGCTCTGCATGAGATCATGTCTGCGCCGGAGTCGGGGCCAGCGGTGCTGGGGCTCTACCCGCTGCTCTTCGTCACCCTCCTGCTGCGCCTCAGCTGCACCCTGGGGGTCCAGCTCCCGAGGAGCCTGCAGGGCAGGGAGAAGAGGAGCAGCAGCAGCCAAGGCCCAGCTCCCCGGAGCCTGCAGCCCTGCAGGTAGGGCAGAGCTGGGGGAGCAGGGGGAACGGGCCAACCCGCCATGTGGAACTCATTTCATTTTGGGAAGACGCGACGCGGCTCCGTGTTTGGGGGGGGGTGTTGGTGGTTGGGGAGAAACACCCTCATGAGCCAACAGCCCCGGCTTCTGCTGTGGTTGGAGCTGCTGGTTGGGGGTTGGTTTGTTGGGTGTTTTTTGTTTGGTTTTTTTTTTTTTTTGGTGTGTTTGGTTCTTTTTTTGTCCAAGCTCTAAATCGGGACGCGTGAAATCAGGAGCGCCGCGGTGCCAGAGCCTGCGGGCTGGGGAGGTGCCTCAGCTTCCCAAAAACAGCCCCTTCTGGCTCCTGGGAAGGGGCCTGGGCACCGTTCCCCCGGGGCTCCCCGGGGGTGGGTGAGCTTTGCCTGGCTCCCCTTCCCTGCAGGATGAGGAGGGGAAACTGCAAAGAGCAAACTTGCCGGCTGCGTCGCAGCGATGGCTGCAGCCACCCAGGAGCAGGGCCGTGGGGTGGCTTGGAGGGATCTTAGAGCCCACCCAGTGCCACCCCTGCGTGGGCAGGGACACCTCCCAGCAGCCCAGGCTGCTCCAAGCCCCATCCAACCTGCCCTTCAACACTGCCAGGGATGGGGCAGCCACAGCTTCCCTGGGCAGCCTGGGCCAGGCTCTCCCCACCCTCACAGCCCAGAATTTCTCCCTCATGTCCAACCTCCATCTCCCCTCTCCCAGCTTTCATCCATCACCCCTTCTCCTCCAGCCACAAGCCCTTGCAAACTGTCCTTCCTCCTTTTCAAGATGGATGGTTCTAAGCACGAGGGCTCCTGGTGCTGCTCCTCTCTTTGCTGTCACTCACGAGCCCCCTTGGTGTCTCTTGCTCTGGAAACTCTTGCTCTGAGCAGCAGAGGTGGCTGAGCTGAGCCAAAAAGCAACCCTGCTCCCTTCTGCTCATCTCCTTTCCTGCTTCTGCTGCTCCAGCCACGGGCAGGCTCTCAGCTTTGGCCCTAGAGGCTGCTCTGCCCCATGGGACCTTCATCCCTGGAGGAGCCTCAGCCCTGATGGAACCTGCAGAGAAGTGCCCTCCAAGCTCTGGGCCCTTGTCACCACAGCTTGGCCCACCCCTGGGAGAAGCTCCTGCACCCTCACAGCCCAGAAGTTCTCCCTCAGATCCCATCTCCCTGGCATCTAATTAATCTCACTCACACCAAACTGCTGCTCCCTGAGTGAGCAGAGCTGGGCCCTGAGGCCATGTTGCCACCTGGAGAGGTGGCAGGGTCCACCACACCTGGCTTGTCCTCTGTCCATGCTTTGAACCCCTGGTGTCCATCACAGCCCAGGAAGAGACCCAGGGGAGGGCTCAGGTCCTAAACAACTTCACTCCAGCTGCCAAACTGCCCAGCCCCTGGTTCTGCAGGCACTTCTGGCCTCTTCTGCTCCTGCTTGTGGGGCTTCTCTGGCCAAGGACTTAGAAATTAGTGGTGTTGCTGTAACCAGCCTTTAATGAGCTGTCCCTTGGGAACCCCCAGCCGTGTGTCTGTGGTGCTGAGGAGCTCACCATGGGCCAGCACCACGTGCTGGAGAACCCACCTGTGTCCTGGGCTGTGTCCCCAGCAGGTGACCAGCAGGGCCATGGGGGGATTGTCCCCTCTGCTGAGACCCCCCTGCAGGGCTGGGGCCAGGCTGGGGTCCCCAGCACAGGAAGGACACGGAGCTGCTGGAGAGGCCAGAGGAGGCCCCGGAGATGCTGGGAGGGCTGGAGCAGCTCTGCTCTGGAGCCAGGCTGGGAGAGCTGGGGTGTTCAGCCTGGAGAAGAGAAGGCTCCAGGGAGACCTGAGAGCACCTTCCAGTGCCTGAAGGGGCTCCAGGAAAGCTGGGGAGGGGCTTGGGACAAGGGCAGGGAGGGCTGGGAGCAGGGGGAAGGGTTTCCAGCTGGCAGAGGGAGCTGGAGCTGAGATGGGAGGGAGAAATTCTGGGCTGTGAGGGTGGGGAGAGCCTGGCCCAGGTTGCCCAGGGAAGCTGTGGCTGCCCCATCCCTGGCAGTGTTGAAGGGCAGGTTGGATGGGGCTTGGAGCAGCCTGGGCTGCTGGGGGGTGTCCCTGCCCATGCAGGGGTGGCACTGGGTGGGCTTTGAGGTCCTTTCCCAGCTGAACCAGTTGGGGTTCCATGGTTCTTGTGGGCACTGCACTGGGTTGGTGCAAAGTGCTGCTTCTCTCCCATGCCCTGCCTGGCTCCATCCCCAGCTCCTGTGGGCCCTGAGCAGCACAAAGTGGTTCCTCTTCTCTCCTGCTCTCCAGGCTCCCTTGGGGATCCCTTGGTCTGGGATTTGGTGTCTGAAACACCACCAGGACCTTCTGTCCTGCAGCCAAGTGTCTGGCTGAGGAGCAGTGCCTGCGTCTGCTTCAGAGCCCTTTAAGTTCAGGAGATGTTTGGATTAACCCCACTCCTGAGGCAGCAGTGGCAGGAGATGCTGCTCAGGGAGGTTGGAGGACAGGGAATTCTGCTCTGGAGCTGCTTCTCCAGCCACCTACTTGCTCCCTGCACCAGCTCCGTGTCAGAAGGTCCCTGGTCTCAGTTCAGCCCATGGGGAGGAAGCTCTGCCCTGATTCCCAGTTTAAGCCTCTCGTGGCTTTCCAGACTTGGTGGGTTTTTTAACAGCCCATTATGAGTGTGAGGGGGGGAAAATAAATCCTGGGGGAGCCCCCGAAGGCAGCAGAGGAAGCAGCAGCAGCAGCAGCAGCAGCAGCAGCAGCAGCAGGGCTGCCAGGGCCTGAGCGGGGCTTTTCACCTCGTTTGTCACCTCCCAACAGTGGGGAAAGGACCTTTCCCAGTCCCAGCTGGAGCACCAGGAATGTTGGGCAGGCCGTGGTGGGCCCCACCATCCTCTGGGGCAGCTGCTGCTCCCGTGGAGGGTGACTTCTCCAGCAGGGCTGGGTGAGGCAGGGGGGCAGGGGGGTCTCTGAGGAGGGTTTTGTTCAGACCAGGTGTTAGAACAGCCTTGAATGGACCTGCTGTGCTGGGGGAGCAGGTTGGGAAAGGCCCATCTGGGTTATCCCAGGGCCATTCTGGTGCTGGTGGTGTCACTCCTGGAGCTCCTGGCACTTGCCCTGTCCCCTCGGGATGTCCTGCAGTGGCCAAGGTGTGGGGTGGCTTTGTGGGGATCCCCCCAGCTCGTGCTGCCTGGGTTTGGGCTCCTGCAGCCAGGACTGTCTGTCCTCCTGCCCTGCTTTGACTCAACTCCTGACACCTCGTCCTGCTCTTCCCCCCTTGACCACTCCTGGAAAAGAGGAACCAGAAGATCCCAGCCCAGATCCCATCCCAGAACCTGGGGAATGCTGAAGGGAATTGGCAGCAACTGGTTGCCTCCTGGGGAAGGAGCCACAGGAGCCACCAGCCACTGCTCTTCTATCCCAGAGCCTCTGGACTCACACCAGCCTTGGGGACACCAACTAGAAGGGGCTGAATTCTTGCTGGGACCTCTGCTCCATCCATGGAGTGAGGCTGGAGGAGCCTGTGGGTCTCCCCACTGCTGGCCCAGGCTCCTGTCTGAGGTCAAGGGGGCTGTTGATCCCAAGAGAGAAGCATCAGGGTGCAGGAGGCCCCAGGTCCAGTGTGGCAGCCAGGAGATGGGAAGGAGCAGTGTCCCTGCCATTGGCAGGGGGTGGGACTGGGTGATCTGAAAGGTCCCTTCCAACCCACACCAGGCTGGGATTGGATGGGCTGTGATTCTTGGACACCCACATCCCAGGTGTGGGATGGAGGAGCCCCCAGCCCCTCTCTTGCAGCCCCTGAGAGCAGCTCAGCCCAAGCTTCCTCTGGATCAATGTGGCTTGGTCCTGGACTGAAGCTGACCAGGAGGACCTGGAGGAATTTTCTTGCTGGTCCAAGCCCGTGGCTCCCATCTCCAGGGCTTGTCCCAGTGCAGAGGTACTGGCCACGGGCCCACACGTGGTGTCCATGTCCTCAGGAAGGGATGGTGGCTCCTTCACCACCTCTCCCCAGGTGTGGTTGGGTTTCTGAGCCCCACTTCTCACAGCTCCCCTGGATCTCACAGGTGTTGGTGCAGAGCAGCCATGTCCTGGCTCCACATTGTCCCTGGAGATGCCACCTGCTTTTGGGGAGCAGGGAGAGGGGCTGTGTCCTGCTGGTTCCTGCCTGGAATCTCCAGAGGGGCAGGGAATGGTGCAGGGCTCTGCTCCAAGCCCTGTCCCTGCCCCAGGGGTGCAGGCAGGAGCTGTGGCCATGGAGCCATCACTGCTGGATGGAGGGAACAGGCCCAGGAACACACTGGGGTGTGGGATTCCAGCCCTGCCCTGGGACAGGTCACAACATCCAAGTGGTTTCCTGCTCATGTTTTGAATTCTGGGGCTTCATGGTGTTGAAATGCCAGAGAGATGGTCAAGGTGACCAGGACAGCTTGGCAGGAAGGGGAGGCTGGAAGACACAGGGTTTGTGTGGGGAAGGAAGGAGGTGTCTGCAGGACACTGTGGAAGCAGCAAAGCTTGGGAATGAGGGAAGGGCTTTCACCTTCTCCCTGGCAGGAGCAGCCCCTGGTTTTGGGGGCTCGACCCCTGCGCTCACTCGGGGCTTGTGAGCTCCTGGGAAGCAGTGGGAGAGGCTGGAGCTGCCAGCTGGGAACCAGCACCTTGGGGAGCTTTGGGTGGAGCAGGAATCTCGTAGCCAGCCTGGGGGCTGGGCTGGGAATGGTCCTTCCTGAGGAGCCACCCGTGAGCTGCTGCTGGGACCTTGCTCTTCTGCTCTTGTCCTTCATCCCTGGGGCTGGCGGGAGGTTCCGTGGCCTTCCCTGGCCTCTCTCACCTCCCAGGAGGCTTTTTCTGTGTGTTGCTGTTTCTCTGGGCTGCGAGAAAATCACCTCCCCACCCCCTGCAGCTTTCTTGGACTAACAGGCACCTCTACCAGGCTCTCAGTTTGGAGGCTTTCTGCAGTGTTCTGCTGCTAGCAGAAGTGCTGGTGGTCCCCACGCTGCTGCAGGGGGGGTTTCTGCATCACCCCGAGGCTGGAGTGGGATGCAGGTTGGGCTCTGGGGGTGAGGGACTCCCCAGGGATGGGCTGGGAGGAGGGGAGATGCTCAGCCCTGGACAAGGCTAGAAGTGGATGCAAAGGGGTTGAACAGCTCCAGAGACCTGCCTGGCCGGGCTCCAGACCCGTAAAACCAGGACTGCTACATGTACCAGCAGATTGCTGTGGCCAGATGGTGGAAGGAAACTTCTGCCTAAGGTTTTCTTTAATTAGCAATTAATTCCTTCTTGTGCGGTGTCTTCCTGAGGCAGGGATGCTGAAGGCAACCTGAGGACCCTGCCCACCCGGGCTGTTCACAAGGGGGGGATTTAAGGAGGGGCTTCCAAGCCCTGGAGATGGTGCTGAGGGACATGGGGCAGGGGTGGCCTTGGCAGGGCTGGGGGAATGGGTGGGACTGGAGGATCCTAAAGGGCTTTTCAGAGAATCATCAGAGATTCAGGGAGTGATTTGGGCTGGAGGGACCTGAAAGCCAAGGTTTTCCTCTTCCTGGGAGCCTCTTTGGCCTGAAAGACAGAAAAAAACCCAAAGCTTACTAAGATGCCACCATGTGGATCTTTGTGGGGTTTGAGTTCACTGCATCAGAGACCTTGGCTGGGCAGTGGGAGCTGAAACTGCCACCAACATCTCATCACCCAATCCCAGACTGGTTTGGGTTGGAAGGGACCTCAAAGCCCACCCAGGGCCAGCCCTGCATGGGCAGGGACACCTCCCAGCAGCCCAGGCTGCTCCAAGCCCCATCCAACCTGCCCTTCAACACTGCCAGGGATGGGGCAGCCACAGCTTCCCTGGGCAACCTGGGCCAGGCTCTCACCACCCTCACAGCCCAGAATTTCTCCCTCATGTCCAACCTCCATCTCCCCTCTCCCAGCTTTCATCCATCACCCCTTCTCCTCCAGCCACAAGCCCTTGCAAACTGTCCTTCCTCCTTTTCAAGATGGATGGTTCTAAGCACGAGGGCTCCTGGTGCTGCTCCTCTCTTTGCTGTCACTCACGAGCCCCCTTGGTGTCTCTTGCTCTGGAAACTCTTGCTCTGAGCAGCAGAGGTGGCTGAGCTGAGCCAAAAAGCAACCCTGCTCCCTTCTGCTCATCTCCTTTCCTGCTTCTGCTGCTCCAGCCACGGGCAGCCTCTCAGCTTTGGCCCTGGAGGCTGCTCTGCCCCATGGGACCTTCATCCCTGGAGGAACCTCAGCCCTGATGGAACCTGCAGAGAAGTGCCCTCCAAGCTCTGGGCCCTTGTCACCACAGCTTGGCCCACCCCTGGGAGCAGCCAAACCAGCAGGAACCCAGCTCAGGAGCTGGGAGATCTTCTTGTTGAGGCCCTTGGAGTCACTCCTGTGTTCCTGGGGTGGGGGTGGGAGCCCCATCCCTGCCTCCTGCTTGTGTGGCTGAGATTTGTCCCCTGCGAACAGTTGTGCTGCTGGGACAGGGTGGTGGAGCTTCCCCAGGGGCTGCTCAGGGCTCACAGCACAGCGATCCTGCCTGGGAAATGTTCCTGCAGGGGGGAAGAAAGTAGGCAGGGCAGGCAGGGGGTGCGGGCAGGGTGGGCAGGGGTGCAGGCAGGGCAGGGGTGTGGGCAGGGTGGGCAGGGGTGCAGGCAGGGCAGGGATGCAGGCAGGGCAGGGGTGCAGGCAGGGCAGGGATGCAGGCAGGGCAGTGGTGCAGGCAGGATGGGCAGGAGGGCAGGCAGGGCAGGGGTGCAGGCAGGATGGGCAGGGGTGCAGGCAGGGCAGGGGTGTGGGCAGGATGGGCAGGGGTGCAGGCAGGGCAGGGTGGGCAGGGGTGCAGGCAGGGCAGGGATGCAGGCAGGATGGGCAGGGGTGCAGGCAGGGCAGTGGTGCAGGCAGGGCAGTGGTGCAGGCAGGATGGGCAGGAGGGCAGGCAGGGCAGGGGTGCAGGCAGGATGGGCAGGGGTGCAGGCAGGGCAGGGGTGTGGGCAGGATGGGCAGGGGTGCAGGCAGGATGGGGAGGGATGCAGGCAGGGCAGGGATGCAGGCAGGATGGGCAGGAGGGCAGGCAGGGTGGGCAGGGGTGCAGGCAGGATGGGCAGGCAGGGGTGCAGGCAGGATGGGCAGGCAGGGCAGGAGGGCAGGCAGGATGGGCAGGCAGGGTGGGCAGGAGGGCAGGCAGGGCAGGAGGGCAGGAAGGATGGGCAGGCAGGGTGGGCAGGGGTGCAGGCAGGATGGGCAGGCAGGGTGGGCAGGAGGGCAGGCAGGATGGGCAGGCGGGGTGGGCAGGGGGGCAGTCCTGACCCAGGCCCCCTGCCCTGACCCGGGTCCCCCCGTGCCCCCAGCTCTGCGGTGCAGACCCTGCAGGTGCTGCTGGCCCGGGCTGGCTCTGAGCAGGTGGCCCAGGCCGTGGGCAGCGCGGGCGGCTGGGACATGATGGCGAGTCCTGAGAGGCACCACGAGGGCATCGCCCTGCTGGCCGGGTAAGGACCTGCCCCCTGAACCCCCGGACCCCCCACCAGCCCCCCAGCCCCCTGCCTGACCCCCCGCCAGCCCCTGGCACCTCCCCAGGGCTGCACGGCTGGGAATGGGGGTGGGTGCATCGTGTCCCAGGGAGCTGTGCCGTGTCCCAGGGAGCTGTGCCATGTCCCAGGGAGCTGTGCCGTGTCCCAGGGAGCTGTGCCGTGTCCCCAGGGAGCTGTGCCATGTCCCATGTCCCCAGGGAGCTGTGCCGTGTCCCAGGGAGCTGTGCCATGTCCCATGTCCCCAGGGAGCTGTGCCGTGTCCCAGGGAGCTGTGCCGTGTCCCAGGGAGCTGTGCCATGTCCCATGTCCCCAGGGAGCTGTGCCATGTCCCATGTCCCAGGGAGCTGTGCCATGTCCCATGTCCCCAGGGAGCTGTGCCGTGTCCCAGGGAGCTGTGCCATGTCCCATGTCCCCAGGGAGCTGTGCTGTGTCCCAGGGAGCTGTGCCATGTCCCATGTCCCATGTCCCAGGGAGCTGTGCCATGTCCCCAGGGAGCTGTGCCATGTCCCATGTCCCATGTCCCCAGGGAGCTGTGCCGTGTCCCAGGGAGCTGTGCCATGTCCCCAGGGAGCTGTGCCATGTCCCATGTCCCAGGGAGCTGTGCCATGTCCCAGGGAGCTGTGCCATGTCCCATGTCCCATGTCCCAGGGAGCTGTGCCATGTCCCCAGGGAGCTGTGCCATGTCCCATGTCCCATGTCCCCAGGGAGCTGTGCCATGTCCCAGGGAGCTGTGCCATGTCCCATGTCCCAGGGAGCTGTGCCATGTCCCAGGGAGCTGTGCCGTGTCCCAGGGAGCTGTGCCATGTCCCAGGGAGCTGTGCCGTGTCCCTGGCTGGTGGTGCAGGAGGACAGCAGCAGCAATCTGGGACTTCCCAGTCCTTGCAAAAACGCCTTGTCCAACCCCCCAACCCCTTGGGAGTGTCTCATCCAACCCAGCGCCTCTGCTGGGTCCCCACGGTGGCGGGAGGGGACAAGCCCGGCCAGGCCCACCAGGTTTCCCATCTCGGGTGCCCTCCTGGTGTTGGCTGAGGGCAGCGAGGCCGGGGGAGGCCCCGTGGGGGTCCCGGGGGCAGGAGGGACCCCTGAGACGTGTCCCCTCCGTCGGCAGCGCCATGGCGCGGCACGCCGGGCCCCGGCTGCCCCTGGTGGTGAAGAACCTGATCCCCACGCTCAGCAGCGTCTTCGACAGCCAGAGGGTCACCACCACGGCCTTCTTTGCAGAGGTGAGCTGGGCCCACGGGGGTCACTGTCTGTCTGTTCATCCCTCCATCCCTCCCTCCATCCCTCCATCCACCCATCCATCCCTCCATCCATCCGTCCCTCCACCCATCCCTCCATCCATCCCTCCATCCCTCCATCCATTCCTCCATCCCTCCATCCCTCCATCCATCCCTCCATCCATCCATCCATCCCTCCATCCATTCCTCCATCCCTCCACCCATCCCTCCATCCCTCCATCCATTCCTCCATCCCTCCACCCATCCCTCCATCCCTCCATCCATCCCTCCGTCCCTCCATCCATCCATCCATCCCTCCCTCCCTCCATCCATCCGTCTCTCCACCCATTCCTCCATCCATCCATCCATCCCTCCACCCCTCCATCCATCCATCCCTCCACCCCTCCATCCATCCATCCATCCATCCATCCATCCATCCATCCATCCGTCCCTCCATCCCTCCCTCCCTCCATCCATCCCTCCATCCATCCATCCATCCCTCCACCCATCCCTCCACCCATCCGTCCATCCCTCCACCCATCCCTCCATCCCTCCATCCATCCATCCCTCCATCCATCCCTCCATCCATCCATCCCTCCACCCCTCCATCCATCCATCCATCCATCCATCCATCCATCCATCCATCCCTCCATCCCTCCCTCCGTCCCTCCACCCATCCCTCCATCCCTCCCTCCATCCATCCATCCATCCATCCATCCACCCACCCATCCATCCATCCATCCCTCTTTCCCTGCTCAGCTGGAGAGCAGCCAGGATGAGGGTTAAACCAGGGCTTGTCCTCCTCACCTTCCCTTGGGCACCGTGTCCAGTTCTGGGGTCCCCAGCACAGGAAGGACACGGAGCTGCTGGAGAGGCCAGCGGAGGCCCCGGAGATGCTGGGAGGGCTGGAGCAGCTCTGCTCTGGAGCCAGGCTGGGAGAGCTGGGGTGTTCAGCCTGGAGAAGAGAAGGCTCCAGGGAGACCTGAGAGCACCTTCCAGTGCCTGAAGGGGCTCCAGGAAAGCTGGGGAGGGGCTTGGGCCAAGGGCAGGGAGGGATGAGAGCAGGGGGAAGGGTTTCCAGCTGGCAGAGGGAGCTGGAGCTGAGATGGGAGGGAGAAATTCTGGGCTGTGAGGGTGGGGAGAGCCTGGCCCAGGTTGCCCAGGGAAGCTGTGGCTGCCCCATCCCTGGCAGTGTTGAAGGGCAGGTTGGATGGGGCTTGGAGCAGCCTGGGCTGCTGGGAGGTGTCCCTGCCCATGCAGGGTGGCACTGGGTGGGCTTTGAGGTCCCTCCAACCCAACCCAGTCTGTGATTCTGTGAAGTGCCCCAGCACCTTCCTAGCCCACCTCACCTCACCTGGAGGTCCATCTGGGGGGGTGAGGACTTCCCTTTGGTGCAGGTCTCAGGGATTTCTCCTGGTTCCCAGGGCTTGCTCAGCCTTCCCACATCTCCCCAACTCGGACTCCTTGGTTTTCATGATTTCATTGCAATAAATTAATCCCAGTTCCTTAAACCCAAGGACCTCCAAGGAGATGTGGGGGCCCCCAACCCTGTCCCTGGACAGTGGGAAGACGGAGCAGGGGAGCAAGGCAGGTCTGCCCAGGCTCTTCCTGCTGACACAGCCATCATCTCCCTGCTGGTCCATGCTGCCCTTGTCCTCTCCGTGCTGAGGTTCTCCTCTGCTTCAGCTCCTCAACAGTAACGTGGTGAACGACCTGATCCTGCTGGAAACCATGCTGGACAACATGACAGGGAGGCAGAAGGATCCCTGCCAGCTGGTGCGGGTGCTGGCGCTGCGGGGACTGGGCAACGTGGCCTCGGGATCGCCCGAGAAGGTGAGAGCCTGGAGGGCCTGGTGGGAGAAGGGGGCCTGGAGACCCCAGGAGATGCTGCTTGTCAAAGCTGGGGTGGACCTTTGGACCTTGTGCCACCTCCTCAGCTGGTGACAGCACCTCCAAAGGGGAGGTGGGCAGCTTGTCCCGTGTGTCCCCGCTGCTGCGGGGCTGCTCAGCTTCACATCCCTCCTGGCTTCTGGAGACACCTCTGGGAAGCCTGGGCTTGGAGGAGACACCTCTGGGAAGCCTGGGCTTGGAGGAGACAACTCTGGGAAGCCTGGGCTTGGAGGAGACACCTCTGGGAAGCCTGGGCTTGGAGGAGACAACTCTGGGAAGCCTGGGTTTGGAGGAGGACCTGGCCTCCTGGATGGGACACTGGGTGGTCCCAACAGCCCAGGTCCCCTGCAGGGCTGCCCAGCAGCTGCAGGTCTGTGCCAGTCCCAGGAGCCCATCCCTCCTTCCTGCTGCTCTGGTGCCTTCCCCAGCTGCCAAGTGGCTCCTTAAAGGCCACGTTGATCCCTGGTCCCAGGGATGAGGGTCAGGCAGGAATGTGGTTGGAATTCCCAGTTCTGAGGCAGTTTGTGCGGGAGACACGTCCGTGGAGGGGCTTGGAGCAGCCTGGGCTGCTGGGAGGTGTCCCTGCCCATGCAGGGGTGGCACTGGATGGTCCTCAAGGTCCCTCCAACCCAGCCCAGGCTGGGATGGGATGAGCCCGTGCAGTTTGGGTGGTGGCAGAGACGTGGTTTCCAGCCCGTGGGGATCCCTGCCCAGTGCAGGTCCCTCCCTCCACGCTCTGCCAGGGACAGTTGGGTGATGCCAGCCTGGAGAGCAGGGGCTGCAGGGTTAGAACCAGAGGACCATGGAATGGCTCTGCTTGGAAAAGACCTTCAGGATCATCATGTCCAACCAGAACCCAGCCCTACCAAGCCCAGTGCTTAAACCACGTCCCTCAGCACCATCTCCAGGGCTTGGAAACCCCTCCAGGGATGGGGACTCCCCCCTGCCCTGGGCAGCCTGGGCCAGGCCCTGACAACCCTTGCCAGGAAGGAATTGTTCCCCAGATCCAACCTCAACCTCCCCTGGCACAACTTGAGGCCGTTCCCTCTTGTCCCAGGGCTTGTTCCTGGGGAGCAGAGCCCGACCCCCCTGGCTCCAACCTCCTCTCAGGCAGCTGCAGAGCCAGCAGGTCTCCCCTCAGCCTCCTTTGCTCCAGGCTCAACACCCCCAGCTCCCTCAGCCACTCCCTGTCCCATCATCCCAGGTGGCTCAGGGACAGTTGTCCCTCTGTCCCTCCTCACCCTATCCCACTGGGCCACACTGGAGCAGCACGGTGGGGTTTGCAGGGCATCAGATGACACCAGCCTTGATGTTCCTCATGCAAACAACATCTCCCCCTTTGCTGTGTGTCCACCAGCTCTAGTGACATCATGAGACAGCAGATGGTGGTTCCAGCAGGAGGGAACCCGCTGGTGATGGGCAGTGACCTCGTGCCATGACTGGCCTGTCCCCAAACCCCTTTGCCCACAGCAGCTGGAAACCCAGTCTCCTTCCAGCTCCTCCCAGCTGGAAGATGGTGGGGACAGAAGCCTGGGGTGGAACACCCAGGGGACGTGGTCCTGGCCAAGGCTCACCCCGTGGGGGCTGGTTTCATGGCTGCTTCCCTTGCAGGTGAGGAAGCACGGGGCCAAGCTCCTGGCCTCCATGGTCAATGGCATGGATGACAAAGATGACCCCAACAACCTGGTTGCCCTGGAGGCCATGTCCAGCCTCTCCAAGCTCCTGGATCACGTGGAAGAGAGAGACATCCAGTCCATGCTCCTCCACATTGCCATCAGGATCCGGCCTTTCTTCGACAGCGTAAGGACCGTGCTGGGGCACCGAGCTCCGGCCACCTCCACGGGTCCCACACGGCTCACCTGCCCACCAAGGACCTGCCCCGTGCAGGTGGACCCGTGGGAGGAGCAGGGGGTCTTCTGAGGACATCCCTGGGTGCAGGCAGCTCTGCAGGGCTGGGGGGAGGAGGTCAGGCCACCCTGTCCCCAGCTGAGCCCTGGGCAGGGGCTGCGTGAGGACAGGGTGGGGTTGGGAAGTGGAGGTGGCCCTTGAGTTGTCCCCTTGGGGCTTTTCTGCACGGGGGTGTGGAGAGAGGACAAGGGGCAGTGGTTGGAAGCTTAAGGAGGAGAGATTCAGGTTGGACATCAGGAAAAAGTTCCTTCCTGTGAGGGTGGGGAGAGCCTGGCCCAGGTTGCCCAGGGAAGCTGTGGCTGCCCCATCCCTGGCAGTGTTGAAGGGCAGGTTGGATGGGGCTTGGAGCAGCCTGGGCTGCTGGGAGGTGTCCCTGCCCGTGCAGGGGGTTGGATCTAGATGATCTTTAAGGTCCTTCCCAACCCAAACCCTTCCATGATTGGATTCTATGATTCTATGTCTCCTCCACAATGGCAGGAAGTTCTTGAGCAGGACCTGGGTGATGTGGGTGCCCTGGGGCAGGAACAAGGGTTGGGGAGAGGGGAGAAGTCCTCTCTGGGTGGCTGTCCCAGGGGCTTCACTGCCTATTGCAGTCTCTGTCCACCCCAAACCCCTCCAGCATCACCATGGGAAGCTTGATGCTTCTCCTGCCCAGATACCACCTTGAGCTCCCCCAGGGCGGAGCTGCTGCTGTCCCACTGGGACATGTTCCACAAGCTCCTCCCCATGGGTCCAGGCAACCCCAGGCACTAATCCAGGCTGGGTGGAGGCTGGATGGAAAGCAGCCCCGAGGAGAAGGGCCTGGGGGTGTTGGGTGATGTGGGTGGGTTCCTGCTGAGCCCCTGCTGTCCCCTCTGCCCCCAGGAGCAGCCCGAGCTCCGCCAGTCCTCCATCGTCCTCTTTGGCAACCTCACCAAGTTCAGCCAAGTCAACTGTGAAGTTTTCTTCGAGCAGATCCTCAATGGGCTGGTCCCACTGCTGCTGCACCTCCAGGACCCCAAGCTGGAGGTCATCAAGGTGAGTTGTCCCCCTGCCCACCAGGAGCTGGGGTTGTGTCTGGGAACCACAGAGTCCTTCTGGTTGGAAAAGACCTCTAAGGTCATTGAGTTCAACCACAGCCCAACCCTCCCATTAACCCAGCTCTACCCAGTCTAGTGCTGCCCCACGTCCCTCAGCACCATCTCCAGGGCTTGGAAACCCCTCCAGGGATGGGGACTCCCCCCTGCCCTGGGCAGCCTGGGCCAGGCCCTGACAACCCTTGCCAGGAAGGAATTGTTCCCCAGATCCAACCTCAGCCTCCCCTGGCACAACTTGAGGCCGTTCCCTCTTGTCCCAGGGCTTGTTCCTGGGGAGCAGAGCCCGACCCCCCTGGCTCCAACCTCCTCTCAGGCAGCTGCAGAGCCAGCAGGTCTCCCCTCAGCCTCCTTTGCTCCAGGCTCAACACCCCCAGCTCCCTCAGCTGCTCCTCACAAGTTCTCCAGACCCTTCTCTCCCTGCCCCAGGCCTGCAAGTTTGCCCTGCGCATGTGTGGGCCCAGCATGGGCTGTGAGGGGCTCTGTGACATGTTCCTCAACCACCTGCGGGAGGAGCGGAGCCTGCACTACGGGGAGTTCATGAACGACGTCTGCAAACACCTGGTGAGCACCTGCTGGAGGGGGTGGCACCAGGGATGGGGCTCCCATGGGGCTCTGTGCAGCGTGGTGGGGCTCCTGAAGGGGCTGCTGGTCCAAAAGGTCACGAAAAACCACACTGGTTTGGGTTGGAGGGACCTCAAAGCCCACCCAGTCCCACCCTGCATGAGCAGGGACACCTCCCAGCAGCCCAGGCTGCTCCAAGCCCCATCCAACCTGCCCTTCAACACTGCCAGGGATGGGGCAGCCACAGCTTCCCTGGGCAACCTGGGCCAGGCTCTCCCCACCCTCACAGCCCAGAATTTCTCCCTCCCATCTCAGCTCCAGCTCCCTCTGCCAGCTGGAAACCCTTCCCCCTGCTCCCATCCCTCCCTGCCCTTGTCCCAAGCTCCTCCCCAGCTTTCCTGGAGCCCCTTCAGGCTCTGGAAGCTGCTCCGGGGTTCTCTGGGTCCTGCTCCTGTGTCCGCACACGACAAGTCCACCCAGCCCAAGTGTGTTCCTGGACTGACCTTGGTCTCCCAGGAGCTCCAGGGCTTCCAGGAGATGGTTCCAGGCACCTCATCTCATGTCCTGCATGACATGCTTGGTGGCTCTTGGTCTCCTAGATGCAGAGCTACCCAGAGATGCTCAACCGCCTGGTCTCAACCAACCTCTTCTACTTCAAGAGCACCTGGGTGGACATCCGAGCAGCTGCCCCCATGTTCATTGGTGAGTCCCCAAGGTGCTCCTCGGGTGGGTGTCCTCTCCTCAGAAGGCTGTGTCCCCCACGTTGTCCTGGGAATGCTTTTGGTTCCCAGGCACGGCTGCTGGGAACGGGCAGGACATTTGGTGCCTCCGTGTCCTGCACCAACCTGCTCCTCCTGCTCTGATGTCCCCAGGTGGTGCCAGCAGCCCAGGAATGTTTCTCCAGCTGCTTCCACCAACGTTGGCTGAGTGCACAGTGTCTGCTGTCACCAGCTGGGGTGGAAAACACCTGCCCAGGTCACACCATGGTTTGAGTGACCAGCCTCTGGTCCTCACTGCCTACTCATGGTGGGGTTTCTGTGGAGGTTCCACAGAAGGTGCTGGTGCAGGGACAAGGGACCAGTGGCCAGTCATGTGTCACCATTACCTGTCTCCTTGGGTGTGGAGCTTCATGGTGACTCCAGAATTACTTCCTCAGGCTTCCTGGTGCTGCACGTGGATGAAGAACATGGTCATCAAGTGGACCTGGACCAGCTCATTTCAGGTCAGTAGGTGCTGCCACCCAGCACTGCCCTGGCTGGGGAGTCAGGACTCATCTCTGCCCGTGGGAGCTGGAGCTCAGACCCATGAGATGGGGCTCCCAGCTCCACTGGTGGGACCATGAACCCCCAAACCCTGCAGCCAGGCATGGTCCCACCATGAACCTCAAACCCCTCCGTTGAGGATGGCCCCACCATGAACCCTAAACCCCCCAGCCCATCGTGGCTCCACCAGCTGCACCACAAGCTCTGGTCCTCAGCTGGTGTCTCTGTGTCCACCAGGACCCTTGGCTGGTGGTTCCATGTCCATCAGGACCCTTGGCTGGTGTCTCTGTGTCCATCAGGCCCCTTGGCTGGTGTCTCCACATCCCCCAGGGCTCTGGGGCACTTGCAGGGCTCAGTCTGGGCAGGTGGGACCTGTTGGGGTTTCTTGGAGCCGCGTTCCCGGCCGAGGAGCCGCCTCAGGGGCCTCACCACAGGAAAAAAAAAAAAAAACCAGCCCCCTTGAAGCTGGTGGCCTTTTTGGAGCAGAGCTCAGTAATTTTCCTGGATTTCAGGGATTTTTTCCCTGTCACCGGTGACCTCATCGCACGCGGGCGCGGAAACTCGCGCCTGGTGCCAGAGGAGCTCGAAAAACACTAAAAAAGGGAAAAACGATCTTTCCGTTGGCTCCCCCAGCCCGTCCAGAGGCAGGAGGGCCCGTCTGCTGGAGACACGGGGAGGAGGAGAAGACAATCTGCCCGTGACTCACGCCGGGACCCGGCTCGGGTTGCAGGAGCTTCCGTCTTGAGCAGCTCGGGCTCCCGGGGGGGCTCTGGGGATGCAGCCCCTTCCCCGCCGGGCGCCCTGTGACTGCGGCACCTGGGGCTGCCTGAGCCGGGGGGGCTGCTGGGCTTGGGGTTTGCCTTTCTGGGTTTTCCCCCCCCCGCCCCCTTTTTTTTTGGGGGGGGGGGTCACTGGCGGCTCCTCCCGCGCCGGGCGAAGAAGCTCCTGGAAAAATGTGATGGGTTTTTTTTTTTTCCCCTTTTTTTACGGCTGAGGCAACAACACAAAAACCCACCAAGGGGGCTGGAACGTGTTTCCCGGCTGCCGGGAGCTGCTCCAGGCGTGAGGAAATCGGTGCTGAGAGGGGAGGTTTGGCCTCGGGGAGCTCAGGTCCAGCCCCTGCCCCCATCCCTGGCCCCAGGCAGCCCCCCAACCCATGAAGCTGCACCAGCTCCAACCCCATGAAGCTCCACCAGCTCCAACCCAACCCCATGAAGCTCCACCAGCTCCAACCCAACCCCATGAAGCTCCACCAGCTCCAACCCAACCCCATGAAGCTCCACCAGTTCCAACCCAACCCCATGAAGCTCCACCAGCTCCAACCCAACCCCATGAAGCTCCACCAGCTCCAACCCAACCCCATGAAGCTCCACCAGTTCCATCCCAACCCCATGAAGCTCCACCAGTTCCATCCCAACCCCATGAAGCTCCACCAGCTCCAGCCCAGCACCACAAGGAGTCCTGGTGGTCCCACAGGGCTGGAACCTCCTCAGCACCAGCTCCTGGGTCGCAGAGCTGAGGGGTGTTGTGGGTCTGGGGTCCCTGTTCTCCTCTAGGACTGAGGAGGGGGGGATGGACCCTGACGCTGGAGTGTGGAGGGTCTTGCTGGTGTGATGGAGCAAAGCCTGGAGGTGGCTGGGGCACAGGGGTGGGTGGCCATGGCCCCTGGTGTGTCATCATGGAACCAGGGGATGGTTTGGGTTGGAGGGACCTCAAAGCCCACCCAGTGCCACCCCTGCACGGGCAGGGACACCTCCCAGCAGCCCAGGCTGCTCCAAGCCCCATCCAACCTGCCCTTCAACACTGCCAGGGATGGGGCAGCCACAGCTTCCCTGGGCAACCTGGGCCAGGCTCTCCCCACCCTCACAGCCCAGAATTTCTCCCTCACATCTCAGCTCCAGCTCCCTCTGCCAGCTGGAAACCCTTCCCCCTGCTCCCATCCCATCCCTTCTCACCAACCTGTCTCTGCTCTCTCCTTCCAGCTCTGAACCTGCTCCTCAAGGACCCCGTTCCCGCCGTCCGGGTGAAGGTGGCCGAGACCTTGGGTCGCCTGGTCAGGATCCTGTGACCCCAGGACCCCCCTGCCACCCCCAGCAGCAATAGGTGGGTGGGCTCCTCGGCCCCCAGCCCCACGGCCACGTCTTCCTGCCTCCAGCACCTGCCCAGGGGCTGCTCCTCCTGCCTCCCACGGCAGCTCCAGCCTCTTCCTCTGCTCCCACCACCCCACGGGGACAACCCGGCACCTCCCACGTCCCCTCCCAGGATCAGCTCGGCACAAACTGTGGCCACCAGGGTGGGCCAGAGGACACGGGTGGGCAGGTGGCCCCTCTTCCGCAGGCTGCTGGAGAAAGGGCTCCTTGACTTGGTTGACTTATGGGATGAAGGGCCTGGGGCAGGGGAACGTGGTGGCAGCACGTGGAGGGAAGGGGCTGGAGCTGGGGATGGGGCTGGCAGTGTCCCCATGTCCCCCCAAGGGGGGTGGCAGTGACCCCAGAACCCCCCCAGGGGGGTGGCAGTGTCCCCACACCCCCACAAATGGGTGGAAGTGTCCCCACGCCCCCACCAGGGAGGTGGCAGTGACCCCAGGACCCCCCCAGGGGGTCTGGCAGTGACCCCAGCACCCTCCCAAAGGGGTGGCAGTGTCCCCAGGACCCCCCCAAGGGGTCTGGCAGTGACCCCAGGACCTCCCACAAGGGGGTGGCAGTGTCCCCAGGACCCCCCACCCACCCCGAGCTCCAGCTCATCCTGGAGCAGGGATGGATCCTGAGCCCCCACCCCAAGGTGCCTCCAGCCCCTTGTCCCACCTTCCTGGTCCCTGATGCTGAACACGGGGTCCTGCCCCCCCAGCCCCCGCCCCCCAGGTCCCCCCAGGGTGGGTGTGACCCCCACCCCCCCACATGTACATAGAGGGTTTTTAAATAAAGCTCTTTGCTCCCCAGGTGCTGCTCTGGGTAAAGGGGTGACCCCTCCCCAAGGTGTGACTCCCCCCAAGGTGTGACCAGGGTCACAGGCGGGTTTGGGGAAGATGTGGGGGGTCTCCTGCCCCCCCCCCCCTTGCCAAAGGAGGAGGCCAACCCTGGTCCTGGCTCCATCCATGGACCCCCTCGAGCTGGTCCTGCCCCACCTGAGCAGCACTGGTGGCCCAGCTCCTTGTCACCTTTCTGCCCCTGCTCTGGTCACCTCTGGGCTCTTCTCCTTTGGGCAGGGATCCTGTTCCACATCCTGGTGGTCCCTGGGATCCTGTGCTGGGATGTGTGTGACCCAGGGGGGTGGGCATGGGCTGGGGCCTTGGTGGGATCATCCTGGTTGGAAGGGACCTTGAAGATCATCGAGTCCAACCATAACCTAAATCCCCCTACACAGAGTTGTGGAATGGGTTGGGGTGGAGGGACCTGAAAGCCCACCCAGTCCCACCCCCTGCCCAGGGACACCTCCCACCAGCCCAGGCTGCTCCAAGCCCCATCCAAGTGATGGAGAACCCCACAAAAAGCTCTGGAGATGGGCAGGGATGGAGAAGACCATGAGAGCTCTGGGGCTGTTGGGTGGAGAGTCCCACACTGGGCTGGGGAGGCAGCAGCACCAAGGGGGTTTGGGGTTGGGGGGGTGGGTCCACGTGTCCCCTCCACCCTCGATCCAGCCCAGGCTGAGGTGGGAATGGCAGGAGAAGGTGGCACGGGGTTGTATCCAAAAGAGTTTAATGGGAAGGCCCCAGAAGTCCATGTATTCCAGGGAGGTGGTTTGGGGGGGCACAGGCTACGTGTAGAGCCGGATGGTGCCATCAGCCCCGGAGGAGAAGACCCAGGGCTGGGTGGGGTGGAAGAGCACGTCGAGGACGCCCAGGTCCAGCGTTGGCACGTGGCCCTTCAGCACCTTGACAGGCACCAGCAGGGGGTTCTGCAGCAGGTCACTGTGGTGGAGGAGACAGGTCAGAGCAGGGTTTGGCTCCCGACCAGCGCTGGGGCAGCCCCAGAGTCACCCCACAAAGGCTGCAGCTCCCCCCAGGCACAGGCAGCCACGCCAGGGCTCTGCTGGGAGGCTGCTGGCTGGAGGAGAGGGCGTGGGACATGGACTCACCCAAGCAGAGAGGGGTTTGGGTTGGAGGGACCTCAAAGCCCACCCAGTGCCAGCCCTGCATGGGCAGGGACACCTCCCAGCAGCCCAGGCTGCTCCAAGCCCCATCCAACCTGCCCTTCAACACTGCCAGGGATGGGGCAGCCACAGCTTCCCTGGGCAACCTGGGCCAGGCTCTCCCCACCCTCACAGCCCAGAATTTCTCCCTCACATCTCAGCTCCAGCTCCCTCTGCCAGCTGGAAACCCTTCCCCCTGCTCCCATCCCTCCTGCCCTTGTCCCAAGCCCCTCCCCAGCTTTCCTGGAGCCCCTTCAGGCACTGGAAGGTGCTCTCAGGTCTCCCTGGAGCCTTCTCTTCTCCAGGCTGAACACCCCAGCTCTCCCAGCCTGGCTCCAGAGCAGAGCTGCTCCAGCCCTCCCAGCATCTCCGGGGCCTCCTCTGGCCTCACTCCAACAGCTCCCAGAACCCCCCCAGGACCCCCCCACTTACTTGTAGACCATCCCATGGCAGACAATGACTGTCCCGTCGTCCGAGGCCGAGGCGAAGAGCGGGTAGTGCCTGTGAAAGGCCACGCTCCTCAGAGCCTTCTTGTGGTGCCTGCAAAGACACCAGGCACCATGTTGGGGCTGGGGGGACACAATCTGCCCCTGTCCCAACCCTTGGCCAGGGCACATGGCCAAGTTGATGGACCCCAAGTTCCACATGGGAGGGGAGAGGACAACTGGGACAGACTGGAACGTGCCATGAGCAGCTCAAACCAGCCCAGCTCCTGCTGGAGGCTTTGTCCCCAGCCTGAGCCTGGGAGGTCATAGAAGCATCAGGGTTAGCAAGGAGCTCTGGAGATCACCCCTCCAAGCCCCCAGAGCAGGGTCACCCCCAGCAGGGCCCACAGGAACCTCCAGAGGGGCTGGGGTGTCTCCAGAGAAGGAGCCTCCTCAGCCTCTCTGGGCAGCCTGGCCCAGGGCTCTGCCACCCTCACAGGCAACAAGTTCCTCCTCATGGGGAGCTTGACCCTCCTGTGCTCCAGCTTGTGCCCGTGGCCCCTTGTCCTGTCCCTGGGCAGCCCTGAGCAGAGTCTGGTCCCCCCTGCTGACCCCCTGCAGATACTGCTCAGCCTTGAGGAGACCCCCCCTCAGGCTCCTCCTCTCCAGCTGAACAGCCCCAGCTCCCTCAGCCTTTCCTCCCAGGCAGATGCTCCAGCCCCTCAGCATCTTGGGGGCCCTGCCCTGGACTCTCTCCAGCAGCTCCTTGGCCTCTAAGCACCTGGGCAGCCCAGAACATCCCCACCCTGGCACACGGTGGGACACCCAGGCACTGGGCCGGGATGGCAGCTCCCAGCACAGCCCTGATGGGCTCCATCCTGCTGCCAGGTCCCAGGAGAAGGAGCAACCCTGGGAAGAGCCTGGTGGGCTTTGGGGGGACAGGAGCACTCACCGCAGCAGCTGGTAGGGTCTGGTGGAGAGGTCCAGGTCAAACCAGGCCAGTTTGCTGTCATAGCTGCCACAGATGATGTTGTCACCTGTGAGAGGGACCAGGGTGTGAGTGGGGACAGCAGAGACCTCCAGGATGCTCCTGGAGGAGCAGGCTGCTCCGCCCGGGGCTCCTTGAGGAGCAACCCCAGCACGTACCTCCAGGGTGGATGGCCATGCTGGAGACCCACTTGCAGTTGGTCATCAGCTTCTTGGTGAGCTCCTGCTTGAGGAGGTTGTAGACACGGACGTAGCGCTGGGTGGCCACGAAGAAGTAGGGCCTGATGGGGTGGAAGAGGACACACTGCACCAGCCCCTTGCTGCGGCGGAACGGGCTCTGGCTCCAGCGCTTGCTGCTCTGGTGGATCAGCACCTGCATGTTGCTGTTGTCTGACACCACGCTGGCAAAGTAGTCCCCTTTGCCATGCCAGGTCACCTGCTTCACAGCCTGCAGGACACGGAACCACAGAATCATCCTGGGTGGAAGGGAGCTTGAAGATCATTGAGTCCAACCATAACCTAAGTCCCCCGACCATGACCTGATTTACCCGTTCAGTGCTGAAATCACGTCCCTCAGCACATCTACCTTTCTCCTGAACAGCCTGTTCCACTGTCCAACCACTCTCTGGGTAAAGAAATTCTTTCTAATCTCCTCCCCTGGAGCAGCTCCAGGTCATTTCCTCTGGTCCTGTTACCTGGGAGAAGAGCCCAACTCCCACCTCACCCCAGCCTCCTCTCGGGGTGGTTGTGGAGAGCAGTGAGGTTTCCCCTCAGCCTCCTCTTCCTGAAACTAAACATCCCCAGTTCCCTCAGCCTCTCCTCACAGGGCTTGTTCTCCAGGCCTTTCACCAGCTCGACATCACAGGCTGCCCCAGAGAGGTTGTGGAGTCTCCTTCTCTGAAGACTTTCAAGACCCCTCTGGATCTGAGGGATCTGCCCTAGTGGTTTTTGGCCCTGCTCTGGCAGGGGGGTTGGACTCGATGATCTTCAGAGGTCCCTCCCAACCCCTGATATTCTGTGACTGGGTCATGACTGGCACTGCCCCAGGTCCCCTCAGCCCAGGGGAGAGTTATAGAATCGTAGAACCATTCAGGATGGAGGAGCCCCTTGGGATCAGAGTCCAACCATCAGCCCTACTCTACAAAGTTCTCCCCTAAACCAGCTCCACCAACACCACATCCAAACGACCCTTAGACACACCCAGGGATGGTGACTCCACCACCTCCCTGGGCAGCCTGTTCCAGAGTCTGACCACTCTTGCTGTGAAAAAATTGTTCCTGATGTCCAGTCTGAACCTCCCCTGGTGCAGCCTGAAGCCCTTCCCTCTTGTTCTGTCACTGATGACCTGTGAGAAGAGACCAGCACCCACCTCTCTACAATGACCTTTCAGGTAGTTGTAGAGACTGATGAGGTCTCCCCTCAGCCTCCTCTTCCTCACACTAAACATTCCCAGCTCCTTCAAGTGTTCTTCATCAGATTGATTCTCCAGGCCCTTCCCCAGCTCTGTTGCCTCCTCTGTCCTCACTCCAGCACCTCAAGATCTCTCTGGAATTGAGGTGCCCAAAACTGGACACAGCACTCCAGGGGTGGCCTCACCAGTGCTGAGCACAGGGGGACAATCACCTCTCTGCTTCTGCTGGCCACACTATTTCTAAGACAAGCCAGGATGCCACTGGCTTTCTTGGCCACCTGGGCACACACTGGCTCATGTCATTAGAACCCCCAGGTCCTTTCCTGCCAGACCCTTCCAGCCACACTTCCCCAAGCCTGGAGCGTTGCCTGGGGTTGTTGTGGCCCAAGTGCAGGATGTCTGGATGTGGTGTTGGTGGACGAAGGGTCGTTGGGATGTGGTGTTGGTGGATATTGTGGAGTAGGGCTGATGGTTGGGCTCGGTGATCCCAAGGGGCTTCTCCAACCTGAACAGTTCTACGATTCTGTGATTCTGTGATTCTCTGCCCCGGCCCTTGGCCCTGCTGAAGCTCCTGCTCCTTGAGATGAGCCCAACCACCCGATCTACCCAAGCCCCCTCCCCCAGGTGCCCGTCCTGCCTTGCTGTGCTGGAGCAGCAGGCGGATGCCCCTGCCCTGCTCCTCGGGGCTGGGCACTGCCCAGCGCACCGGCTGCACTCGCTCCTCCTCCGGCGCCACGTAGGACTCCAGCAGCTGGTCGGTGGCCCCATAGAGCAGCTTGTCCCCAAGGCAGGGGTTGACCAGCAGCACCGACTGCTCCCTGCAAGGTAGGGAAGAGCGGATGGGTGAGAGCAGAGGAATCCCTTCCCACCAGCCCTGTGCCACCACGGGATGGTCCTGCACAGGGACAGAAACACGGGGAGGGAGGCGTGGGATGCTGCAAGCAGCCAGGACCTTCTGTAAGGCCAGCAAAGGGACAAGAGGGAGGGAATGGGGGACCCCTGTCATAGCCTGAGGGGCCCTGGGAGGATGGTGGGGAGTGGCTGGTGCCTCCACAGAACAGTGAAGGCCACCACAAGAAGAATGAGGGTCACCAAATGAAGTGGGAGGCGGGGTCAGTGTGAGCAGAGGTGGCTTTGCACACCAGTGTGGCCACCCTCACTGCTGGGGGATGTCATGAGTCTACAGGTGCTCCCTGGGGATTTGGGAGAGAAAATGTTGTTGGAGTGGGTCTAGAGGAGGCCCCGGAGATGCTGGGAGGGCTGGAGCAGCTCTGCTCTGGAGCCAGGCTGGGAGAGCTGGGGTGTTCAGCCTGGAGAAGAGAAGGCTCCAGGGAGACCTGAGAGCACCTTCCAGTGCCTGAAGGGGCTCCAGGAAAGCTGGGGAGGGGCTTGGGACAAGGGCAGGGAGGGATGGGAGCAGGGGGAAGGGTTTCCAGCTGGCAGAGGGAGCTGGAGCTGAGATGGGAGGGAGAAATTCTGGGCTGTGAGGGTGGGGAGAGCCTGGCCCAGGTTGCCCAGGGAAGCTGTGGCTGCCCCATCCCTGGCAGTGTTGAAGGGCAGGTTGGATGGGGCTTGGAGCAGCCTGGGCTGCTGGGAGGTGTCCCTGCCCATGCAGGGGTGGCACTGGGTGGGCTTTGAGGTCCCTCCAACCCAACCCAGGCTGGGATCCTGTGATACAACTCCAGGCTTGGTTCCAGCCCCGGGAGCTCGTGCTGGGGCTGCAGGCCATGCTGGGACACTCACACACAGATGGCCACCAGGCAGATGGTGGGGTTGGGGTTCCAGGCGATACTCTTCACCACCCCCCCCACGGGCAGGGTCTTCATGCACCTGGCTGTGCTCACCTCCCAGAACCGCACGGAACCGTCATCGGAGCCTGCGACGGGGCGGGATCAGGACCCGGGCACGGCTCCCCCAGGGCCAGGGGGAAGAAACCCCCCCCCCAGAGGGACCCAGCAACCTCCCCTGGTTCTCCAGCAGGTTCTCCACCCGCTGTTGAACGTGACCAGGAGCTGCTGCTGGGAGAACAACCCCCCTGCCTGTGCTTCCCCCTCCCGGTGCTCCCGGAGCAGCTGCCGGGCTGGCCGGGCGCCTGGGCCAGCCCCAGGAGCAGGTTGCCAGCAGCGTGGCTGTGTCCCCCCGCTCTGTGTGCATGTGTGTGCGTGTGTCTTGTCCCCTCTCCGTGTGTCCCCCACCCCTCTTCCCCCTCCTCCCCGCGGGTTGGGGTTATTTTTAACTCCTGATCTCAGCCACTTTCCCAGCCCGGGGCCAGGAATTCCACGTTGTGCAACCGGAGCGCGGCAGCCGCCACCGGGAGCTGCAGCCTGGAAAACTCTGGCTGCTATAAAAAGCACATGTGGCCTGGAGCTGCATCTGCTCAGCAACCCCCAGACCCCCCCCCCACCCCGGCCCTGGACCCCCCCTGGCCCGTGGGGCTCCCCCACCTCCCACCCCTCCAGCCTCCCTCTCTCCAGCTGGGATCCAGGCTCCTAGGGTGGGGTCCCAAGGGGGGCTGGAAAAGCCTTCTGGAGGACACGGCCTGGGCAGGACTCCCTGGGATGCTCCAGCCTCTTGCCTGGGCTTCCCCTGGAGGAGGGGCTGGCAGGAAGGAGGGGACACTGGGGACAGGCCAGGCAGTGCCTGGTGTGACTGAGATTGTCCTGGACTGGGGAGGGAATCCTCACCTGAGACCAACCACTGCCCGCTGGGAGAGACGCTGAGGCACCGCACCAGGCTGGAGTGACCACGGTACACCTGGGAGGGAGATGGGAGGCAGGGAATGGCTCTGGGTGGGACAGAACGTGGAGATCCTGCAGTCCACCCATTCCCCCAGCCCTGCCAAGGCCACCACTGCCCCATGTCCCTCAGCACCATCTCCAGGGCTTGGAAACCCCTCCAGGGATGGGGACTCCCCCCCTGCCCTGGGCAGCCTGGGCCAGGCCCTGACAACCCTTGCCAGGAAGGAATTGTTCCCCAGATCCAACCTCAACCTCCCCTGGGCAACTTGAGGCCGTTCCCTCTTGTCCCAGGGCTTGTTCCTGGGGAGCAGAGCCCGACCCCCCCTGGCTCCAACCTCCTCTCAGGCAGCTGCAGAGCCAGCAGGTCTCCCCTCAGCCTCCTTTGCTCCAGGCTGGACACCCCCAGCTCCCTCAGCTGCTCCTCACAAGTTCTCCAGACCCTTCTCCTTCTGCTCCAGCCCCTTCCCCAGCTCCGGGGCCCTTCCCTGGACACATTCCAGCCCCTCCATGTCCCTTTTCTCACCCAAACCTGACCCCAGGATTTGAGGAGTCCCCAGTGCCCAGCACAGGAGGACAATCCCTGCCCTGCTCCTGCTGGCCACCCCAGTGCTGACACTAGCCAGGATGCTGGTGGCCAAGCCGGGCTCATTCTCATGCAGCCCAGCAGCTCCTCTGTGGTGACCTCCCTGCCTTGCCCTAGGTTCTTCAAGGAGGGAAATGGGGCAGGGGGTCATGTTTGTCTTGAGGACCACAGAGGTCCATGTGCCACCAACCCCTGCAGGTCCAGACCTGGGGGCTCTGCTTTTTCCCTCATCGTGTGCTGGGGACCCCAGAGCTGGACACAGTGCCCCAGGGGGGTCTCAGCTGAGCAGAGCAGAGTCCTTTTGGTTGGAGAAGCCCCTCCAGTCCAACCACTACCTAGCACTGGCACATGGCCACTCCACAACTGACCAGGACCAGCTTGAGCCCATCCCACTGCCATGGTCCCTTTGGCTCCCTGCATCCACTTACCAGGGCCTGGGTGGTGGGGAAGGGCTGCAGGTCCCGTGGCTTGGGCAGTTTGGGGATCAGGTCCTCAGGGTCCACGTTGACCTGTGAGAAGCAGGAGGTGAGATGGGGCCGGGCTGCACCCCAACCCCTGGTGCTGCCCCCCAGGGTGCACGGGCTGTGAAACCCTCCCAGGCCCAGCAGAGCCTCCGGGTGGAAAACCCCAGCTGGGAGGGTGCGAGGGGCGTGACAGGAGGGGAGGTGACAGGAGGAGGAGGTGACAGGAGGGGAGGTGACAGGAGGAGGGGGTGACAGGAGGTGGGGTGACAGGAGGAGGGGGTGACAGGAGGTGGGGTGACAGGACAGAGCTTTGGACACAGGGCTGTAGGTGAGGAGCAAGAGGCCACCAGGAGCAGGGCTTTGCGCCCCAGAGCAGCTGGGTGGCATCAGGGCACAACACCTTGAGCCAAGCCCAGTCCAAAATGATCCCGGGACACCTGGGGTGCAGCGTGTGGGGTGGGAGGAGCCCTCACCCTCATCTTCCTCTGTCGGGGGCAGAGGTAGAGGTCGAGGCAGCGCTCGAAGCGCTCGTGGATGAAGCGCGGGTAGGCGGGCACGGCGCGCAGGCAGCGGAACCGCTGCGGCACCACGCTCAGCTTCCGCTCCTGCGGCTCCTGCTGCTCCCAGGCCAGCTTCTGGGGGGACACACACACATGGGTGGGCACGGGGGAGCAGAACAGAGAGATGCCCCCTCCCCCCCCCGAGCCCAGCAAGAACCGTCTTTCAGCCAGTTGCTCGTGGTCCAGCTGTGAGACATCCCTGTGCCCCAGCGTCCCCCCCAGCTCTGCCTCCAGCAGAGTCATCCTCACCCTGCCAGGTTCTCCTGCCCTCCTCATCCTTCCAGGTTCCCCTGCCCTCCTCAAGGTTCCAGGACTTCCCTAACTTCCTCATCCTGCCAGGTTTTCTTGCCTGACTTTGCCCCCCAACCCCTGGGCTGATGGTGCCTCTGGACACAACATGCCAGGATGGTCCCCGTGCCAGGAGAACCCCCCAGGAGCTCAGCTTGGAGGCTGCACCTTGTGGTCACTGCCCGGGAGGAGGCCCCACTCCTGCTGTTCATATGCATGGGGCTGAGGAACCTGTGCTTTCATTTCTATGGAATGGTTTGGGTTGGAAGGGACCTGAAAGCCCACCCAGTGCCACCCCTGCATGGGCAGGGACACCTCCCAGCAGCCCAGGCTGCTCCAAGCCCCATCCAACCTGCCCTTCAACACTGCCAGGGATGGGGCAGCCACAGCTTCCCTGGGCAACCTGGGCCAGGCTCTCCCCACCCTCACAGCCCAGAATTTCTCCCTCCCATCTCAGCTCCAGCTCCCTCTGCCAGCTGGAAACCCTTCCCCCTGCTCCCATCCCTCCCTGCCCTTGTCCCAAGCCCCTCCCCAGCTTTCCTGGAGCCCCTTCAGGCACTGGAAGGTGCTCTCAGGTCTCCCTGGAGCCTTCTCTTCTCCAGGCTGAACACCCCAGCTCTCCCAGCCTGGCTCCAGAGCAGAGCTGCTCCAGCCCTCCCATCATCTCCGGGGCCTCCTCTGGCCTCTCCAGCAGCTCCGTGTCCTTCCTGTGCTGGGGACCCCAGCCTGGCCCCAGCCCTGCAGGGGGGTCTCAGCAGAGGGGACAATCCCTCCCTGGCCCTGCTGGTCACCTGCTGGGGAAGCAGCCCAAGACATGGGAGGTTTCTGGTCTCCAGCTCATGGTGGGTCCTGGCACCTCCTGAACTCCCCTGTGTTCCCAGCCTCTCCCTGTGTCTCAGGACCCCTCAGGACCCCCTCCTCACCTCCTCCTCGCTGAGCAGGTACTCGGGGGGGGGGTTGTAGGACTCCTCGTGCCCAGGCAGCTTCATCTTGGGGGCCGGGACGTGCATCTTGTGGCGGCCCAGGATGGAGTTGGGATCCTCGTGGGCCCACAGGTCGTAGTAGGTGGGCGTGTCATCCTTGGGCTTCCGAGGCTTGATCCAGCCCATCTTGATGGCATGGACCAGCTTGGAGACCTGTGGGGCCAGCAGAGGTCAACCCCAGGAGCTGAAGGACTCCTCAGGCTTGGGGAGGAGGAGGTGTGGGACGTGAGGATGGAAAGGAAAAGCTGCCAAGCAGAGCTCCCTGAGGAGGACTTGGCACGATCCTCTGGAGCGGGAGCAATCGTGGGGGTGGGTGGCCCATGGCAGGGACAGGGGGGACTCCTGGGCAGGAGAATGACCCCAGACACCAGCAGAGCTTGGCTCTGTGCCCCCAAGGTGCCCTCAGCCCTCTCACCTTCTCCTTCTCGATGAGGGAAGGGATGAAGCTCCTCTTGTCCGCCGGACGATTGGTCACCGGGTGGATCATCACCTCGTGGCTGAAGAAGTCAACGGCCGGCTGGGGACACACAGAGCCAGGGGACAGTGGCAGATGAGCTGTCCCTGTCCGTCCTGGCCCAGCCCAGGGTGTGCCATGACCCTACCTCATAAGGGTTGAAATGGACATCCCCAAACTGCCCCTTCTGGAGCCGCTGCACCAGGGCCACCTGCTCGTCCGTCAGCTTGATGTCCGCGCCCGTCATCTTGTCCTGGACTGTTCTCCTGCAGGGAGCCCAGGGGGACAGGATTAGGGATGCAGCCTCCAACCCTGATGGTGGCACAAGCCACACCACCAGGAATCCTTGGTCTCCTGATGGCACAAGCCAGGAGACGTGGAGATCTCCAGCCCACATTCCAGGCTCTGGGCGGTTGGGGTGCAGGTGTGTGGACACACCCTCCCTGTGGGACCATGAGGCAGGGCCCAAGGCTTTGAACTGGAAGGGGGGAGATGGAGGTTGGATCTGAGGAAGAAGTTCTTCACTCTGGGTGGGGAGAGCCTGGCCCAGGTTGCCCAGGGAAGCTGTGGCTGCCCCATCCCTGGCAGTGTTGAAGGGCAGGTTGGATGGGGCTTGGAGCAGCCTGGGCTGCTGGGAGGTGTCCCTGCCCATGGCAGGAGGGTTGGAACTAGATGGGCTTTGAGGTCCCTCCAACCCATTCCATGGGTCCGTGACTCTGTGTCACACCAGGCAGCCATCCCCCACGTGCTCACCAGTAGTCAGGGTTCTCCATCTTCTCCAGGAACATGTCCAGCTCGTCCTTGTTCCTGATGGGCTTGTAGATCTTCTTGCCCTCCAGGTTGTACCCGATGTGTGGGAAGTCCTGGTACCACTCCATGGGGATGTTCCCCACCGTGTTGCGAATGTCCTGGAGGGGAGCAGAGGGACATGGTGAGAGAGGAGGGCTGGGGACACCATATCAGGGTGTCCAAAAGGAGGAGGAGCAGGAAAGCTGTGAGATGTCCTATGGAGCCAGGCTGGGAGAGTTGGGGTGCTCAGCCTGGAGAAGAGAAGGCTCCAGGGAGACCTGAGAGCAGCTTCCAGTGCCTGAAGGGGCTCCAGGAAAGCTGGGGAGGGGCTTGGGACAAGGGCAGGGAGGGATGGGAGCAGGGGGAAGGGTTTCCAGCTGGCAGAGGGAGCTGGAGATGAGATGGGAGGGAGAAAGTCTTCTGGGATGAAGAGAAGGTTTGGCCTCCAACCCCAGTGCCCGGCCTGACTGTGGGCATCCTGGAGCTGTGCTTCCTTAGGGGACGTGCAGCCCCTCACAGGATCCCGGACTGGTTTGGGTTGGAGGGACCTCAAAGCCCACCCAGTGCCACCCCTGCATGGGCAGGGACACCTCCCAGCAGCCCAGGCTGCTCCAAGCCCCATCCAACCTGCCCTTCAACACTGCCAGGGATGGGGCAGCCACAGCTTCCCTTATCATTCTACAACAACAGAAGTTTCATGTTGATTCCACAGCAGCAGAATAACTCCATTCTGATTGGGAAAGACCTTTCAGACCATCAAGCCCAACCATGAAGGTCCCACCTCACACTGGGGCAGAAGATGCCAAGGTCAAGGGCAGCAGCAGGAAAGGTTTCAAACCCCTTTTTCTTGCCTCACATTTGCTGCTCTGCTGCCTTCATCCCTCCCAGGGGCTCGGTGGCCACTGGGGTTGGCTCAGGGTCACCCATCCCAGGTAGGAGCAGGGAGAGGTTGGGAGCAGGAACTGGCTCCTCAGGGGGGCTCTGGGCTCCCACTGGCTCCAGTTGCCTGGATCTGCTGCCCCAGTGCAGGGCTTGGAGAGGCCCCAGAAAGCTCATCTGGGGACTGGGAATGGCTCCAGGACACCAGGGATGGTTCCAGGACACCAGGGATAGCTCCACGATGCCAAGGAGGGCTCCAGGACACTAAGGATGGCTCCAGGATGCCAGGCAGGGCTCCAGGACTCTGGGGATGGCTTCAGGGCTGGTTCCAGGACACCAGGGATGGCTCCAGGAGGCCATGGATAGCTCCAGGACCCTCAGGATCAGCAGGAATGGACAGGAGTGAAGGTCCTCCAGCCTCTCCCAGCTGCCCTGGCCTTGCAGAAGGCGGAGACCCCCTCCCCTGTTACAGCCACAGAGGGACAGAGGTGTGAAGGTGACCTGTGCCCCCTACACCCCACAGTCAGGGGTCACCCTCAAACAGCCCCCCCCAGCACCATCTGGTCCCCATAAACACTTGGAAACAACACGGAGCCTCCCATGGAAAAGGTGCCTGGGGCCTGGGAAGGCAGAGCTGCCCCCAGGGCCACCTCAGACCCTCCCACCACTGAGCAGGGCCAGGGCAGGATCATCATGGAGATGATGTGACAGACTCTACACCATTCCTCCATCCTTATTCACCAAACTCCCATTCCTGGATACTCTACAGAACGGATTTCATAGGATCCCATGACACTGGTTTGGGCTGGTGGGACCTTAAAGCCCACCCAGTCCCACCCCTGCATGGGCAAGACCCACATCAAGACCTGTCCCCATCCCAGGAAGCTGCTGCTGCACTTGCCCAGATGCTGCAGAAGCTCAGCTGAGGCTCCAGGGATGATCCCCTCATCCCAATCCCAGCACTGGGATCCACATCCCCCCCATCCCAGTCCCAGCACTGGGATCCACATCCCCCCCATCCCAATCCCAGTGTGGGGGGGAGGGGGGATTCCCTTCTCCCCCTTCCCCACAGCAGGGAGGAAGGACCAAATTCCTCCCTGATGGATTTTCCTGGGGCTGTGGCAGCAGCCCAGGAGCCTCTCACCCCCCCACGCCCCCCGGTGGGCTCGCCCACCCCCCCGTGTCATTAACACATGGGCCAGGAGGGTCCGGAGCCCCACGGGGAGGAGCTGCTGTCACTCAGCCTCACGTCTGGAAGTTGTTCTTGGATGGGCCCTGGGCATTCCTAGACACACATTCCTGGCAGCTGGAAAGCCTCGTAGGAAAGATTCTTCTCTTGAAAATATCCGGTCCACGTGGAGGAGAAAGGGGAGGGGGCACAGGCAGCCCTCCCACCCTGGAGACCACGGAGCTGGGGGAGCCGCGGGGATCCCGGGATCCCCTCCCCTGCCCCCCGAGGTGACCACAGGGCTGGGGAGGGATCTGCACCCCCAGCAGGGACCTGCACCCCCAGAGCCCCCATCCGCACTTCCCGTGGGAGAGGGATCCCCGAGGGGCACCCTCTGTGGGGGGGAAGCTCTGGGGTCTGCAGGGAAGGCTCCCCAAGCACCCCCTGAGAGCAGGTCCTGGCTGCACCTCCTCGGCCTCCCAGCCAGGGAATTAAGTCAGGGCCTCCCTGCCAGGCCAAGATTCCCGGGAACAACGCTGGGGCAGGGATGGATCGCAGTGGGGAATTTCAGACTCCTTGGCCCTGGCCTCCCTGGGACAAGGCACCTGCACCCGGCCCCAGGGCTGGGAAGAGGATGCCCAAACTGGGACATGATGGAAGCTCTCTGGGAAGGCAGGAGAGCCACAGAGCCAGGGGCCGGGATGCTACAATTCCCAGAGCCAGATGCTGAAGGGAAGAGCAGGGCTTCCCCAGCCTGCTCCAGCCTGCACACAGGACCGCTCCCCATCCCGATCCGGAAGAGCCAGGCCACAGGGAGACAGAATCAACGGTTCATTCTGGTTGGAAAAGACCTTTCAGATCATCAAGTCCCACCATAACCCAGCTCTACCAACCGCTAACCCAACTCTGCCTCCTCCAGTTCCAAACCAGGTCCCTCAAGCACCACGTCTACCCGGCTCTAAGTGCGTCCCAGCGGGAAGAGCAGCGCCGGGAAAGCGGCCGGAGGTTGTGCTTGGATGGAAGGTGCTAGAGAAAAGCAGGATCATTAGAGGAGCTAAACGAAAGCAGATGCCTCCAGGAGCCCGGGTTTCCAGAGCACAGATGGTGACTGCCCAGCCCGGGGAAGGAGGTGACACCGGTTGGGGTTTCAGAAGCTGCTGAGGCTGCTGGTAGCTCAGTGCAAAGGTGTGAAACGCCGGCTGGGAGGGACAACTCCCCCCCCCGGGGGAGCTGCTGCTGGGGGGGGGTCTGCAAGGAGGGGAAACCTGAGACCTCCCAGCAAATGGAAGTTCCTGCTCCTGAACGAGTTAAACCGCGGCGGATCAACGGATCCACAGCCCAGGAACTCCCCAAGGGCTGTGCCTGGGGGTCTAGTTCCACTGCGCCCACCCGGGGGTCTCACCCACTGCCCCCAGGGCTGGAGCTGCTGCTCCTAGGACTGTCAGTTCTCCCAGAAAAGCAGCCCCTGGTCCTCCTGCCTGTTTTATGTCACCAGGCTGGGACAAAGCAGTTGGGAGCTGAGGAGCCTCCCCACCAGCTTGGGCACAACCTGCTCCGGTGCTCGGAAGTCCACAGGATCCCTGGACCCATCCTGGGTGCAGGGCCATGGAATCACAGAGTCTCAGACTGGTTTGAGTTGGAAGGACCTCAAAGCCCACTCAGTGCCACCCCTGCACGGGCAGGGACACCTCCCAGCAGCCCAGGCTGCTCCAAGCCCCATCCAACCTGCCCTTTAACACTGCCAGGGATGGGGCAGCCACAGCTTCCCTGGGCAACCTGGGCCAGGCTCTCCCCACCCTCACAGCCCAGAATTTCTCCCTCCCATCTCAGCTCCAGCTCCCTCTGCCAGCTGGAAACCCTTCCCCCTGCTCCCATCCCTCCCTGCCCTTGTCCCAAGCCCCTCCCCAGCTTTCCTGGAGCCCCTTCAGGCCCTGGAAGGTGCTCTCAGGTCTCCCTGGAGCCTTCTCTTCTCCAGGCTGAACACCCCAGCTCTCCCAGCCTGGCTCCAGAGCAGAGCTGCTCCAGCCCTCCCAGCATCTCCGGGGCCTCCTCTGGACTCTCTCCAGCAGCTCCGTGTCCTTTTTGTGGTGGGATCCCAGCCCCAAACCTTAGGACCAGCCGGATGGCCTGGGATGCTGTGGGGATTCCCATGTCCCAAACCTCCCAGCCTGTCTCTGCAGCTCCAGAGCTGCCCTTCCAGCCCCTCCTGGCTCCAGATCCATGGCTGATGCCATGAAGCCCACCAGCCATGAGGTGCCAGCCAGCCTGGGGCTGCCACCAAGCCCTGGTTTCCCTTGCTCCCAGGTCTGGGCATGGAGAAGTGGGACAGCTGTGGTCAAGGAGCTGATGGGGACCCATGGGAACCCCAGCTCAACCCCCCAGCACCGAGGAGGCTGCTCGAGCTGCCCATGTGTGCACGAGGAGGGAAGGGGAGCAGGGTCTGGGGCAGGGGGCAAAGCCAAGCCTGCCTGCAGGGGCTGGACAGGGCATGGGGACAGGCTTGGGGACAGGGTATGGGGACAAGGCATAGGGACAGGGCATGGGGACAGGGTATGGGGATGGAGATTGGGGGTGGGGTATGGGGACAAGGTAGGGGGATAGGGTTTGGGGGTGGGGTAATAGGATGGAGTATGGAGACAGGCTAAGGGGACAGTGTCAGGGAACAGGTTAAGGGGACAAGGTAGGGGGACAGGGTACAGGGACAGATTAAGGAGACAGGGCATGGGGACAGATTAAGACACAGTGTGGGGACAGGGTAAGGGGACATGTTATAGGGACAGGGTAGGGGGACAGGGTAAGGAGACAGGTTGTAGGGACAGGGTACAGGGACAGGTCATGGGGCCAGGTTCCAGGGCCAGGGTTTAGGGACAGGCCTGGGGACAGGAGCAGCTGGGCTGCCCCCCCCGGGGGGCTGGCAGACACCGTGTCCCCCCGTGTCCCCCCGTGTTGGGGCTGGGTGGAGGTACTGGCTCCTCAAGGGTTAATTCCTCCCTCTGCCCCATTAGCAGCAGTGGAGCAGGATGGATTGGGATGGATTGGGATGGATTGGGATGGATTGGGATGGATTCAGCAGCAGGAAGGGGAAGGAGCTCCCGAGGCTCTCTCTGCCAGGACTGATCCCATTCGGGAGCCCAATTCCCCTTTCCCAGCCCTCTCCCAGGAACCGGCTGCCTGGGAATCCCAAAGCAGGGGGCTGGGGGACCCTCCCCCCCACCCCCAGCATGTAGGGACCCCCGGGAGCCCCCCCAGTGCCCCCCCAGCCCCACACAGGGGGTGGGGAGGACGTTGCACCAGCCCCATGTGCCCAACAGTGCTGGGCAGCCACCCGGGGCCACGAGTCACAGCAAGTGCTTCCATCCTCCTATCCAGTGGTTTTCCAGCTGGCAGAGGGAGCTGGAGCTGAGATGTGAGGGAGAAATTCTGGGCTGTGAGGGTGGGGAGAGCCTGGCCCAGGTTGCCCAGGGAAGCTGTGGCTGCCCCATCCCTGGCAGTGTTGAAGGGCAGGTTGGATGGGGCTTGGAGCAGCCTGGGCTGCTGGGAGGTGTCCCTGCTCATCGCAGGGGTGGCACTGGGTGGGCTTTGAGGTCCCTCCAGCCCAACCCACCTGGGATTCATGTCATGACCCTCACCAGGCAGCCCCTCCCCCCCTCCCTGCTGCAGGCAGGACCCCCAGCCCAGCCCTGAAGGGTTAAACCCCCCCAGCCAGGCGGGATGGAGGGTGAGCTCAGGTAGGCGTGAGCCTGTGGCTCCCAACTTCCAGCCCCACTTCCAGAGCTGGAGCAGAGCTGCCTGGAAGGGAGGAGGGGCCTGGCTGACCAGCTCTGCTGCCGCTGCCGCTATAAAACCCCTCGCTCAGCTCCTGCCACACATCCTAGGATGCACACGTGTGGGGAGAGGGACCCGCCAGCCCTGCCCGCCCGCCCTTAACCCCTTCAGCGCGGAGCCGGAGCGGGGAGCAGGCCCCGGGGACCCCCCAAAGCCCACCTGGGGGAAACCCCTTTTTTTTTTTTTCTCCCCCCCCCCAAAGAAGCAGCATGAGCACTTGGAGCTGAGGAGAGGGAGGAGGTCGGCCAGAGCCCGGTGCTGTCCCCACCATGTCCTTCGCCATGCTGCGCTCGGCCCCCAGCCGCTACCTCTACCCCGAGATCAACATGTTGTCGGAGGACGAGGAGAACGGCAGCGAGAGCTCGGGCTCGGATGAGAAGCCTTATCACCACCACCTGGATGCCGACGGTTACGCCATCAAGGCCGGCAAACGCCGGCACGGCAAGAAACCCAGTCGTCTCCCCCGGGAGCCTCGGCAGCGCCACACGGCCAACGCCAGGGAGAGGGACCGGACCAACAGCGTCAACACGGCCTTCACCGCCCTCCGCACCCTCATCCCCACCGAGCCGGCCGATCGGAAGCTCTCCAAGATCGAGACCTTGAGACTGGCTTCCAGCTACATCTCCCACCTGGGGAACGTGCTGCTGGTGGGGGAGGCGTGCGGGGATGGGCAGCCGTGCCACACCACCTTCTACCACCACGGGGGTGGTGGTGGTGGTGGTGGGAGCCCCCCCGGGCGCGACGGTGACAACTCGCAGCCCAAACAGATCTGCACTTTCTGCCTCAGCAACCAGAGGAAGCTGGTAAGTGGCCGGTCGTGACATTCCTGGTGGGAATTACGGTTGGAAAGGAGCTGGACGCTTTGCGGGGCGGGGGGGGGGGGGTCCAGCTGGGGCAGTTCCAACCCCATCCTCACCACAGGTGAGGGGTTGGAGCGACCCCGGGTGGACCTCCCGGTGTCCCCTGCCGTGGTTGTGGTGAAGGTGGGGTTGGGGAGCAGTGGGAGACACTGGGAGAACTCCCAAGGGATCTGCGTGGACACGAGCTGGAGCGCCCAGCAGATCCTCTCGGGGCGCGTCCAAATCCCAGGCGTGGGGAAAATGTGGTGCCTCCCTCCTGGCATGTCCCGGATTTCATGGAATCCCAGACTGGTTTGGGTTGGAAGGGACCTTAAAGCTCATCCAGTCTCACCCCTCTGCCAGGGACAGGGACACTTCCCACTGTTTGCTGCCCAAAGCCCCTGGAAGTGCCTCTGGATCTCGCTGAAAGGGACGGGAGAAGGGGAAACCTTCCGAGGGTGAGGAATGGATTCTAGGAGCTGGAAATTGGAGGCACAGGGAGAGTGAGAGTCTGGAAAAGAGTCTGCATGTCCCGTCAGGCAGCAAACGGAGAGGCCAGAGGGATTTGGGAGCAGGGCTGGATGCAGCCGGGGCGCCCAGCCCCCTGATGCTGGTGGCCCAGTGGGTTCCATGAACCCAGCTGTGGACCTGGTATCCCAGGAGCTGTGCTGGGACAGGGATGGGGGGAAGCTGAGGCCAACAGCCTGTAGGTTCCCCTCAGGCATCCTGGAGGATGGCAGGGACCAGCAGCTCTGCCCCAGGAGCCCTCAGGCAGCTGGCCCAGGGAAAGGGTCACCACCAGCAAGTGGGAGCCATAAGGTCCCGGTTCACCCAGTGTTCCCAACTCCTTGGCTCTCTACCCCGTGTCTTTAGGAGGAGACTGGCTCTGGCAGAGGTTGTCTCCGTGCCCACCTGGCACCAGCTCCAGCCAACACCTGCCCCGTGAGCCATGGCTCTGCTGGGATGGGCACCAGTGCCCAAGGAGGGTGAGGGGGGGTAGGACACAGCCCAGAAACCAGGCTGGGAAAAGCAGAGATACATGGAACAGTTTGGGTTGGAAGGGACCTTCAAGATCATCTAGATCCAAACCCCCTGCATGGGCAGGGACACCTCCCACCAGCCCAGGCTGCTCCAAGCCCCATCCAACCTGCCCTTCAACACTGCCAGGGATGGGGCAGCCACAGCTTCTCTGGGCAACCTGGGCCAGGCTCTCCCCACCCTCCCAAACCCAGCTGGAGCAGCAGCTCTGCGGAGGCTCCAGGGGCTGGGAGAGACAAGGAGCTGCTGCCACCCTGGCACAGCCCTGCCCATGCCAACAGACCTGCGAAAGAGCAGGGCAAGCAAAAATCCCTGGAGGTGCCTTTTTCAAGGCATTCCTGGTGTCTGGAGCACACACGGCCCGGGAAGGGGGCACGGGGTGGATTCCAGAGCCTCAAGCTCTGCTCGGAAGGTTGTGCCCTGGGTGGGTTTCCCAAACCTGCTGCTCTCCTGCGTGGTGCAGGTGGTGTCTGGCAAGAGAGGGAGAGGAGAGTGGGAAAGGGGAAGCAGGGAATGGCTGTGGGGATGGCACCAGAGCCCTGCACCCACCTCCCACTCTTTGAACCCCTTTAAGCCCCACCAGAAACACCCTGGAGAGGGAGAAGCTTTTGTTACGGATTCAAGGCTCATTAAGCAGGAATCGGCGGCGGTAAAACCAACAGCTTGAGGATTCCAGAGCAGGAAAACCCCAAACCCCGTTAATCCCCTTGGCGCGTCCTTTCCAGCTCAGCAGAGAGGGAGACAGAGCTGGGAACAACCTCAGGAATCTTTGCATCTGCTGGGATCTGCACTGTTAAACCCCAGGGCAGCCGGGACGGATACACGGGGCTCCTTCCACTGGGAATCAGAGCCCGAGTGCTTCTCGTGGCCACAGCTGGGATGAGCACCAGTGTCCAGCCCTTCCCAGTGGGACAGGGATGAGGAGCACGGGCTGCAAAGTGTCCTTGTGCTCCAGCCAGCGGCTCCAGCCGGGGTCATCCCATGTCAAAACAGAAGCTGCAGGTGGGGAAGCTCCTGCAGGGCTGGGCTGGAAACTCCAGTCACCGGCTTGTCCGGAAACCTCCTCCAGCAGCTTCCCAGCTCCAGCCTCCTCCCTCTGCTCTGCTGGTGCTGCCACTTCTGCAGCAATCCCAGTGAATTCCCGCTGCCACTTCTGCAGCAATCCCAGTGAATTCCCACTGCTGCTCTGCATCAATCCCTACAAATTCCCATCACCACTTCTGCACCAATTCCAATCAATTCCCGTCACCACTTTTACATCAACGCCTATAAAGTCCCACTGCTGCTCCCGCACTGATTCCACTGAATCCCCAGGGCCACTTTTCCATGAATCCTTATAAATTCCCATTGCTGCTTCCACACCAGCTCCCAGCTCAGCAGGAACAAACGGCAGGCAGGGCTGTGCCAGGGCACATGGAAAGGACAAGCAGAGCTGGGGACACAGGCCAAGAGGGGCCACCTCCCTTCCTGCAGCTCTTCTAGAGAAACCTCCTTGAGATGAGACCCTCAAAGTCTGTTCAAAGGGACAAAAAGGGGAGAAGATCCTTTGGTTTGGAGGAGAAATTAGCTCAGGATGGGAATGGGGGGTGTTGAGCTTGGAGCAAAGGAGGCTGAGGGAAGACCTGCTGGCTCTGCAGCTGCCTGAGAGGAGGTTGGAGCCAGGGGGGTCGGGCTCTGCTCCCCAGGAACAAGCCCTGGGACAAGAGGGAACGGCCTCAAGTTGTGCCAGGGGAGGCTGAGGTTGGATCTGGGGAACAATTCCTTCCTGGCAAGGGTTGTCAGGGCCTGGCCCAGGCTGCCCAGGGCAGGGGGGAGTCCCCATCCCTGGAGGGGTTTCCAAGCCCTGGAGATGGTGCTGAGGGACACGGGGCAGGGGTGGCCTTGGCAGGGCTGGGGGAATGGTTGGATTCGATGATCCTAAAGGTCTTTTCCAGCCAGAACTCCATGATTCCATGACTCCTCACCAGATGGTGCCTGGCAGTGCACTCGCTCTGCTCCAGATTTTACGGGCAAATCACGACTCAAGAGGTTTTATTGTGTGTTAAAGGAATAAAATAAACCCCCTTTTATCAGGAAGGTATTTTGACAAATGGTGAGGAAATTGAAGCCATCTCCTCCGGAGCTGCCGGCGCGGAGCAGCTGGGATCTGTCAGCCTGATCCGCGTTGGGTGGAAGGGACCTTGCCTGGGGTCTGGAGACCCCCATGGTCACCAGCCTATTCAGGAGAAGCCAACTATGACCCAGGGTAGCCCCCTCACACCAGCAGGCTCAGGAGCTGGGACACACACAGCTCCTCCAAGACCCCCTTCCCCATCCCGGGAGAGAAAGAGGGAAATCCCTCCTCTCCCAGACACACTCAGGCAGGTGGCTCCAGGCTGAGCTGGCAGGGGAGCAGCTTGATCATATCACAGCACAAACTGTGTTGGGCTGTGGGGTCCTGAGGTCACCGGGGCCCATCTGTCCCCGTGAGGGAGCTCTGCTCCCCCCAGCCCGACTGCTCACCCGCAACCACGGCGCTTCCACCAGCATCACCTCGGGGGACGTGATCCTGTCCAGGCTTTGCCACAGAAATCATGGAGTCATGGGATGGGTTGGGTGGGAAGGAACCTAAGAGACCACCCAGTGCCACCCCTGCACGGGCAGGGACACCTCCCAGCAGCCCAGGCTGCTCCAAGCCCCATCCAACCTGCCCTTCAACACTGCCAGGGATGGGGCAGCCACAGCTTCCCTGGGCAACCTGGGCCAGGGTCTCCAGAAAGGGTGACCCCCTGAGGGATCTCCCCCTGCCCCGTCCGCCCCTCTTGTCACCAGCTCTGCATTTTGCACCGTGCAGATCCCAACCAGCCCTCAGGCACCTGCTGTGGCCGGGTCTCCAAAACCTCCTTCCCAAAAAGCCCAAGATGAACGTGCCCAACCCTCCAGCCCTCCACAGCCTCTGTCCATGCACATCATCTCCATCCTGACCTGTGTGAGGCTGCACTCAAGTCCAGGGGGAAAGGTGATGCCAGAGCTGCCCTCAGTCCTACAGAGACAGGCTGGGGTGTTCAGCCTGGAGAAGAGAAGGCTCCATGAGAGCACCTTCCAGTGCCTGAAGGGGCTCCAGGAAAGCTGGGGAGGGGCTTGGGACAAGGGCAGGGAGGGATGGGAGCAGGGGGAAGGGTTTCCAGCTGGCAGAGGGAGCTGGAGCTGAGATGTGAGGGAGAAATTCTGGGCTGTGAGGGTGGGGAGAGCCTGGCCCAGGTTGCCCAGGGAAGCTGTGGCTGCCCCATCCCTGGCAGTGTTGAAGGGCAGGTTGGATGGGGCTTGGAGCAGCCTGGGCTGCTGGGAGGTGTCCCTGCCCATGCAGGGGTGGCACTGGGTGGGCTTTGAGGTCCCTCCAACCCAAACCAGTCTGAGATTCTGTGATTTTATGAAAAGTCTGACATGCTGCAGAGAGGCAGGAGATGGCCCCGTGGTGCTGAAGCCCCAGGAGATGTAGCAGAGCTCAGCTGTCACCTTGTCCCCAAGCAGCCTGTCTGGGAGGGCAGGGACACCAGGGGAAGGTGGTGGGTCAGCAGGCTGAGGCTGAGCTGCTGTGCTGAGGATCTTCCCAGGGAGATGGATCCCAGGAGAGAGCTGGGACAGGATGTCTGGGGTGTCACCTGCTCCGGGCACCCAAGGGACAGCCCAGCCGGGCAGCAAACCCCCGCTCCCCCCTTCCTAGCTGGGACCTTCTCCTTGTCCCAGTTCTGTATCCCAGCAGCAGCCAGTGGGCAACCAGGCTTGCTGGGATTCATGGAGTGTGACTCAGCCTCCCCGAGCTCCCGGGGACTTTCCCAGACAGGGCTGAAACCAAGAGCATCTCCCTGGAAAGATCCTGCTCCTGAGCTGGGCTCTGGGGGCGGCTGCAGCTCCGGCTTCTGCTGCTGCCCCAGGTCCCTCTCACGGCCAGAAACCTGCACAGGGACAAGGCCTGGGATGAGCCCACCTGGGCAGGGGGAAGGAGACACCTTCACACTTGTCACCGGAGGCGCAGGGTGACGGGGGGAAGGTGCCAGCATTGCTGGGCAGCAGGAACGGGCCGTTCCCATCAGGGAGCGCTGGGCGAGGGGAGGTGGGGACACCCCACCCCTGCCGGGCTTGTGATGCTCCAGGTTCTCCTCTGTGGCTGCTGCCACTGCCACCAGCCCTGCCAAAAAGTCCAAATCCAAGCATGGCCTGAGGCTGCTCAGGAGATGAGGACCCTCGTGGTGCCCTCAGCCCTGGAGATGGTGCTGAGGGACATGGGGCAGTGGTGGCCTCGGCAGGGCTGGGGAACGGGTGGGACTGGGGGATCTCAAAGGATTTCCAGCCAGAACCATTCCATGACTTGGTGACCAGGTGCTGCTGAGCTCTCCTGCATCTGCGGTGGGGGCTGCTGGGGGCGGGTCCAGCCAGGACAGGCATTGTGAGGGTCAGCAAAGCCACCACCTGCCTCTGTCCCTCTGTCCCTTTGTCCCTCTGTCTCAGCCTCTCCCCACCTGTGCCTGTTCCTCTCAAGGGGGGTAAGACCTGCTTGGTGTGGACCAGACTGTGGCATCAGGATCTTCCCCCCCTGCCTGCTCTGACCTCAGGGGTGACAGTGTCACCCATTTTGGGAAGGAATATTCCCAAGATCCAACCTCAACCTCCCCTGGCACAACTTGAGGCCGTTCCCTCTTGTCCCAGGGCTTGTTCCTGGGGAGCAGAGCCCTACCCCCCTGGCTCCAACCTCCTCTCAGGCAGCTGCAGAGCCAGCAGGTCTCCCCTCAGCCTCCTTTGCTCCAGGCTCAACACCCCCAGCTCCCTCAGCTGCTCCTCACAAGTTCTCCAGACCCTTCTCCTTCTGCTCCAGCCCCTTCCCCAGCTCTGGGGCCCTTCTCTGGACACACTCCAGCCCCTCCATGTCCCTTTTCTCACCCAAACCTGACCCCAGGGTTTGAGGTGGGAAGTCACACAGGGTTCATTGAGGGAACCTGGTGCAGCCACTGGTGTTGGGCCCCAACCTGCTGAGCGGCTCCGAGAGGAGCCACCAGCTGTGAATGCCCTTGTTTGGTGGCAAAACGCCACCAAAGGTTCCTGAGGGCAACCTTCCTGGAGCAGGTGGTGATGACACATGGAGTGAGGACCTCACAGGTGGGGGCAGGGGTATGGGGGACAGGAGGAGCAGGGGGACAGGAGGAGAGGGGGGACAGGAGGAGCAGGGGGACAGGAGGTGCAAGGGGATGGCTCCAGGCAGGACGCACTGATCCCGTCACCTGAGGACACCCTGGAGCTCCATGTCCCCATCACAACATCCCTCCCCACCAAGGCTCCCTCCTGCTGTGACACAGAGCAAGGTCCCTGTGCCACCACCCAGGCCAGGGGACAGCCGGCAAGGACTGGGGGGGGGGGGGCCTGGACTCTGCAGCAAATTTTGAGTTAAAAAACCCCACAATTTGGGCCTGGGGTGGGAGGGCAGAGAGGCCGGGGCCAGGGAGGTGGGCAGAGGGTCCCCTGCACCCCCCCAGAAGCCACCAGCCAGCCCCCCCAGGCGGGGTCTCGGGGACGGCTCCGCAGCCCCGTAATTTACTGTTCCTGCCGCACTTAATGGCAGCGGAAAGGCAGGTGAGAGGGGAAAAAATATGAGGCGGGATTTTCCGAATCCCCATTTCCTCTCCAGACAGAAGGAGAACTCCTGGGGCCCGAACATCTGGGAAATTTAATTTCACCATTTCTGAGCTGAACTCCCCTTCCCCCTCGCCCCCCTCCCCACCCCCCCGGTAACAAAGGAAGAGTCAGAGCAGGGGCCGCACGTGCAGCGCGGGGGGAGGACCCAGCCCAGCAGAGGGGAGGTGGAACCACCACCCAGGGCATGGTCTGTGGGTGGAGAGACCAGCACCCAAGCTGGTCGAAGCCTGGAGGGCCACGAGTCCCACCAGACTGGAAATGAGAAGCAGCAGCTTTGCCGGCGCGTGACTGGGTGGGGCGGTGGAGGTGTTGGTGGCCATGGTGGTGCTACTGGTGGAGGTGTTGGTGGCCATGGTGGTGCTACTGGTGGTGGTGGTGCTATTAGTGCTGTTGGTGCTGGTGGGAGTAGTGGTGGCAGTGATGGTGCTGGTGGTGTTGGTGCTGGGAGTGATGGTGCTAGTGGTGCTGGTGGTGGTACTGGTGGCAGTGATGGTGCTGGTGGTGGTACTGGTGGCAGTGATGGTGCTGGTGGTGGTGGTATGGTTGGGAGGACACCATGATGGCACAGAAAGGTCCCCTGCAGGCCATGAATGGTGACCAGATGGACAGGGAGGGTTTGGTGTTTCTGAGGCCTCAGCAGAGCACACAAAGATCCTGGTGGCAAGAAGAAATTCTGGGCTGTGAGGGTGGGGAGAGCCTGGCCCAGGTTGCCCAGGGAAGCTGTGGCTGCCCCATCCCTGGGGGTGTTGAAGGGCAGGTTGGATGGGGCTTGGAGCAGCCTGGGCTGCTGGGAGGTGTCCCTGCCCAGGCAGGGGTGGCACTGGGTGGGCTTTGAGGTCCCTCCAACCCAACCCAGTCTGGAGTTTGGTCAGTGTAGAGGGTCTGTGTCCCACCCCCCCTCTGTGCGGGCAGAGGGCTCAGGAGGTTTGACAAGTGACCCCAAAGGACACGCTGGGGACACGGCTCCCGGGGTAGAGGTGCTGGGTGTCCCCAGGCAGAGCAGGTGGCAGAGGCGGGTCCAGGGCAGGGGGAGGCTCCTGCAGGAGCTGGGTTTTGGGGCAGACCCATCTCCTCCTCCTCCCACTGACCCTCTGGATCTCCAGAGAGACACAGGCGGGCGATGCTGCCACCCTGGGAACGTTCCCCACGGCTCCCGAGAGCCACTGGAAAGGAGGTGCCAGGGGATCCTCCTGCCAAGGGCACGAGGTGGGATGTGGGGAGGAGCAGGAGGCTCGGGGGCTGCAGTGGGTGCTGGCACAGCTCCCAGCCCCTGGGGGTGGGATTTCAACCTGTCTTGCTCCTTCCTTCCCCGCAGAGTAAAGACCGAGACAGGAAGACGGCGATCCGGAGCTAGATGCCGGCAGCTCTCGGGATGGACACCAAGGAGGAGCAGAAGGAGGAAGGATGGAAAAGCCACACACACCAAACCACAGCCACGGACATTCCTGCTGTCACCCTGCCTGCTGGGGAGAGAGCTGCAAGGTGCCACCCCCAGAGGACCTTCCCCTGACCCGGACACATGGGAGTCCCCGTGGCTGGGAAGGGTGACGGCAGATGGGAGGTGACCAAGGGACACTGGGGACAGCAGGACTTGGTGGGAAGAACGCTGAGCAGGGACGCCCCGAGACGAGCCCAAGGGCCAGGGGACACCCTGTGTGGAAGGGGAGTCCCTGCCCCGGGGGTGCCACGTCCCAGGGGACAGCTCGGACGTGTCCCCATCCCCGGTGTGACTCGAGCAGCGCCTACGGACCCAACCCCGCTGTCCCCGTCCAGCTTGGAGCCCCCCCCTGAACTGGGGGTGCTGGGGGGGCTGGGCCGTTGAGTCCAATCAATAGATGCTGGTGTTTCATGTCATTGATCCCAGGATCGGGAGCCTGAGCAGTTTGTGTCATTAAACGAACGAACGCGGTTCAGAGCGAGGGCGGCAGCTGCTCCTCCCTGCCCCAGAGCTCCTCACCACACATCCCCGCCCGTCCCCGACTCCATCGGCCTGGGAACCCATGGAGCTGCAGCTTGGGGGGGGCTTCCCCACCCCGGGGGGCTGAGACCCAGAGCAGGGTCTGGGGGGGACATGGGACCCCCCTTCCCCAGCACTGATCGCCCCATGCCAGGCTCAAAGGCAGCTGGAGAACCAGGTAGAGAGAATCATCATGGAAACATGAAATGGGTTGGGTTGGAGGGACCTCAAAGCCCACCCAGTGCCAGCCCTGCATGGGCAGGGACACCTCCCAGCAGCCCAGGCTGCTCCAAGCCCCATCCAACCTGCCCTTCAACACTGCCAGGGATGGGGCAGCCACAGCTTCCCTGGGCAACCTGGGCCAGGCTCTCCCCACCCTCACAGCCCAGAATTTCTCCCTCCCATCTCAGCTCCAGCTCCCTCTGCCAGCTGGAAACCCTTCCCCCTGCTCCCATCCCTCCCTGCCCTTGTCCCAAGCCCCTCCCCAGCTTTCCTGGAGCCCCTTCAGGCCCTGGAAGGTGCTCTCAGGTCTCCCTGGAGCCTTCTCTTCTCCAGGCTGAACACCCCAGCTCTCCCAGCCTGGCTCCAGAGCAGAGCTGCTCCAGCCCTCCCAGCATCTCCGGGGCCTCCTCTGGCCTCTCCAGCAGCTCCGTGTCCTTCCTGTGCTGGGGACCCCAGCCTGGCCCCAGCCCTGCAGGGGGTCTCAGCAGAGGGGCAGCATCCCCCCTCTCCCTCTGCTGGGACACGGGTGGGTCTCAAAGGGGCCAGGGGCCCTGCAGGTACGGCGAGAGGGAAGCAGCAGGACTCAGGGATCAGGAGCACCCTCAGCTCCTCCTGCCAGGGCAGAGGCTGGTGCTGGACCTTGGCCTCGTTCCTCCAGCACTGATGGAGAAGGGAAAACCCGTTTCACTCCGTGCTGGAGGGTTTGGAGGTGGCTGGAGCTGCTGGTGCTTCCCTCACAAGGAGCCCGGATGGGAACGGGGCTTTCCCGGAAGGGTTTGGAAGCTCTGGGCTTCACAGAGATGGAAACTTTCCTATTTCTAATTTCAACATTAGTGGTTTTGAAGCTAGAGAAAGAGGTTTGGAAAAGGCTCCTGTCCCTCAGGGAGCACGGAAAGGCCTCCAGGAGCAGCCAGGGATCCTGCAGCAACAGAACTGGGAGGAAAGCGGCGAGTCAGGCCCCACAGATGAGGCTGGAGAGCTCAGCACCCCAAGGATGCTCCCCCAATCCCAAGGGACACTGCCAAGATGTCCCCACCTGTGGTCAGGCCAGGACAGGGGGTGGGTGCTCAGGGACATCAGACCTTGATGGCTTCTGGGTCTGGCAGAAGGTCCTGGCCACCTGCAGGGACCTGCACAGCTGGAGAAGCCCAGCCCAGGCTCAGCCCCAAGGAGCTGCAGGAGGGACCAGTTTTGGTTGTGATGAGGAGGAGAGGAGGAGAGGAGGGCTGGGGCAGTGATGTCCTGGCAGCCCATGTGCCACGTGGACCTTGGCAGGCCCCAAGATGCTGCCACTGGATCCCATAGGGTGCCTTCCAGCCACTTATTCATAGAATCACAGGATCCTTCGGGTTGGAAATGACCCTTAATATCATCCAGTCCAACCATAACCCAACTCCACCAACCACTAAACCAACTCTGCTGAGTCCAGTGCTTAAACCATGTCCCTCAGCACCATCTCCAGGGCTTGGAAACCCCTCCAGGGATGGGGACTCCCCCCTGCCCTGGGCAGCCTGGGCCAGGCCCTGACAACCCTTGCCAGGAAGGAATTGTTCCCCAGATCCAACCTCAGCCTCCCCTGGCACAACTTGAGGCCGTTCCCTCTTGTCCCAGGGCTTGTTCCTGGGGAGCAGAGCCCGACCCCCCTGGCTCCAACCTCCTCTCAGGCAGCTGCAGAGCCAGCAGGTCTCCCCTCAGCCTCCTTTGCTCCAGGCTCAACACCCCCAGCTCCCTCAGCTGCTCCTCACAAGTTCTCCAGACCCTTCTCCTTCTGCTCCAGCCCCTTCCCCATTCCGGGGCCCTTCCCTGGACACACTCCAGCCCCTCCATGTCCCTTTTCTCACCCAAACCTGACTCCAGGATTCCAGGTGTCCCCTCACCCCTGCCCAGCACAGGGGCACAATCCCTGCCCTGCTCCTGCTGGCCACCCCAGTGCTGACACAATTACTCCAGTGGTGGTAGCCAAATAAATCTTGATCCAATGTATAGTCAGATGCCACCAGAGGACATTTGTGGCACTTTCAAAGTTGTTGGCCAAATGACCAGCCGTGGTGTCATCCCTTGCCAGGGGCTCTGTGGAGAAGCCCCTGCTGGATCTCCCCACAGAACCATGGAACCATTCAGGTTGGAAAAAACCTTTAAGGTCATCGACTTCAACCATTAACCCAACTCCACCAAGTCCATTGCTTGTCCATGTCCCCCTGCCTGTCTGGGTTCCTCACGGTCTCACCCCAGTATAGAATCACAGAATGATGGAATGGGTTGGAGGGACCTTGCAGACCATCCAGTGCCACCCCTGCCCGGGCAGGGACACCTCCCAGCAGCCCAGGCTGCTCCAAGCCCCATCCAACCTGCCCTTCAACACTGCCAGGGATGGGGCAGCCACAGCTTCCCTGGGCAACCTGGGCCAGGCTCTCCCCACCCTCACAGCCCAGAATTCTTCCCTCACATCCCATCTTGAGCCACCCTCGAGCAGGGACCATCCCAGCCCTGGCCGTGGGGTGTGCAGGGTCCCCAGCCTCCCCAAGACCCTCATGTCCCCACGTGTCCCCATGCCTGGGGACAAGGGGGTCTCGGAGCCACTGCCCCCAGTTGCTTCCCTTGGGCTCCCCCAGCCCTGTTCCCACGGGAGCAGGAGCTGCTGCCCAGCTGGTCACACAGGGCAGCTGGAAATCATGGATCAGCTGGAAAAACGAAGGGAAGAGAGGAAAAGGGTCTTTGAACACAGTGGGGGTGGCAGCTGGGGACACTGAGGGGCCCCCAGGGGGCTGGGGATCCCTCCCCTCTCCTGACCCCCAGTATCACCCGCTGGACACCCCTTCCCATCTCCTGACCCCCAGTATCACCCACTGGACACCCCTCCCCTCTCTGCCCCCCCGACATGGCTCCCTGGTCACCCCTTTCCTTCTCAACCCAATCCCTGGTTCTCAGCCCAGGAGCAGGAGGGAGCAGGATCTACTCTCCCGAGAGCTGCAGCCCCAGGGAGCAGATCCCAGGGCACTGCCCGGAGCTATGGGAACCAGCTGGGGCTGTGGGAGCATGGGCAGCACTGGGAAAGCTCCAGCTGGGATCACTGCTGGGAGCTGGGAGCATTGCTGGGGAGCAGGGACATCAGGGGCAGCAGAGTCCCTGGCCTTTCCTGCTCCACTGCCTTCCAGGAGCCCAGTCAACTGCTACTGGTCCCAAACCTGTTGACAGAGCCCTGGGAAAGGACAAACCCTCCATGTCCCCCAGACAGCTCCAGGCCCAGCCAGGAGGGACAGCCCAGCCTGGCCAGAGGTGGTTGCACAGAGTTCCAGGGATGCCCTGAGTACTTAATTCTGATCCAAGGCATAAAATTATGGAATGGGTTAGGTTGGAAAAGCCCTTTGAGACCATGGAGTTCACTCATTCCCCCAGCCCTGCCAAGGCCACCCCTGCCCCATGTCCCTCAGCACCATCTCCAGGGCTTGGAAACCCCTCCAGGGATGGGGACTCCCCCCTGCCCTGGGCAGCCTGGGCCAGGCCCTGACAACCCTTGCCAGGAAGGAATTGTTCCCCAGATCCCACCTCAGCCTCCCCTGGCACAACTTGAGGCCGTTCCCTCTTGTCCCAGGGCTTGTTCCTGGGGAGCAGAGCCCGACCCCCCTGGCTCCAACCTCCTCTCAGGCAGCTGCAGAGCCAGCAGGTCTCCCCTCAGCCTCCTTTGCTCCAGGCTCAACACCCCCAGCTCCCTCAGCTGCTCCTCACAAGTTCTCCAGCCCCTTCTCCTTCTGCTCCAGCCCCTTCCCCAGCTCCGGGGCCCTTCCCTGGACACGCTCCAGCCCCTCCATGTCCCTTTTCTCACCCAAACCTGACCCCAGGGTTCCAGCTGCCCCCTCCCCAGTGCCCAGCACAGGTCATGGTGGGCACGGCACTTGGACAAGGATGGACAGAAACAGCTCTGGGACCACATGGGCCCTGTGCTCAGTCAGAGCTGGGCATGGGGGGACATGGGAGAATGCTGGAGAGTCACTGTCCCCTCTGCTCTGCTGAGACCCCCCTGCAGGGCTGGGGCCAGGCTGGGGTCCCCAGCACAGGAAGGACACGGAGCTGCTGGAGAGGCCAGAGGAGGCCACAGAGATGCTGGGAGGGCTGGAGCAGCTCTGCTCTGGAGCCAGGCTGGGAGAGCTGGGGTGTTCAGCCTGGAGAAGAGAAGGCTCCAGGGAGACCTGAGAGCACCTTCCAGTGCCTGAAGGGGCTCCAGGAAAGCTGGGGAGGGGCTTGGGACAAGGGCAGGGAGGGATGGGAGCAGGGGGAAGGGTTTCCAGCTGGCAGAGGGAGCTGGAGCTGAGATGTGAGGGAGAAATTCTGGGCTGTGAGGGTGGGGAGAGCCTGGCCCAGGTTGCCCAGGGAAGCTGTGGCTGCCCCATCCCTGGCGGTGTTGAAGGGCAGGTTGGATGGGGCTTGGAGCAGCCTGGGCTGCTGGGAGGTGTCCCTGCCCATGCAGGGGTGGCACTGGGTGGGCTTCAAGGTCCCTTCCAGCCCAACCCATGCCATCACTCTCAGTCATGTCCATGCCCTGGGATGTGGGGACAGGAGCTGCAGCCCTGGCTCTCACCTGGGATCCCCCCTCCTTGCAGACCCTGCTCCCCGTGTGCCCGGTGGGGACAGGCTGGGAACAGGCAGGACAGGACCAGCCCCCTCCCTGCCAGCACCTCCCACCCTCTGTGGGACAACGGGGGGTCCCAGAGCCCTTCTGAGGGGTCAGTCAGAGCCCTGAGGACCGGGCTGTCCTGGGAGGCTGGATTCTCCCTCTGCTTCTTGTCTCTCTGGAGTCCTAGACCACCCCCCTGTCCCCACAGGCCCCTCGCTGCTCATGCCACCAGCCCCCCGAGGGGTCCCCCAGCAGCAGAACACCCAGCCCAGGCCACCCCCCCCTCTCCCCAGCCCCTGTCCCCAGGCTGGGGGGAACGAGCTGCCGCAGCCACCACCTGATCCATCACAAGGTGCTCCCTGCCTGCCTCCCTGCTCAGCACCTGGAGCTGCCAGGAAACACGTGTGACCCGGCGGGGCCTTGCTGCCTTTCCTCCTTTCTTCCTCTGATTTAGTTGCTGTGAGCAGGGCCGGGGAGGGGGGGGGGGGTTAGTTTGGGGGTTTTTTGAGGGTTTTTTTGGGTTGTTTTTGTGGATTTTTTTTCTCTTTGCCTCCCTCCCCCGCCCCTCACTCTGCTGCCTTTACCATCCTGGACGGATGTTTCCCAGCTGGGACCCACCAGCCCTGCTCCAACCGCCCAGCAGGGGCAGGTGCTGCCCCCCAGCACCCCCCCTCTCAGGCCTGCAGCAAGGTGGGACCATCCCAGGGTCCCTACATGGGGCTGGGACCCCCCTTCCACCCCCCACCACAGAGACTTTCATCCCATCCCTTGACCACAGCGATCGCGCCTGGTTTGTACCACAGAGACCCGGGGGCTGCACAGGGTCCTGGGACCCCCTCGACCCCCCCACAGTGACTTCAATCTCATCACTCAGCCACAACGATCGCTCCTGGCTCATGCCATGGAGCCCTGGGGTCTGCAAAGGGACCTGGGAGCCCCTTGCCCCCCACCACAATGACTTCAGTCCCATCACTCAACCACAGCGATCGCTCCCGGATCACACCCCAGAGCCCCGGGGTCCACACGGGGACCCGGGACCCCCACCCCAATGCCTTCAATCCCATCCTTTGGCCTCGGGGATCACTCCCAGATCACACCCCAGAGCCCCGGGGTCCTCACGGGGACCCGGGACCCCCACCCCAATGCCTTCAAGCCCATCACTCAACCACAGCGATCGCTCCCGGATCACACCCCAGAGCCCCGGGGTCCACACGGGGACCTGGGACCCCCACCCCGACCCCTTCCCCCCCCCGCAGCGCTGGCTCCCGCCCCCCCGCGTGGCCCTGAGCCCCCTCCCCAGCGCCCCAGCCCCCTCCCCACCGCCCCAGCTGCCGGAGCCTGGCTGGGAAGCGCAGGTAAGGCGGCTGGCGCCCTGCCCGTCCCCCCGTGTCTGTCTGCTGGAGAGGAAGCCAGTCCACCTCTGGAATCCTTCACTCTCTCCTCGTTCCTGCTCTCCCCGCGTCTCCCCCGGGGCTTTCGGGGTCAGCCTCTCTCTCCCGGTCTCTCTTTTTTCCCCTGCCCCGCTCGGATTACAATGCCGGCAGTGTTCCCTGCAAATCCCCCACCGCACGTTAATCCTGCGGCTCTGTCTCTGCCTGCCCCCCTGCCTTCCTGTGCCTCCCGGCTCCCCGCTCCTCCTCCGCCCCGCAGCCCCGACCGACCCAGGCCGGAGCGGGACGGGGAAGGGGCTGCGGGAGCTGCGGGAGCTGCGGGAGCTGCGGGAGCTGCGGGGGGAGGCAGCGCCGGGGCTCCCGGCATCAGGGGTTCCAGGACCAGGGGTCTCATCATAAGAGGTTCCAGCACCAGGGCTCCCAGCACCAGGGATCTCAGCACCAGGGGTTCCAAAACAAGGGGTCCCAGCACCGGGGGTCCCAGCTCCAGACATGCCAGCTCCAAGGCTCCCAGCTCCAGGGATCTCAGCACCAGGGATCTCAGCACCAGGGGTCCCAGCACTGGGGGTCCCCAGCTCCATCAGCTGAATCCCAGTCACTTCCAGCTCTCAAATGGGTTATCTGATCTATGTATCACAGAATCCCAGACTGGTTTGGGTTGAGAGGGGTGTTAAATCCCCTCCAGTGCCACCCCTGCATGGGCAGGGACACCCCCCAGCAGCCCAGGCTGCTCCAAGCCCCATCCAACCTGCCCTTCAACACTGCCAGGGATGGGGCAGCCACAGCTTCCCTGGGCAACCTGGGCCAGGCTCTCCCCACCCTCATGGTGAAGAATTTCTTCCATCCCAGACCAAAGCTCAGGACAGGGCCCTGGGGCTCAAAGGGCACCCGAAGCAGCTGAGACCTCCCAGATGACCCCTTGTCCCCATGTGCCTCAGTTTCCCTCTAGCACAGCTCTCCTCTGAGGGCAAGGGAGGGAACACGTGCCTGGGAACATCAGCCCTGGCTCCTGCCCTGGATTGTCTTGGAAATCTTTGCTCCTGCCCCAAAGCTGAGCTGGGCTGTGAGGCAGGACACAGAGCAGACCTGTGACTCCTCTGGCCTGCACAAGGCACATGGGGCCAGTGAGGGGCACCTTGGGCCACCAAGGAGCATACCAGGCCAGCAAGTGGCACTCAAGGAGCAGGAGCCCAGGAGCACCATGGTCCTGACCTTCCCAGGGATGGGCAGTGAAGCTGAAGGAGCCAAGGGGGTGCAGAGAGGTGGGAATCATGGAGCAGGTGCCCAGGAGAGCCTGGCCCTGACCTCCTTGGGATGGACAAATAATGAAGCTGAAGGAGCAGGGAGGTGCAGAGAGGTGGGGAAGGCAGCAGGGATGTCCCCACAGGAGCAGAGGGCACCAGAGCTTGGAGGGGGAGGCAGGAGGTGGGCTGGGATTCCCAGCCCCACACACAGGAACCTGAGCAGTTAATGAGGGGGAAAGAGCTGCTGGTTTCCCTGCTGGGGGCTGGGCTGGGTGCCCTCCCCCTTCAGCCCCCTGATTTATGGAGGGTTTGGGTTTAGCAGCCCCAGCTGCTGCTGCCCTGTCCCTGTACTGCACCTGGAGAGCCCGGGCAGGCAGGAGCCACCTCCCCCTGCCCAGAGCTGGAAAGGGGCAGGGGGGGTCACAGCTATGGAAGAGGGAGTCAGGATCTGCCCAGAGGTGCCCCCCGACAGGGCAGGAGGGCATGAGTGACCATACATGGACCACAGGGTCTCAAAGGAGTTTGGTTTGGGGTTAAAGCCCACCCAGATCCAACCCCTGCATGGGCAGGGACACCTCCCAGCAGCCCAGGCTGCTCCAAGCCCCATCCAACCTGCCCTTCAACACTGCCAGGGATGGGGCAGCCACAGCTTCCCTGGGCAACCTGGGCCAGGCTCTCCCCACCCTCACAGCCCAGAATTTCTCCCTCACATCTCAGCTCCAGCTCCCTCTGCCAGCTGGAAACCCTTCCCCCTGCTCCCATCCCTCCCTGCCCTTGTCCCAAGCCCCTCCCCAGCTTTCCTGGAGCCCCTTCAGGCACTGGAAGGTGCTCTCAGGTCTCCCTGGAGCCTTCTCTTCTCCAGGCTGAACACCCCAACTCTCCCAGCCTGGCTCCAGAGCAGAGCTGCTCCAGCCCTCCCATCATCTCTGTGGCCTCCTCTGGACTCTCTCCAGCAGCTCTACCCAAGGTGGTGGCTGCAGCCACGGACTGGGACAGGTCCCCACAGGGAATGGGGCCACCCCAGGACTGGCCATGGCCCCGGACACCTCTCCCAGCTCTGCCAGCAGCTGCAGTGAGTGGGGGCTGCTCTCCCCCCTCCCCACCTCCCAGTCTTTCCGTGCTGATTTACTGCCCACACAGAGTAGAAGAAGAAGAAGAAGAAGAAAAAAAAGCCAAAACTTTCCCTCTTGAAATCCAAGATTCTTTGTGTTTTGGCTCCTGCTCCTGCACACCCGAATCAACTGTTAATTCTGGCAAGTCCCTTCTTCACTCTGACCGTGGTCGGACTTTTCCATTCTCAGCACCTTGGGAGCCATTCCCGGGGGGATGGGGGGGAAGGACCCTGGCATCCTCCTCTTCCCAGGCACTCTGCCCTCACCACCAGGAGCCACAGGGACACCACTCAACCAAAGCAGCCCAGAAACCCCCACTCTGCCCCGGGCTGGTGTCTAGTGGCACGTTCCTGATGGAGCTCAGGAACGAGCCAGGTAGGTCTGGAGAGCTCCTGCTTCAATGGCCAGCCTGGAGCTGTGGTCTTCTCCAAGCCCGGTGGGCAACCACCCAGAGTGGCCAAGAGCTGGGCTCAGCTCAGCTCCAAGCAGCTGCCTGGCAGGGAAGGCCACAGAGATCCACCAGCAGAGCTGGGGGAAGAGAAACCACAGCGAGGAACCTCTGAGCGGGGGAACCTGTGCTGGAGGTGACGTGCAAACTGCCCCACCAACACATCCAGCCCCGACCAAGGGGCTGCACCTTCCAAAGGCTGTAGGAGAAGTGGTGCCGGAGCCCGGGAGGTGCCAGGAGCTGGGATGCCAGGAGCTGGGATGCCAGGAGCTGGGATGCCAGGAGCTGCTGCTGGCCCGTGACCAGGCTCCCCCTCCCCGCGGCTGCCGAACAAAGGGGCCGCCCCCCTCTTGCTTCTGTGCAGAGCTGAGCAGGCCCAGCTCGTTAAAGGTTATGAGATGTGGAGGCAGAGCCCAGGGCCCGGGCTTGGTGCCTGCCCAGGCAGGGCTGGGGGATGGGGAGAGGCACAGGATCCCAGACTGGTTGGGTTGGAGGGACCTTAAAAAGTATCCAGTGCCACCCCTGCATGGGCAGGGACACCTCCCAGCAGCCCAGGCTGCTCCAAGCCCCATCCAACCTGCCCTTCAACACTGCCAGGGATGGGGCAGCCACAGCTTCCCTGGGCAGCCTGGGCCAGGCTCTCCCCACCCTCACAGCCCAGAATTTCTCCCTCCCATCTCAGCTCCAGCTCCCTCTGCCAGCTGGAAACCCTTCCCCCTGCTCCCATCCCTCCCTGCCCTTGTCCCAAGCCCCTCCCCAGCTTTCCTGGAGCCCCTTCAGGCCCTGGAAGGTGCTCTCAGGTCTCCCTGGAGCCTTCTCTTCTCCAGGCTGAACACCCCAGCTCTCCCAGCCTGGCTCCAGAGCAGAGCTGCTCCAGCCCTCCCAGCATCTCCGGGGCCTCCTCTGGCCTCGCTCCAACAGCTCTGTGTCCTTCTACATTGGGGAGGGACAGGGATGCACAGTCCCCCCAAGCCCCAGCCACACTTCCCACCAGGGAGTGACACTTTCCCCCTCTCCCACTGATCCCAGAGATGTCCCCACTGACTCTTACACCACGCTCCCCTGGAGAAGCCAGGCAGACCCCAGCAGGTTCCCTCCCCCAGCTCATGCCCAGCAACACCCCCTGGGGACCCTCTCTCCCAACCACCCAGGAGCAGAGCTGAACCTGGATCAAAGGAGACCCTCCCCATGGAATGATGGGCGGTGGGTCTGGTAGAGGGGGCCCAGCCCCCTCCAAGATGTGGGACACTCACCTGCATCCCCCCAAAACCCTCCTCCTCCTCCCCCAGCCCTGCTCCCAACCCAGGAGCTACAGGCGGTCCATCCCTGCTGCTCCCGGGGACCTGCCAGGAAGACAGAGCAAAGTTCTTCCATGTCAACATTCCTGCTGCTTAGGAAAACACAGCCCCGTTCCCCTGGACAGACAATTAAAGAGAGATTTCCTGCCGGGGGGCGCAGGGGGGTCGGGCAGCCTGGCCAGGATCTGGGATGCGTGGGACAACTGACCCGTGGCCCCCGGCACGGATCCCAGGGCTCCTCCACATCCCTCCAGGGGATGCTCTGGAGGAGAGGGCTCCGTGCCCCACGCTGTGCCAGCCCCGCTTCCACATGGCACACCAGGAGAAGCAGCTCTGAGCAGGGCAGGGCTGCCCTGCCCAGGAGCCTCCACAGCTCTGGGTTCCTCCTGCCCCACGGGATGATTTCCCTGAACTGGCCTGGTGGGATCACAGGTTTATGGAATCATGGAATGGGTCGGGTTGGAAAAGACCTTTGAGATCCTTCAGTCCAATGATTTTCCCCGTTCTGCCAAGGCCACCCCTGCCCCATGTCCCTCAGCACCATCTCCAGGGCTTGGAAACCCCTCCAGGGATGGGGACTCCCCCCCTGCCCTGGGCAGCCTGGGCCAGGCCCTGACAACCCTTGCCAGGAAGGAATTGTTCCCCAGATCCAACCTCAACCTCCCCTGGGCAGCTTGAGGTCATTTAGTCTTATAATAGAATCCCAGACTGGTTTGGATTGGGCTGGAGGGACCTCAAAGCCCACCCAGTGCCACCCCTGCATGGGCAGGGACACCTCCCAGCAGCCCAGGCTGCTCCAAGCCCCATCCAACCTGCCCTTCAACACTGCCAGGGATGGGGCAGCCACAGCTTCCCTGGCAACCTGGGCCAGGCTCTCCCCACCCTCACAGCCCAGAATTTCTCCCTCACACCCCATCTCCAGGTCCCCTCTTCCAGCAAAAACCCAAGGCAGGTTTTAATGACTCCCAGGTCCTTTGAGGAATCACCCCTCCCAAGGCAGCTCTCGGGGGCACCTCCTCCCTTCTCCTGCCATCCCAACCCGCCTCTGGAGGGTGGCAGGACCTGGGGGACATAGAATCATAGAATCATAGAATCCTAGGGGTTGGAAGGGACCTCAAAAGATCACCCAGTCCAACCCCCCTGCCAGAGCAGGGTCACCTAGAGCACATCACACAGGAAGGCGTCCAGGCGGGTTTTGAATGTCTCCAGAGAAGGAGACTCCACAGCCTCTCTGGGCAGCCTGTCCCAGGGCTCTGTCACTCTCACAGTAAAAAATTTTTTTCTGATATTCACCTTAAACCTCCTGTGCTCCAATTTGCATCCATTACTCCTTGTCCTATCGCTGGTCATCACTGAAAAAAGCTCAACTCCATCTTCTTGACACTCACCCTTTACGTATTTGTAACCATGGATGAGGTCCCCCCTCAGTCTCCTTTTCTCCAAGCTAAAGAGGCCCAGCTCCCTCAGCCTCTCCTCCTAAGGAGATGTTCCACATCCCCTGGGACGGGGAGGACAGTCTCCCGGAGGCAGGTGCCTGATGCCCCTGCAGAGCAGGGCAGCTCCAGGTTGTTCCCCGCGCCTGGGGCAGGTGTAACGGGAAAAGCTGCTGCGCTGGGAAAACCTGCCGCCGGGGGAGGAAGGAGCCGGGACGGTCCCGCGCGGGGCCAGGGGAGGGAACGGGGGGGTCCGGGCTCGCTTTGCTCCCCAGGAACCAGCAGAGGGGACGGGGAACCCGGAACCCCCCAGCCCCGGCGAGGAGCAGCAGCCGGGAGGGGCTTTTCAAGCCTGCTCTGCCCCGAGCCCCGCGGGCCGGCCCCGGGAGCCGAGGAAACGGGGCAGGGGCGCCGGGAGGCGGCGGGGCCGGGCCGGGGAGCCGGGCCACGCTCCGGGAGCCGGGGCCAGGGCCTCTGGCAGCAGCGGGGCCGGGAGCGCCGCAGCCTCCGAGGGCGTCTTGGCTGCGGAGCAAAGAGCCGCGGGTCGTTCCGGCCGCCCCGGGAGGCTCCGGCGGCGGCTCCGCACGCTCCGCAGCTGCAGCCGCCTCCCCCGCCCCTTCCCGGCGGCTGCAGGAGCCGGGTGGGCTCCAGGGGATGGAGACGAAGCCTGGGACCTTGGTCCTCCCTGGATGGGATCCGTGCTTTGGGAGCGGGGGGAGAAACCTCAGGGTTTTGCAGCTGCGGAGCAGGGGGGACAGCCCGGGTGTGGAGCCTGCACAGCCCCTGCTGGGGAGGAGAACCCACCGACTGCCCGGAGGGTTCACGGGCTGGGCTGGAGGGACCTCAAAGCCCACCCAGTGCCACCCTTGCCACGGGCAGGGACACCTCCCAGCAGCCCAGGCTGCTCCAAGCCCTGTCCAACCTGGCCAGGCTCCCTGGACTTCACTCCAGCCCATCAGGGTTTGCACATGCTGAGAAGATCCTTATCTCCAGGCTGAGCAGTCCCAGTCCTCTCAGCCTGTCCTCATGGGGAAGATGTTCCAGAACCCTCAGCATCCTGGTGGCCCTGCACCAGACTTAGTCCAGTTAATCCACATCTCTCCTGCACTGGGGAGCCCAGCACTGGAACCTGGGTCTCAGAATCACAGGATCATCAAACTATGGAGGTGGGAAAAGCTCTGTAAGATGCTCCAGTCCAACTGTTCCCCCAGCCCTGCCAAGGCCACCCCTGCCCCGTGTCCCTCAGCACCATCTCCAGGGCTTGGAAACCCCTCCAGGGATGGGGACTCCCCCCTGCCCTGGGCAGCCTGGGCCAGGCCCTGACAACCCTTGCCAGGAAGGAATTGTTCCCCAGATCCAACCTCAGCCTCCCCTGGCACAACTTGAGGCCCTTCCCTCTTGTCCCAGGGCTTGTTCCTGGGGAGCAGAGCCCGACCCCCCTGGCTCCAACCTCCTCTCAGGCAGCTGCAGAGCCAGCAGGTCTCCCCTCAGCCTCCTTTGCTCCAGGCTCAACACCCCCAGCTCCCTCAGCTGCTCCTCACAAGTTCTCCAGACCCTTCTCCTTCTGCTCCAGCCCCTTCCCCAGCTCCGGGGCCCTTCCCTGGACACGCTCCAGCCCCTCCATGTCCCTTTTCTCACCCAAACCTGACCCCAGGGTTCCAGGTGCACTTGCTGTCCTCCACGATGCTCCTCACCCATTTCCCAAGGTGTCTGTTAATGAACACTCCCCCTACCATGCAGCCACTAATTAAAGTCACAACGTAGGTGACAGAAAAGCCCCTGCAGGACCAGCCAGCACATCTCACCCCCCTCCCCACCAGCCCTGCATGCTGCTGCCCCACAGAGAGTCCCTGCTAGGTTGGCACCCATGTGCAAAAGCTCCTCCTGGATTGTCCCACGAAGCCACCAAAGAGAGGAGACAAGGCCAGCGAGGTCCCAGTGCTCCTGTCCCCATCACCTCCCACCCAGCCCCCCTCAGACCCGGGCTGCAGAAGGAACGGAGGCTGTTTTGCCAGCCCTGTCTCTGTTGGCAGCCACCCTTCTCCTCACTATCTTCCAGAGGTTTTGCAAAGGGCCTGATTATTTTGTTCCAGAGTTTTTCCAGGAATTGAAGCCGAACGGTGTTTTTTTGGACAAGTTGTGCTACTGGACCAGGGGAGAGGAGATCAAAATGTAAAAAAATCGGCGGGGAGGAACTGAGACAACCCTGAGCGAGAGGGAGCAGGGACAGGACCCAGGTCTGCAGGCCCAGGACTTCCAGCAGGTGCCTCATGCCCAGCCTGGAGCTGCTGGAGCAGCCATGGAGCATCCCTGGGCAGAGCCAGGCACCTGGCAGGATGAGCTGGGCAGAGCTGGTCCCAAGGACAAGGCAACTGGCCGGGCCAAGACCTCCCTGAGCTCTTCTGGGCTTGTGGCACCATCCATGGAGCACAGAGAGGATCAGTCTGAGAGGAGGCAAGACACTGGGGAAGCATGGAATGGGTTGGAAAAGACCTTTGAGATCCTCCAGCTCATCCATTCACCCAGCCCTGCCAAGGGCACTCCTGCCCATGTCCCTCAGCACCATCTCCAGGGCTTGGAAACCCCTCCAGGGATGGGGACTCCCCCCTGCCCTGGGCAGCCTGGGCCAGGCCCTGACAACCCTTGCCAGGAAGGAATTGTTCCCCAGATCCAACCTCAGCCTCCCCTGGCACAACTTGAGGCCGTTCCCTCTTGTCCCAGGGCTTGTTCCTGGGGAGCAGAGCCCGACCCCCCTGGCTCCAACCTCCTCTCAGGCAGCTGCAGAGCCAGCAGGTCTCCCCTCAGCCTCCTTTGCTCCAGGCTCAACACCCCCAGCTCCCTCAGTTGCTCCTCACAAGTTCTCCAGCCCCTTCTCCTTCTGCTCCAGCCCCTTCCCCAGCTCCGGGGCCCTTCCCTGGACATGCTCCAGCCCCTCCATGTCCCTTTTCTCACCCAAACCTGACCCCAGGATTCAAGGTGCCCCCTCACCCCTGCCCAGCACAAGGGAGGCTTTTCTGCTGTTTCCTCAGCTCTGTTTATGGCTTGGGAGCTCAACAGACTTTTTTTTTTTCCCTTTTTTTAAAATACCATCAAGTCCCCTGGGAGGACAACTCTGAAGGCAAAGTCCACATCACTCTTTCCATGGCCTGCTGGCCCCAGGTTGCCCATCCAGGCTCAACAACACACGTCTCAGGCAAACACGGATGCTTGAGCTGATTTGCACTTGAGTCACAGGGCTCTTCCCAGCAGCCCCGACTGTCTGGACACTTCTCCTCTCTTGCCAGCTCCCAAATATCCCCGTTCTGGCCCCAGATCTGAGCTTCCAGACCCACCCAGCTGACGTGTGCTCAGAGGAATCCCAGTGGGCACCGGCCACTGCAAAGCTCCCTCAGGAGCCAGCCCCAAGTCTGGCAGGGAAACACCTTCCATGACCCTTCCATAGATATAAAAATATCTGTAGATGCAACCCCCCCAGTTCTGAGAACTATTTAAGGAACCAACAGTGACCACAGCAAAGCCAGGAACCTGCCCAGGCAGCTCCTGACACCGATGACACAGCCAGGGCTGTAAAAGCCAAACCAAATTCTGGCTGAGATGGAAGCAGAGGCTTCTGGGGCTGGTGCTACTGGGGGGTGTCCATGGGGGCAGCCACCGTGCTGGACAGGGTGTAGGCAGTGCTGGCACAGCCACACGTGGCCAGTGGTGAGGACCTTGCTGTCCAGAGGGACGTGCACAGGCTGGAGAGGTGGGGAGGTGACAACCACATGAAGGCCAACAAGGCCAAGAGAAAGGTGCTGCAGGTGGGTCGGGGCAATCCCAAGGACAAATCCAGGAGAAGGGGTGGAAAGAAGCCCTGAGAAGGACCTGGGGGTGTTGGGTGAGGAGGAGCTCAACGTGAGCCCAGAAACCCCCCATGTCCTGGGCTAGATCCCCAGCAGTGTGACCAGCAGGGCCAGGAGGGGATTGTCCCCTCTGCTGAGACCCCCCTGCAGGGCTGGGGCCAGGCTGGGGTCCCCAGCACAGGAAGGACACAGGAAGGGTCGTTTGGATGTGGTGTTGGTGGAGATGGTTTAGGGGAGAACTTTGTAGAGTAGGGATGATGGTTGGACTTGGTGATCTCAAGGGTCTTCTCCAACCTGAATAGTTCTATGATTCTATGACCCTCCTGAGTGCCCATTCCAGCCGAGATGGGCAGCCTGGTGAGCTCCCTCCTTCCCCACGTGCTCCAGCCCCACGCTGAGGGGCTGGCACAGCCCCCCCACCAGCCAAAGGTCCCCTCACATCCAACCAACAACTCGTCTCCCTCTGGAGCAGCCTGGCTGGGAAGTCTGGGCCAGCACTGGGGCATCTCCCTCTGGGCAGAGCCCCCCATGGCAGCCCCAGGGTGGCTCCCCCAGGCTCGGGGGCTGATCTGGGCCTGGCTCCTCACCCAGAGGAGGGACCTGGGGATATGTGGATCTCCAGAGCTGGATCCTTGGCTGCTGTTCCAACGTCCCACCTCATCAGGCTCAGCTCCGGGTGCTGCAGGACGTGCAGAGGAAGCAGGAGGTCAGGGCAGGGGATGGGGTGGGTGGTTGGTGACTCCAAACCCAGAGATGATTCTCCTCATGCTCTGAGGCACAGAGAAGATCTTTGCTGCCTGTGTAAGTAGACGGGGCTGGTGTTTGCTAAGAGACACACACACCTCTGGTGGGGAGGGCCTGTAAATCCATTTTCCACTCCTGGTGGCAGCATCCAGTGCCTCCTGCCCCAGTGCCCATGCCTGACCCTGCATCTCCTGCTCTTCAGGTCATCCAACCCCAGACTGGTTTGGGTTGGAGGGACCTGAAAGCCCACCCAGTGCCACCCTGCATGGGCAGGGACACCTCCCAGCAGCCCAGGCTGCTCCAAGCCCCATCCAACCTGCCCTTCAACACTGCCAGGGATGGGGCAGCCACAGCTTCCCTGGGCAACCTGGGCCAGGCTCTCCCCACCCTCACAGCCCAGAATTTCTCCCTTATATCTCAGCTCCAGCTCCAAAGTTGTTTACACTGAGGGTGGTGAGACTCTGGCCCAGGTTGCCCAGAGAAGCTGCAGATGCCTCATCTCTGGAAACATTCATGTCCAGGTTGGATGGGGTTTGGAGCAACCTGATTTGGTTGAAGATGTCCCTGCGCGTGGCAGGAGGGTTGGACTAGATGACCTTTAAAAGTCCCTCCCAACCCAAACCATTTTGGGACTCGATGTTTGCAGGCTGCTCCGCTGTGCCACGAACCCCAGCACAGCCACTCAATTCCCAGTGGGATCTTGGATCAGGTTGGATGGTGGGGCAGATGTGCTGAGCTTCCCTCAGCCCACAGCTCTCCTGGTTGGGACAGCCTGGAATGGTGGGGCCAGGAGCTGAGCCCAGTGCAGCCCTGCGGGGAGCACATGGAGCAGGGGGAAAAAGAGGGAGGGAAGGAGGGAAGGAGGGAAGGAGGGAAGGAGGGAAGGAGGGAAGGAGGGAAGGAGGGAAGGAGGGAAGGAAGGAAGGAAGGAAGGAAGGAAGGAAGGAAGGAAGGAAGGAAGGAAGGAAGGAAGGAAGGAAGGAAGGAAGGAAGGAAGGAAGGAAGGAAGGAAGGAAGGAAGGAAGGAAGGAAGGAAGGAAGGAAGGAAGGAAGGAAGGAAGGAAGGAAGGAAGGAAGGAAGGAAGGAAGGAAGGAAGGAGAAAAGGAAAAGAGAGAAGAGAAGAGAAGAGAAGAGAAGAGAAGAGAAGAGAAGAGAAGAGAAGAGAAGAGAAGAGAAGAGAAGAGAAGAGAAGAGGAAAGAAAAGAAAAGGAAAGAAAAGAAAAGGAAAGAAAAGGAAAGTTCAGCCCCGAGTTGTTGTGGGTTTGTGCTCTCCCTGGGTCAGGGCCCTGCTGGTTTCAGTGCACTGGGTGATGTCATTCCTTCCAGAAGGAAAAAGCTTTTCCTGCCCCAAGCGAGCTGCGCTACGGACGCTTTAAATATCAGGGCTGGGGCAGCCAAAAGACAGAGTCATTTAACCCGGGGGGTGGGGTTTTTTTGGGTTGTTGGGGTTTTTTTTTTTTTACGACTGTATCAGTCATTGGTGGCTTTCCCTTCCGCTCCCCACCAGCCTTGCCTGGACCTCGAGGTCTTTCTAAGCCCAACCTGGAGTGAAAGCCCTGCCAGGGCAGCCTGGGGGACGGTCCCAGGCCAAGGGACTGTGTGGATCCAGCTCCCTTTCCATCCACAGGCGCCAGCCTGGGACGTGGCCCCGGGATGTGGGGTGAGAGCTGAGCTGTGATGCCATAGTCATGGAATCATGGAATGGTTCAGGTTGGAAAGGACCTTAAAGATCACCCAGTTCCAACCCCCCTGCATGGGCAGGGACACCTCCCAGCAGCCCAGGCTGCTCCAAGCCCCATCCAACCTGCCCTTCAACACTGCCAGGGATGGGGCAGCCACAACTCAACCTGTTCCAGCATCTCCCCACCCTCAGAGCGAAGAATTCCCTCCTAATGTCCAACCTAAAGCCTTGGGTCCCTCCATCTCTGGCCAACTGGCACCTAGAGCAGAAAGTGCAGCAGCTGTGGCCTCTGCACCAGCCCATACAGTGCCTTTCATCAGGAAATCCATAGGAATTCCAAACACCTGGTCAGCAGGAAGACCACCGTTGGTGGTGGCACTTGACCAAAGACTGGTTGGAGTCTGGCTGGAGAGAAGACCATGGCCAACAAAGACTTCCCTCCCTCCTCCGAGCTGGAGGTGAAATGGCTCCTGGAGACCCTCACCCTTTGCCTGCTGCTCTTTCCATGGCGTCACCCAAACCTGCTCCAGAGGCTCCAGCACCAGCAGCCCCGGGCAGACCAGGAGCTTGGCCAGGACACACAGTTCAAGGCCCACGCTTTGATCCACGAGGTCCTGAGAGCATCAGCTTTTCTTTCAAACCGCTGCAGCTCCAGATGTTCTTGTTATTGGAGCAAGGATCTGCAAACCTTAATGCTTCCAAAGCCTCTGGCACCGCCGGCATCTCCTGGCCATGAAATCTGCAGGCCAGGGGGTGTAAGATAATCCGTCTGCACCGTGTGCGTGTCCCTCTCCTGCCATTTCAGCCTTAAATCCGATGCCTTTTCATCTGGTCCAACATCCCCCCGTCCTACCTTCCACATCCTGTTATTGTGTCCTCCCAGACGCCGCTTCGCCTCCCAACCACACAAATCTTGTCTTTTCACATCTCTTCATCTCCAGATTCCCCCCAGGCCGCCAATTATCCCCGCAATCCATCTCGGCAGCTCCTTTTTTCTCTCCCTACCTCTTTTCCAAGAGGAATGCTGGAAATGGGGCATGGCAGAGCAGCTGGAGGACCTCACCGACAGGCCCCGACCACGCTTTCCCTGCTTCCCTTCGTGCCTCCCGTTTCCAGCTCCTTCCCGATGCCGGGCACAGCAGCAGGCTCTTTCACTTCCCAAGAATTTGGATCCCATGAGTGGCTGGTTCCTTGGGAGCCCAGGAAGGCACAAAGGACTCCCCGTGCAGGGCTCTACAGCCACGTTCTTTAGGTAAATGTGGGTGAGGACAATTTCCTCACCTGGGTTTGAACCTTGTTGTGCGAGACAACTCAGGTGTTCCCTGAGATGGATTTTGGGAAGGACGCAGCAACACTGGGATGAACTTTTCCCTCAATAGAAGAGGGAAACAAAATAAAGAGCACTGAATTCAGCAGCAGGAACACTGGGCAGTGGGATGACTCAGGAACTTGCATCTCCCAGGCTCGGGGCACAGAGGGGACATGGGGAGAAAAGCTGAGGAGGGACTTTGGATAAGGGCAGGGAGTTGGGGGTGTTCAGCCTGGAGAAGAGAAGGCTCCAGGGAGACCTGAGAGCACCTTCCAGTGCCTGAAGGGGCTCCAGGAAAGCTGGGGAGGGGCTTGGGACAAGGGCAGGAGGGATGGGAGCAGGGGGAAGGGTTTCCAGCTGGCAGAGGGAGCTGGAGCTGAGATGGGAGGGAGAAATTCTGGGCTGTGAGGGTGGGGAGAGCCTGGCCCAGGTTGCCCAGGGAAGCTGTGGCTGCCCCATCCCTGGCAGTGTTGAAGGGCAGGTTGGATGGGGCTTGGAGCAGCCTGGGCTGCTGGGAGGTGTCCCTGCCCGTGCAGGGGTTGGAACTAGATGATCTTTAAGGTCCCTCCAACCCAACACACTCCATGATTCTCTGATCCCGGTGCCACTGCCACCCTCCCCATGCCAACCCCAAATCCCTGGCTCCTCACAGCCCTTCCTTCCACACACCCAAGTGCCCATCATCCCCAGCCAGCCACGCTCAAGGGGGAGCAGCACCAGGCAGCTCCTGCAGCCACCCAGTGGGAAGCTGGGAGCAGCTGCTGGGACCCAGGCAGGTCGGGAGGCAGGTCGGGAAGCGCCGGCCCCGCCGCACACACAGACACACACAGACACACACCCCCCCCGGGCGAGGAGCTGCAGGAGCTGCAGGAGCTGAAGTCTCTGCCAGCAGCACATTCTGCAGGGCTTCATTTGAGGTTTTATTTTTCCCCCCCCCTTCTCCTTCTCCCTCTCCCTCTCTCTTGGCTAATCAGCTACTGAAAGAAGAGCCCCCTCAGCCCGGGCAGCCCCCCCTGCCCGGCTCAGCTGCGCTGCGGAGGAGGGAGGTGGGTTTGGAGCAGCCGCCGCGCACCGAGGAGCTCTCAACGCGCCTCCATCCATTATCCACTGACATATGGAATAGTCATTGCGGGAGGAAACGGGACCAAACAAAAGCCCCAAACTGCTTCCTCCCCGCGAGGCCCCGCCGGCCCCTGCAGCTCACGGCCATTCATCTCCGAGCGGGGACACCCCGGGGAGGGGGGGATTGCCGAGCTGGGGGGGGGGGGGATATCAGCCCCCCGACAACCACAGCACCCGGCCTGGAGATCCCGGGATAGCGCCGGGAAGGGCCCTGCGTGTGACACGGGCTCCTCTTCCCGGCCAGGAAACCGGTCGGTTTTGTTGTGTCTCTGCTGGGAGCGCAGGCTGAGCCCGGGCGGGCGGCCAGGACCGGCTGCCAAGTGAGCAGGAGCAGAGCGAAAGGAGATCCAGGCTGTGCTCAAGACGGGGGCAGAGCAGGGCCGGGTTATTACTCTTTATATTAAAGAGCTCGGAAGCCCAGGAGGAGGCGGGGGGGGGGGGGGAGCTGACAGCCAGCTCGGGTGAGTGACAGCCCAGCCCTGGGCACCGCGGGGCTGCACAAACTGCTGCCAGGCAGGGAGAAGTCCTGCCGGGAGCTGGAGCTGCAGGGTCAGCGAGGAGCCACCGTCCCTGCAGGGATCTAATTGTCCTTCAGGCTGAGGGACGTGGCTTAGCTCAGGACTTGTCGGTGCTGCCGGTCGGGCTCCATGATCAAGAGAAGGGATCCCGTGATGCTGGCAGCTGAGGAGGCAGGTGCACGGTTGCAGGTTTGGCAACGGAGCCGAGGGGGACTGGGGAGCCCCCCGAGGTGCACCCAAGGGTGCTCCCAGCTGGGGTCTGTGTGACTGGCAGGGGGAAGGGCAGGAGAAGGAGCCAAAGGAACAGGGACACCTTCCCACCACAGCACACGGCTGCTGGAGCTGCTCCTGAAACAAGCCCAGGGGGGTTATGGCTCCTTAATCACAATTAGAGCAGGTCTCATTAAAGATAACAATCAGGGTGGAGATAATTATCACAGAGTAGATCCAGGCAGGGAGCAGGAGGCTTCATCCCCACCTGGAGGCTGCCACGTTCCCCAAGTGCTCCCCAGAGCCCCCAGCAGGGACCAGAGCCCCGGGACAACCTGCTCCTGCAGCTCAGCACCGTGTCCCGAGGGGGACGAAGGCTGGGACGCCCGATCCAGCAGGAAAGGGGGACAAAGGCTGGGATTGGGAGACAAAGGCTGGCACCCCCAATCTGTCAGGAATGGGGGGAAAAGGCTGGGGCCCCCAATCTGCACCCAGCCACCCCCTGACACCCAATTCTGCACCCAGGCAAATATTTCCATCTTCAGGGCCCTCCCAAAGCATCTAAGGCTTCAAGGCTACAGGTTAATTGGGACGAGGCTGTGATGTTCCCAAGCATCCCAAGGTTGGAGAAGACCTCTAAGATCACCAAGTCTGCAGCAAGAAGGTGCTCTCCTGGCCCCAGCTGGGCCACCAAGACCCCAGCCCCAGCGATGCTCCAAGCACAAAGCCCCGGAGGGCACATCCCGGCCCTGCAGGAAGCAGAACCTTCAGGATTCTTATGGAAAAGGGATAAATACAAGGAGAGAGGGAGGGCTGGGGTGGGGGCTGGGAACGGGGAACAAGGAACAAAGCCACTGGAAGCTGCTCTGATGTCAACAGGTTCTGAATCAGCGCTGCCCCCAGCGGGGCCCTCAAGCAGGAGCAGCTGGGGAGAGAGAACCTGGAATTCCGGCATGAAAGGTTTTTTTTTCCCGGGGTTGTGCTGGAGACATGAGACAAGTGTGTGTTTTCGGGAGTCGTATATTTCCCTGCTCACTAAATCTCTCCTCCAGACCCGGGGCAGGGGCTGCCGGCAGCTCCAGCCAGGTGGGCCTCCAACATCCAACCTTCCGGGTCCTCGCTGGGCCAGGAGGGACCCGATCCTGCCCCCCGCTCCACTGGGACTGAACTGGGAACAGACACATCCCCCCGAGCCCGGGAAAGGCAAACCTGGAGCCTTGGACCTGCCAGAGGGCTCCCCTGAGCCGGGTGTGCAGCCAAGATACCTGCTCAGAGAGCTCCTGTCCCAAGGCCCGGGGGCTCCCCACGTCCCCCTGTGCCCATGGATGTTCCACACCTGCCAGGCACCCCACGAGTGACCTGCTGGAGCTCCTTGTCCAGAGATGGAGCCACCACAGCTCACTGCTCACAGATGGAGCCACCACTGCCCCTCACTCACAGATGGAGCCACCACTGCCCCTCGCTCAGAGATGGAGCCACCACAGCCCCTTGCTCAGAGATGGAGCCACCACAGCCCCTCCCTCACAGATGAAGCCACCACTGCCCCTCACTCACAGATGAAGCCACCACTGCCCCTCACTCACAGATGGAGCCACCACAGCCCCTCACTCACAGATGGAGCCACCACATCTCATTGCTCAGAGACGGAGCCACCACAGCCCCTCGCTCAGAGACGGAGCCACCACTGCCCCTCGCTCAGAGATGGAGCCACCACAGCCCCTCACTCACAGATGGAGCCACCACAGCCCCTCACTCACAGATGGAGCCACCACAGCCCCTCACTCACAGATGGAGCCACCACAGCCCCTCACTCACAGATGGAGCCACCACTGCCCCTCACTCACAGATGGAGCCACCACAGCCCCTCACTCACAGATGGAGCCACCACAGCCCCTCACTCAGAGCTCCAGAGGCTCTGACTGACCTTCCACCTGCCCCAACACGCAGGACTTTGTGCTGTAACTTCCCAGCGGTTCAGGAGAAGGCAGCCTGAACCATCCCCACCTTTCCAGCACCCAGGAGGCCTCTCCAAGCATTTGTCACAGCTGAGGCTGCCTAGTGTCCTTCCAGGTGACCCCAGCCCCACAGGCAGGGCCAGCTCTGCCGCCCCCGCAGCCCCAGGCCCCCCCGCACCAACCGCTAATTGATGGAGCAGACGATGAAGAAAAGGAGCTTGTCTGGAACAGCCAGACCTGGGGCCTCTCGTGCCTCAGCCCCCGCTCCCTCCACACAGGCTGTTCCCTTCCCAACACACCAAACCCGGGTTGGTTTTGGGGGACAGAGCCCAGAGCAGCCAAGGGAACCCCAAGAACCACGGGTGAGGCTGAACCACCTTCTGCAAGGCTGAAGAAACCCTCTCCTGACCCCAGCAAAGAGCAGTTAGGGCCATTCCCTTCCACAGACAACGTTGCTTGAGCACATTTCAGCTCACACCAAGGGCAAGATCCATCATCTCCATCTCAGATCCACATAGTAAAAAAAAACAAGTTCCAACAGGTCCTACCTCTTCATCTGAGCTGTCTTCTTCATACTCATTCTGAGCGAGCAGAGCCTCGTTCTCCTTCAACGGCGAATCATCCTCCAAGGTTTTCCTCTTCCTGGGAGCCTCTTTGGCCTGAAAGACAGAAAAAAACCCAAAGCTTACTAAGATGACACCACGTGGATCTTTGTGGGGTTTGAGTTCACTGCATCAGAGACCTTGGCTGGGCAGTGGGAGCTGAAACTGCCACCAACATCTCATCACCCAATCCTAGACTGGTTTGGGCTGGAGGGACCTCAAAGCCCACCCAGGGCCAGCCCTGCATGGGCAGGGACACTTCCCAGCAGCCCAGGCTGCTCCAAGCCCCATCCAACCTGCCCTTCAACACTGCCAGGGATGGGGCAGCCACAGCTTCCCTGGGCAACCTGGGCCAGGGTCTCACCACCCTCACAGCCCAGAATTTCCTCCCAACATCAAACCTAAACCTCCCCCTTCCAGTTCACAGTCACAGAACCATCAAAGTTGGAGAAGACCTCTACTCTGCAGCTTCCAAATCTCAACCAACTTCCAGAGTTATTTCAAGACTCTCTGTTCCTCTTTTCTCCTGGAGCTCAGTGAGATCACCCAAGGACACAACCAGGGCAGGGGTTGGGACAACCCAACCTGCCTGGACAGGTGGAATGGGGAGAGGATTCCCCAGTACCCTCAATTCCTCAGAGCACCAGAGAGAACACGGAGAGCCCAGGATGAGGTGCCAGAGCAGCTCCAGGCCCTGAAGGTGAGGACTCACTCCCTCAGAAACCACATCAACTCAGATGGTGGACACAGAAAAAGAGACGCTGGAAAGGATCTCTGGAGGCACCTGCTCAAAGCAAAGGCAGCTGCAAAGTCAGATCAGATGCCCAGGACCTTGTTTGCTCATGGTCTGAGTATTTTCATCAGATCAGGGAATGGTTCTGGTTGGAAAAGTCCTTTAGGATCCTCCAGTCCCACCCGTTCCCCCAGCCCTGCCAAGGCCACCCCTGCCCCATGTCCCTCAGCACCATCTCCAGGGCTTGGAAACCCCTCCAGGGATGGGGACTCCCCCCTGCCCTGGGCAGCCTGGGCCAGGCCCTGACAACCCTTGCCAGGAAGGAATTGTTCCCCAGATCCAACCTCAGCCTCCCCTGGCACAACTTGAGGCCGTTCCCTCTTGTCCCAGGGCTTGTTCCTGGGGAGCAGAGCCCGACCCCCCTGGCTCCAACCTCCTCTCAGGCAGCTGCAGAGCCAGCAGGTCTCCCCTCAGCCTCCTTTGCTGCAGGCTCAACACCCCCAGCTCCCTCAGCTGCTCCTCACAAGTTCTCCAGACCCTTCTCCTTGTTCTGCAGACCCCTCCTCACGACCCCTTCGAGCCCTGCCCTGCTCCAACTGCCTGTCTTCCTGGTCAGATGTTTCTGTGGTCAGTGCTTTTCTCAGGAGTTCCTCCCTTCATCACTAAGGGCTCCTGGGGGTGGCTGATGTCTTGGCTGGGACCCTTCTTCCCAGTGGAGCTTCCCTGAAGGATCTGAACCCACCGATGGATCCATTTCACCCCTGGGTGCTGCAGTCTGCTTTGCAGATGTCCCAACCAGGGTGAATATTCCGAGAATCCCAGACAAGACCCTTGCCTGTGGCAGCTCCCAGAGTAAACCCAGATCCTGGGCAGCCCGAGGGCTCTTCTGCCTGAGTGGGAGCCAGAGCACCTCTGGGATGAAGCAGGAATGCTGGAGCCACCACGTGCCCCCTCCTGGCCCAGCCTGGGCTCTCAGGGACACTGGCAGCACCAGGAACCCATGGAGCAGGATCCGTCTCCGGTCTCATCTCAGCAGCAGAGAGAGGGGGCTGGAAATGAGGGAAAGATGGAAACTCCACCAGTCCAAATCATCGCAGGGCCAAGAGCCTGGAAAAAAGCTTATCTGCAACCTCCCCTTCAAAAAAAAAAAATAGAAAAAAATAAAAAAATAAGAAGTTCCTCAGCCTTTTGTTTTTGCAGTTATCCCGACCCCTTCGCCGGCTCCTCCCGCCCCTCCAGGTGATCGCACAGCGCGCGGGTTTCACTGCCCCCACGAGGGACGTTTGCTGGGGCTGCTTTTCCCATTATCCCACTGAATCCTCCCCTCAAGCCCCCGGAGCCGGGGTCCCCCTGCCCCCCCCCCTCTCCGAGCAGCAGAATCTCTTTTCCAGGGAAGGATCCATCCTTCCCCCAGCAGGTCGGCGCGTGGGCGAAGCCGCTGCGGGGCTGGCTGATCCCTCTGTCTGAGGAGGGCAGGAATTCCTGCCCCCGGGAATAACGTCCCTGCAGCCCCTGTGTCCTGCCCTGCAGGCCTGGCATGGAAAACCAGCTGGGACAGCCCAGCGATCCAGGCTTTGCTGTGAAGTTCTTTGCACTGCAGGTGGTGGGTCACTGGAACGGGCTGCCCGGAGAGGTGGTGGAGGTTCCATCCTTGGAGACATTCCAGGTCAGGCTGGATGGGGCTCTGAGCAACGTGGTCTAGTTAAGAAGGTCCCTGTGTCCTGCAGTGGGTCAGACTGGTCCTTTCCAACCCAACATCTTCTGTGATCCTAGGATTCAGCTCCCCTGGGAGGTTGGTCCCACCCCTCCTGCTGGGGAACCGCAGCTGGGTGTTTTAGGTGGGAGTCTCTTCATCCCGGTGACATTTCCACCCTGGGGGCCATGGCTGCAGCCTCTTCCTGCCCTGGTCTCTACTCAGAGAGGCTTAAAACGTGCCCATGTTCTTCAAAACCCACCAGCTGCCTCAGCTTGGTGGTTGTTGTGCTCTATACAGTCTCAAACACTTGGTCTGGCAGCTCTGGAGCCCTCAGGGCAGACGTGGTGGAGCTCAGGGGCAGGCAGGACCTTGGCTGAAGGGGAAGAGCCTGCCCTTCTTGTCATGGTAGGAACCAGAAACCTCATGCACTGGTCCTGGCAGGATGGTCTGTCCTTGGGAGAGCAGGCTCTGGGATCTCCTGAGGATCTGCTGGAGTGGAGACTTGCCATTCTGAGAGACCTTGCTGGGCTGGAGAAGGTGGGACAGGCATCCAGGGTGACAAACGGGGCAACCCCATGGAGCAGGGCAGGCCTGAATGGCCCTGGAGGTCCTGAGGACAGCCTGGCAGCGCCCTGAGAAGCACCAACCCACCACATCTCAGGCAGGAATGCAGCCAGCAGGGCTGGGGACGGGTCCTTCAGCTCTCTTGGACACTGGGGACCCATGCAGGCTTGTCTGGGGCTCCCCAACACACGGCAGGCAGGGACAGGAACAAGGGCCGTGAAGGGCACCGAGGTGCTTGGGGCTGGAGGTGGGTGTGGGAGATGTCTTCTTCACCTGGGAGAAGGGACAAAGTGCTGCCCAGCATGGGGGTGTGGAGGAGATGGAGCCAGGCTCTTGTGATGCCTTGGGATGGGATGGGAGGCACCAGGGACCAAGAGCAGCAAGGAAAGCTCTGGTTGAGTGTTAAGGGGAGAGTTCCTGCCCATGGGAGATGTGCAGCCATGGAACAGGAGCAGAGAGGTGCCAGGATCTCCATCCTTCAACATTCCTTCCTGGCAAGGGTTGCCAGGGCCTGGCCCAGGCTGCCCAGGGCAGGGGGGGAGTCCCCATCCCTGGAGGGGTTTCCAAGCCCTGGAGATGGTGCTGAGGGACATGGGGCAGGGGTGGCCTTGGCAGGGCTGGGGGAACGGGTGGGACTGGAGGATCCTAAAGGGCTTTTCCAACCCAAAGGATCCCATGGCCCTGTGAGGGGCCTCCTCCCCGCAGCTGGATGTGAGCAGGGACAGGCTGGTCCTACCCCCCAGGGGTCCAGCAGCCCCGGCCTGCCTGGGCTGCCCGGGCTGGTTCCACCAGAGGGCGGCAGGACACGTTGGACCCGCCTCACAACCCCCAGACCCGCCTCAAAACCCCCAGACCCGCCTCAAAACCCGTCCTGCCCCCCCAGCAGGGCCAGGGGACGGGACCAGCAGCTCCCCAGGCATCTGTGGCTGGTGGGAAGGCAGAGGGGCACCCCCAGAGCTGGGCTTGGAGTCACTGAGACCCATTTCAGGCAGGTTTGTGGGCAGAAGGGGGAGACCTGGTGGGTTTTGGTGGCATGGACAGGACATGAGAGCAGGTTGAGCTGGATCCAAGGGGATAAAGGAAAGAGAGACTGACAGGCTGGGAGAGCTGGGGTGTTCAGCCTGGAGAAGAGAAGGCTCCAGGGAGACCTGAGAGCACCTTCCAGTGCCTGAAGGGGCTCCAGGAAAGCTGGGGAGGGGCTTGGGACAAGGGCAGGGAGGGATGGGAGCAGGGGGAAGGGTTGGGACTGGATGGTCTCTAAGTTTTCTCCAACCTCAACCCTTCCAGCAGGGGAATTCAACAGAAGAGCCCAGAGGAACAAGAACAAAGGATTAATTAAAACCGAGCCACAAACCAGAGAGACAAGAAGCAGAGGGAGAATCCAGCCTTCTCAGGACAGCCCGGTCCTCAGGGCTCTGACTGACCCCTCAGAAGGGCTCTGGGACCCCCCGTTGTCCCACAGAGGGTGGGAGGTGCTGGCAGGGAGGGGGCTGGTCCTGTCCTGCCTGTTCCCAGCCTGTCCCCACCGGGCACACGGGGAGCAGGGTCTGCAAGGAGGGGGGATCCCAGGTGAGAGCCAGGGCTGCAGCTCCTGTCCCCACATCCCAGGGCATGGACATGACTGAGAGTGATGGCATGGGTTGGGCTGGAGGGACCTTGAAGACCATCCAGTGCCACCCCTGCACGGGCAGGGACACCTCCCAGCAGCCCAGGCTGCTCCAAGCCCCATCCAACCTGCCCTTCAACACTGCCAGGGATGGGGCAGCCACAGCTTCCCTGGGCAACCTGGGCCAGGCTCTCCCCACCCTCACAGCCCAGAATTTCTCCCTCCCATCTCAGCTCCAGCTCCCTCTGCCAGCTGGAAACCCTTCCCCCTGCTCCCATCCCTCCCTGCCCTTGTCCCAAGCCCCTCCCCAGCTTTCCTGGAGCCCCTTCAGGCACTGGAAGGTGCTCTCAGGTCTCCCTGGAGCCTTCTCTTCTCCAGGCTCAACACCCCAGCTCTCCCAGCCTGGCTCCAGAGCAGAGATGAGAGTTTAATCCAGAGATTAAACCGTCCTCAAACCAGATCCCTGGGGGACACCAGTTGGGATCAGCCACCACCTGGGTTGAACTCCCTTTACCACAGCTCCATGGACCCAGAATTCCCTGTTTACTTTATCCAGCAAAGCCCAGACCCACCCAAGGTGTGGATTCTCCAGGAGAATCCCCTGGGAACGTCCCAGGGATCTGCACGTTAACACCTCAGGCCAAACATGGATGTGAGTCCTTCCACCCACCCTTGTCCCTGCCCACCTGGGACAACGGGGACACCTTTAGCAGATACATATTTAAATCTGCATCCCCAAACACCAGGGACTCCAGAGCACAAACTGGGACAGGAATTCTGCTCCTGACTCCATCCCAGCAGCCCCACAACCTCCTCATGGCAGCAGATGTGGCCCCAGCACAGGGACTGTGACACACTGGCCGTGGGGGCCACCAGTGTGGCAACCATGGGGGTCCTGATGCTGGGGCACCAACAGTAGCCATGGGGGACACTGACAGACCAGGCATGGAGACCCCAGCACACTGGGCACGGGGGCCACCAACGTGGCAACCGTGGGGACCCTGACCCCAGCCACGGGGCCCCCAGCGTTGGGCACGGGGGTCTCAACAGTGGCTACAGGGACCATGACACACCAGCCACAGGGGGCACCAACACACCTGGCACTGGGGGCACCAACGTGGCAACCGTGGGGACCCCCGAGCCAGCCACAGGGGCCCTGACACTGGCCACAGCAGCACCAACGGTGGCCACGGGGACACAGCAGCCCCAGGGGCACCAGCAGCAGCCACGGGGGCACCAACACCCCAGGCACGGGGTGGGACCACGGGGCTCTTACATGTGTCCGGGGGGACGAGCTGCCGCCGGGGCCTTCCTCCAGGTCCTCCTCCTCCTCCTCCTCGGTGCTGTCGCTGCCCGAGTCCTCCAGCCCCGAGTAGACGCTCTCCTCGCTGTCTGTCAGATCCTCGCTGTCCCCAGCAGGACACGGCTGGCAGGGAAGGACCGGTGAGGGGATGTCAGGGAGGAGACTCCGGATCACGGAGGGACCGCACAGCTCAGCCCGGGACCCTCCCCGGGCTGCCGGAGCCTCCCTGAGACCCTCCCCGGGTTGCCAGGGCCTCACTGGGACCGGGCCGGGACCCCCCCGGGCTGCCAGGGCCTCACCGGGACCGGGCCGGGACCCCCCCGGGCTGCCAGGGCCTCCTCGAGACCCTCCCGGGTTACCAGGGGCTCACCGGGACCCTCCCCGGGCTGCCGGAGCCTCCCCGAGACCCTTCCCGGGCTGCCAGGGCCTCACTGGGACCGGGCCGGGACACCCCCGGGCTGCCAGGGCCTCACCGGGATGCCAGGGCCGGGACCCCCCCCGGGCTGCCAGGGCCTCACCGGGACCCTCCCGGGTTACCAGGGCCTCACCGGGACCTCCCCGGGCTGCCAGGGCCTCACCGGGGCCGGGCCGGGTCCTCCCCGGGTTACCAGGGCCTCCCCGGGCCCCCCCACGCCGCCAGGCCGCCCCGGGCCCAGGCCCCAGCCAGGCCGCAGCGCCGGTAACCATGGCAACCGCCCGGTTCCCCGCGCCCCCACCTCCTCCATGGCCGCCTCCCGCGCCTCCGCGTGCGCCGTCCCCCGTCCACGTGCGCGGGTCAAAGGTCAGGGCGCCGCCCCTCCGCCGGTTTCCCCGCCCCTTTTCCGCCCGTTCCCGGACACCGGGAGGAGGCGGGACCGGAGCGCGGGGGGGGGGCAAGGAACGGGGGAGCGGGGGGGGGGGGGATAGCGCACTGCGCATGCGCGGGAGGGGGCTGCGGGGATGCGCGCGCATGCGCAGAGGGGGCGGGTGAAGCCGCTCGCGGAGTGCGCATGCGCGGGATGGGGCCGGGCAGTCGGAGCACGTGACCCCCTGCCGGGAGCCGCCGCTCGCGCATGCGCGCTGTGGGCAGCCCCAAATCCGGGGGGTTTCTCGGAAATCCCGGCGGGTTCTGGTCTTCATTCCACGTTTCCCTACCGGGAGGCGGCTTTCCCTGCCGGGAGGCGGCTTTCCCCGCGGGGACCAGCCGCTGTGGCCCTGGGCAGCCCCAGGTCGTCACCGTCTCGTCTGGGAAGTTCTGTGGGTTTTGGTTAAAAACGGGATTAAATCCAACCTCCTGCGGCGAAAACGCGCGGGCGTCGATTGTAAACGCACGACGTGCTTTGTATCCGAATTTATGATGCACACCTGCTTTACCAAGCAGGGTATTTTCCCCCAGAGAACACACCCAAAGCTTTTCCCATCCAAGCCCTTCTCACCTCCTCCCCGGGATGGAAACCAGGGGGGATGAGCAGGTTCCCTGCCAGACCCGGGGGGAAAGACGAGCTTGGATGGTGATGCTGTTCCCAATATAGGCGGATAAACCAACGGAATCGCTCTAACAGACATTGGGGAACTGTGTGTTACTTTCACTCATGGATTTGCCTTTGATGGAAAAGGCCTTCGAGCTCCCCCAGCCCAACCCTTCACCTGACACTGACAAGGCCTTGACTAAACCATAACCCTCTGTGCTCTGTCTCCTACATAAGTTATATCATGGAATCATTGAGTGGTTTGTGCTGGATGGACCTTAATGCCCATCTCGGTCAAACCCCCTGCACGGGCAGGGACACCTCCCAGCAGCCCAGGCTGCTCCAAGCCCCATCCAACCTGCCCTTCAACACTGCCAGGGATGGGGCAGCCACAGCTGCCCTTATTCTACAACAGGCTGTGAGAGTTGGGGTGTTCAGCCTGGAGAAGAGAAGGCTCCAGGGAGACCTGAGAGCACCTTCCAGGGCCTGAAGGGGCTCCAGGAAAGCTGGGGAGGGGCTTGGGACAAGGGCAGGGAGGGATGGGAGCAGGGGGAAGGGTTTCCAGCTGGCAGAGGGAGCTGGAGCTGAGATGGGAGGGAGAAATTCTGGGCTGTGAGGGTGGGGAGAGCCTGGCCCAGGTTGCCCAGGGAAGCTGTGGCTGCCCCATCCCTGGCAGTGTTGAAGGGCAGGTTGGATGGGGCTTGGAGCAGCCTGGGCTGCTGGGAGGTGTCCCTGCCCATGCACTGGGTGGGCTTTGAGGTCCCTCCCACCTCACCACCCTCTGAATGCCACCCCCCAGCCGCCACCTCAGCCCCACTCCTGCCCACACCTCGCGCTCCACTTGCCCCGAATTCTCCCCGTTTCCCCCCAATTCCCTCCCCCCCCCACCGCGCACCGCGCATGCGCGGCCCTCCGCGCCGCCAGGGGGCGTGTCCTGCTGGGCTGCCGGACGGGGGGGGAGGCGCGTCCGCGCATGCGCAGCTCCCGCCCCGCCGGCCCGTCAGGCCTCCCAAGATGGCGGCCGCCATGCTGGGCCGCGGGGCCCGCAGTGCGCAGGCAGCCGCCCGGCCCCGCCGCGGCCCCCGCCGCCCGCACTGAGCCCCCTCCGGCGGCACCGCACACCCCGCCGCCCCCCCCACCCCACCCCACCCCCCACCCGCTCCGCCCGCCGAGCCGCGGCGGCACGGCCCGCGGGCCCGCCCGCCATGGAAGCGCCCGGCGCCGCCGCCGTGGGAGCCGCTCCCGCCGCCAGCAACGTCCCCGCCTTCCTCACCAAGCTCTGGACGCTGGTGGAAGATCCAGACACCGACCCGCTCATCTGCTGGAGCCCGGTGAGTGGCGGGGCCGCGGGGCCGGGCGGCCCGGGCGTGTCCGCGGCCTCCCCGTTACTTCCCGGCCCCTCGGGGCGCACTGAGCTCTCCTGCCTCATTTCGGCTTAAAAAAACCACACACAGCCCAGCGTCCTGACGCTCCTCTAACTGTTTCCGTGGCGGGGAACGCTCTTCCCGCTCCTTCCAGCTGCCGGGGGCCGCCCGCGCTGCCTGCCGCGGGTCTGGGGGCGCCGGTTTCAGCTGCGGGGGGAGTTGAAATGACGCCCGAGCTGAGGCAGAGGCGGCGGGGCTGGCTGTGCAGGCAGTTCCCTGGCTGCTGTTGGCCTGAAATCCAAGGGAATGTGGTCGTGGGGGGGACCCCGTGGTGGCTCTGCAGCGTGGAGGGGAGAGACGTGGTTGTGACAGGACAAGGGGCGGTGGTTTCACACTCCAAGAGAGAAGATTTGAGGCTAGATAGAAGGAATTTGGTACAATGAGGGTGGGGAGAGCCTGGCCCAGGTTGCCCAGGGAAGCTGTGGCTGCCCCATCCCTGGCAGTGTTGAAGGGCAGGTTGGATGGGGCTTGGAGCAGCCTGGGCTGCTGGGAGGTGTCCCTGCCCGTGCAGGGGATTGGATCTAGATGACCTTTACGGTCCCTCCAACCCAAAATTTTCTTGCCTCTTGATTTCTGCCCTGCCCTTGGCACCTGCCCGACCAAACACCTGAGCAGAGTCAGTTCCCTGCCCGTCCTCCCTGACCCTCTCCCCTCTCTCCTGCCTCCAGGCCCAGCTCAGGCTTCTGCTGCCAAAACTATCCAGGGAAAACAAACAGGCAGAGATGTTTGGGTGCAGCTGGGTGGGAGGAGCAAAGAGCTGCTCGGGGTGATCAAATGGGAGAGATAAGGACCAAAATAAAAGCAGAAAGGGCTGGGAATGTTTGTCCCTGCCCCTTGGTGGTGGCTGCTGGGCCCGATGGAGCTGTTTGCTTATCAGCTGTTATCAGCTGGACCTGGCCTGGGGGGATGAGGCCCGAGGTGTCTGTGAGCTGCAGATACTGCCTGGCTCTCAGCTTTGCAAGTCATGCCTTGTCCTGCCTCCTGAGCAGCATTTAACTCTTGGTGTTTGGGTTCATTTTGTGCTGCTGGAACAGCTGGAGAAACTGGGGCTTGGGAGGAATGGCTGGGTGGAGAGGAACCTGCTGAGGTTCCCCCAGGGCAAGGGCAGGGTCCTGCAGCTGGGGAGGAACAACCCCTGGGGCAGCACAGGGTGGGGGCAGCTGCTGGAGAGCAGCTCTGGGCAGCAGGAGCTGGGGTCCTGGTGGGCAGCAGGGTGACCATGAGCCAGCAATGGGCCCTGGGGGCCAAGAAGGCCCATGGGCTCCTGGGGGCATCAAGAAGAGTGTGGGCAGCAGGTCAGGGAGGTTCTCCTGCCCCTCTGCTCTGCCCTGGGGGGGACAGGTCTGGAGAGCTGGGCCCAGCTCTGGGCTGCCCAGGGGATGAAGGCCAAGGAGCTGCTGGAGAGAGTCCAGGGCAGGGCCCCCAAGATGCTGAGGGGCTGGAGCATCTGCCTGGGAGGAAAGGCTGAGGGAGCTGGGGCTGTTCAGCTGGAGAGGAGGAGCCTGAGGGGGGGTCTCCTCAAGGCTGAGCAGTATCTGCAGGGGGTCAGCAGGGGGGACCAGACTCTGCTCAGGGCTGCCCAGGGACAGGACAAGGGGCCACGGGCACAAGCTGGAGCACAGGAGGGTCAAGCTCCCCATGAGGAGGAACTTGTTGCCTGTGAGGGTGGCAGAGCCCTGGGCCAGGCTGCCCAGAGAGGCTGAGGAGGCTCCTTCTCTGGAGACACCCCAGCCCCTCTGGAGGTTCCTGTGGGCCCTGCTGGGGGTGACCCTGCTCTGGGGGCTGCGAGGGGTGATCTCCAGAGCTCCCTGCCAGCCCCACCACCCTGTGACTGTGGTTCCATGATCTCTCAGGTCCACCAGGAAACCACTGTAAGACTCCTGCTGCTGGAATAGTAAGTTGGATCTGGTCTTGGAGAGTAAAGTGAGACTCCTGGAATCCCAGACTAGTTTGTGTTGGTGGAACCTCAAAGCCCATCCAGTCCCATCTGCCATTAGCAGGGACACCTCCCAGCAGCCCAGGCTGCTCCAAGCCCCATCCAACCTGCCCTTCAACACTGCCAGGGATGGGGCAGCCACAGCTTCCCTGGGCAACCTGGGCCAGGCTCTCCCCACCCTCACAGCCCAGAATTTCTCCCTCCCATCTCAGCTCCAGCTCCCTTTGCAGCTGGAAACCCTTCCCCCTGCTCCCATCAGCTCCAAATGAAGCTGATGAGCCACCTTCTTACCTGCAGCAGAGGCACCCCAAGAGATGGGGCTGTTGCTGATCCCACCCAGAGTGACAAAGGATTGTAATTTCAGCAGTGGGGGGGCAGGTGGGCTTCAGGTGGGCTTCTTTCTTCCCACGTGGTGACAGTTAATAATCTCCCCTTTACTTTTTTGACAGAGTGGAAACAGCTTCCATGTGTTTGACCAAGGCCAGTTTGCCAAGGAGGTGCTTCCAAAGTACTTCAAACACAACAACATGGCCAGCTTTGTGAGGCAGCTCAACATGTGTGAGTATTTTCTGGGCAAAGCTCCTCCTGGCAGAAGGTTCCCTCAGCTGCCCAGGGTCCTTGAGGGACGTTTCTGCAGATGGGAACATTTTCTGCCTGGTGGTCACTGAGGTTTGGGGACCATGGGGCAGTTTAAAGCTGGAGGCAGAGCAGACATCTCTGAGTATGTGAAAGGAAAGGAGGTGATCAGGAGTAGTCAACATGGAGTGACCTCTGCTCTGCTGAGACCCCCTGCAGGGCTGGGGCCAGGCTGGGGTCCCCAGCACAGGAAGGACACGGAGCTGCTGGAGAGGCCAGAGGAGGCCCCGGAGATGCTGGGAGGGCTGGAGCAGCTCTGCTCTGGAGCCAGGCTGGGAGAGCTGGGGTGTTCAGCCTGGAGAAGAGAAGGCTCCAGGGAGACCCGAGAGCACCTTCCAGTGCCTGAAGGGGCTCCAGGAAAGCTGGGCAGGGGCTTGGGACAAGGGCAGGGAGGGATGGGAGCAGGGGGAAGGGTTTCCAGCTGGCAGAGGGAGCTGGAGCTGAGATGGGAGGGAGAAATTCTGGGCTGTGAGGGTGGGGAGAGCCTGGCCCAGGTTGCCCAGGGAAGCTGTGGCTGCCCCATCCCTGGCAGTGTTGAAGGGCAGGTTGGATGGGGCTTGGAGCAGCCTGGGCTGCTGGGAGGTGTCCCTGCCCGTGCAGGGGTGGCACTGGGTGGGCTGTGAGGTCCCTCCAACCCAACCCATTCCATGGTTCCATGATAACTTGGTCCTGCAGCAGCAGGTGTTTTTCAGATGACTCCAGGGTCTCTCATTCCCTGTCCTGTAGCTGGGACAAGGTCTGTCAGGAAGCAGGGCTGGAGCTCAGGCTGTCTGAGCCAAGAAGGATGTTCTGAGTTAGTTTCTGCTGCCTCAAGCCCAGAGTCAGCCCGTTGAGCTCCTCTCCCACCCTCCTCTCCCCAGATGGCTTTCGGAAGGTCGTGCACATTGAGCAGGGGGGGCTGGTGAAGCCTGAGAAGGATGACACTGAATTCCAGCATCCCTACTTCATCCGAGGCCAGGAGCACCTGCTGGAGAACATCAAGAGGAAAGTCAACACTGTAAGTTCCTCTGGAGCTCCTGCTCCAGATCAGGTGTTTAAAACCCCAGGGATGGATCAGAAAAGCCTTGGAGTGTTCCAGGGGTGGGTGGGCATGGACACTCCTGGTGGCTGTGTGACCCCAGCAGCTCTTCTTGCCCTCTCAGCAGGCTCAAGCTGTGGTGCCATCCTGCTGGGCCTGGGTTCTTGGAAACACCCCCCCCCCCAGTTTGTTCCTGGGCCTTTTTCTCAACATTCCCAGGTTGTTCTCTGAGCAGGTGGCACTTGTGGGAGCTGAGCTTCATGGAGGGAGCTTTGCTGAGTCCTCTGGAGGGGCTGAGGAGCAGTGGTGCCCTTCAGGGGGAGGAAGAGGGATCAGGAGCTGCAGCCTGGGCAGCTTCAAGGGATGAAAAAGCCCCACAGAGGACAGACCCATGGGATCATTGGGTGGGAAAAGCCCTTTAGGATCTTCCAGTTGTCCCAACCCTGCCAAGGCCACTCCTGACCCATGTCCCCAAAGATGCCATCAGAGCAGGCAGGAAGGTGACAGGTTGGGGTCCAAAGCCTCATGCTGTGGTGCAAAGGAGAAGCTCTGTCCCCAGACCTGAGCACGTGAGGGACTTTCAGCTCTGCCCCAGTCCTGCCTTGGTCCTTCTTCCAGAATCAGTCACCTTAAATGTCACAATTAATTAACTTCAGGTGTGGTCAAACTTGAAGGGACAGAATTGCTTAAAGAAATGAACCTTTTCTCACCAATGAGGAAGTGAAACTAAAGCTTTTCAATGACTTCTGAAATAAAAAATCTTACCTATAATACTATAAATTGAGTTAATTAATTCATTACATAAATTGTCAGGGGGGAGGGTGCAGTGTGGGTGTGTGGTTGGCTCCCCTTCCCAATCTGCTTGGATTTGATCCCTTGTTTTCCATAAATCATGGAGGATGTTCCATCAGTTATTCAGGACAACAGACTCAGGACAACAGAGCCACTTTGCTTCTCCAGATAAAACTGTAATCATTTGTGAGTGCATGAAGTATGAATGGATTTAGATAATTATAAATTATAATTGTATACATTAATGTATGTACTTACAAATTGTAAATGAGTGAAAAGGTGACTCTGGAGCAACCCATGTAGCAACTGGGGGTAAAAACTGATCCCAGAGTTGGGCAGCACCCTGTTGAGAGTGGTTTGATGGGCAGTAACTTGAGGCAGAACAGCAGATGTGAGGAGATGTGGGATCTGGTGGGGGAAGGAGGAAGAGGAAGGACGAGGGGCCTGGATTAGCACCCCCTGCACAGGCAGGGACACCTCCCAGCAGCCCAGGCTGCTCCAAGCCCCATCCAACCTGCCCTGCAACACTGCCAGGGATGGGGCAGCCACAGCTTCCCTGGGCAACCTGGGCCAGGCTCTCCCCACCCTCACAGCCCAGAATTTCTCCCTCCCATCTCAGCTCCAGCTCCCTCTGCCAGCTGGAAACCCTTCCCCCTGCTCCCATCCCTCCCTGCCCTTGTCCCAAGCCCCTCCCCAGCTTTCCTGGAGCCCCTTCAGGCCCTGGAAGGTGCTCTCAGGTCTCCCTGGAGCCTTCTCTCTCCAGGTTGGACACCCCAACTCTCCCAGCTCACTCATTAATTACTGAAGACAGCAATTAGGCAGCTTGAGCAGGCAAAGCAGGAGTTAAAGGGCAGATGGGCTGCTGCAGGCAGAAGGGCAGGTCTCCTCCAGAGGTCCCTGCCAGCAGCTGGTGGCTCCACATCCTCACGGTCTCCACCACAGGGGTTGGAGCAGCTGAGGATTCTGAGCAGAGGGTTTAATTTGTTCAGATCCAGCCCTGCTGAGCAGAGACCCCTGGGGGGCTTCCTGAGAGCTGTGCCATGTCAGGGCTGTGGAGCTGCCAAGCTTAGAGGGGGGAGCATCTCACCTACAACAGCAGCTTCTCCCCACCTGCCCAGTCAGAGGCCCCAGAGATCCCTTTAGATCCTTCTGGGGTGTTTGTCCCCTGTGGAAAAGTCTGAAGAACTGAATTTCTTAGTGGAAATGGCACTTGGGGCTAAGGGAGAGCACCTGGGGACAGGGAGAAACTCTGGGCTGTGAGGGTGGGGAGAGCCTGGCCCAGGTTGCCCAGGGAAGCTGTGGCTGCCCCATCCCTGGCAGTGTTGAAGGGCAGGTTGGATGGGGCTTGGAGCAGCCTGGGCTGCTGGGAGGTGTCCCTGCCCATGCAGGGGTGGCACTGGGTGGGCTTTGAGGTCCCCCCAACCCAACTCATTCCATGGTTCTGTGATCTGGCTCCATGGCAGAGCAGTGAGCAGCCCCCTGCATCCTGCTTTGCTTGGATATGTGGAAAAGGATGAGATGTTTCTCCAGCCCACCCTTCAGGACTCACAAATGGCCCTGGAGAAGCTCCTAAGGATTTTTGGAGCTCCTGGTGTCAAGTCTTGCTCTCTCGTGCTGTCAGTACCTGGGCTGTGACTTCAAGACTGAATGATCCTTGAGGTCCTTCCAGCCCAGCCCAGCCCATGGGTCTGTGATCCTTAGCCAGGACAGATGCTGAGCTCCCTGCAGGCAGCAAAACCATCTGGAATTGTGTGAGAGGAACGTTTCCTCTGTGGTGCCTCCTGGTCTTGGTGGCTGCACAGTTTTAGTTTTAGGTTGGTCATAAATGAGATGGTTTTGGCCCCCCTGAAGGGCTGTGCAGCTGCTCTGCAGACCTTCCCTCTGACCTCAGCATCACATTTCTGAGCCAAAAAAGATACTTTTTGGGGGGGGGGTTCAACAGGATCTGGTGTTTGCAAAGAGAAAACTCACTTTGTGGGTGGCTGGTTTGGGTCCCTTGGCACGAGGGCCCTGGGTGCCACTGCAGGGGGGGAGAGGGATTAGCTGTGGGACCAGCTCAGGAGCTTCAGTAAGGGTCTGGCAGGGGGGGAACCTCAGTGGGCTCTTCCTTTTGTGTCTCCAGGTGTCCAGCATCAAGAATGAGGACATAAAGGTTCGGCAGGACAACGTGACCAAGCTGCTGACTGACATCCAGGTGATGAAGGGGAAGCAGGAGAGCATGGACTCCAAGCTGATGGCCATGAAGCAGTATGTATGTGGGGAGGGGGTGGCAGGACAGCCAGGGCAGCTTGCCCACTGGTTCCTTTCCTGAACACCTTGTTTTGAAGGCCTCCTGAGAGAGGAGGCTGCTGCTGCTCCCTGCTCCACCTTCCAGGTGTCTCCTGGGCTTGGGAGGCTCCCTGCTGAGGGCCAGGAGGGGGTGGTTGTTGGAGGGACCTTCTGAACGTGGTTAAAACCTCACTGAAGACCTGGTGTCACTGCAGCCAGAGCTGTGACCCCAGACACAGAGTGAAGCTGCTTTGGAGGACAGCTCTGCTCTGGGGTGTGGGTTGGAAGGGTTGGGGAGACCTTAGGAATGTCCTTCCCTGGAGCCATCTGGGATTCAGTCCATACATCCTGCTGGATCTTCCCTTGTGATTTACTCTCCTCCCACCAAGCTCTTCTGACTGGTCTTTGGGGTGTTTGAGGAATCTGGGGCAACTTCTCCTCTTGTTCTCATGCTGATTCTCCTCCAGGCTTTTGCCTTCCTCCTTGGTCCCAGTTACATCCTCACTGGATTGTGCTCTCCTGGTGTCTGCAGTTGGGTGGGGATGTCACAGAGAGGATCCCAAGTCCCACCAGCACTTCTTGCCTTCCCTTTAGGGATGGTCAGGGAACTGTTCCTCAGTTGCTTTTTCCCATGTGATGTATAGAATGCAGATCCTGTCACCTGTGCTGAGCCTGTGGGTGACACCAGGAGCTGCCCTGCCCCACAGCAGGGTCTCTCCATCATCTGCCAGTTGGGAGACTTGAACTGAGGCTCTTCAGGTTGCTTTTAAGTTCAGGTGCTTGTTGAGGCCAGTGAAACGGGGGGGGGGGGTGTCTGGTGGTCTTCAGCACCCTCAGAAAGCTTGATTTAAAGCCCTGCTTTTTATTTGCTTGTTTACTCTCTGGTGAATCAGAAATGGGGTTGGGTTGGAGCTCATGGGGACCTTGAAACTCATCCAGTCCCACCCCCTGCACAGACAGGGACACCTCCCACCAGCCCAGGCTGCTCCAACCTGGCCTTGAACACTTCCATGGATGGGGCAGCCACAACATTCCTGGACACCCTGGGCCAGTTTCTCCCCAGTGCAGTTTATTTTCTGCCCAGCTTGTTCATCTCTGCCACTGACTCTGGAGGAATCTGGCCCTGGGTCTGATGGCAACAGGAGCAAGGAGCCCCCAGCCTTGCTGTTCTGAGCAGGAGAGCAGGGTGGGGGATCTCAAGGGGACAGTTTCACAGTGCAAACCTACTTCCTCCACCCTGTGTCCCAAACCCTCCCTTTGCTGGGGTTTCATGGCTCCATCTGGTGCTTGCAGATCACCCCTCTAGCACCCCGGGTGTTCCTGGGAGGGGAGAGAACCTCCTTCTTGTCCAAGGTCCTTCTGGATGATTTTCTTCATCTTTTGTTTGTCCCAGCCTGTTCTCCAGGCTGAGCTTCTCCTCAGGCTCTTTGCAAGGGGAGAAAGAAAAGGAGGTGGTGCCTCCAACCTGTTGGGAAATGGTGGCAGGTGAGAGATGATCCAGGTTGCAGTTTGGTGGGTCTGTGGGCAGCAGAGGTGGCTCTTCCTGTGTCCCCTTCCCAGTGAGCTGAGGGAATGGCCTGGCATGGCTTGGAATGAGAAACTCACCTGCAGCCAACCTTGGGTGACCAGAACCTGGGGTCAGGTTTGAGCCCTTCATGACAAGAAGGACATGGAGGGGCTGGAGCGTGTCCAGGGAAGGACAAGCAGAGCTGGGGAAGGGGCTGGAGCAGAAGGAGAAGGGTCTGGAGAACTTGTGAGGAGCAGCTGAGGGAGCTGGGGGTGTTGAGCCTGGAGCAAAGGAGGCTGAGGGGAGACCTGCTGGCTCTGCAGCTGCCTGAGAGGAGGTTGGAGCCAGGGGGGTCGGGCTCTGCTCCCCAGGAACAAGCCCTGGGACAAGAGGGAACGGCCTCAAGTTGTGCCAGGGGAGGCTGAGGTTGGATCTGGGGAACAATTCCTTCCTGGCAAGGGTTGTCAGGGCCTGGCCCAGGCTGCCCAGGGCAGGGGGGAGTCCCCATCCCTGGAGGGGTTTCCAAGCCCTGGAGATGGTGCTGAGGGACATGGTTTAAGCACTGGACTTGGTAGAGTTGGGTTAGTGGTGGAACTGCAGGATCTTAAAGGTCTTTTCCAAGCAGAACAAGTCTGTGATTCCAGGATTGGAAGGCCCCTTTCCCACCTCCCTGGAAAAGCAATCAGCAATAACCCAAACCAACCAGTTGCTGCTGCTTGGGACACCTCGTGGCTTCTGGCAGCTCTGCTCCCAGCTGCTGTCACCACAGGGTCGTGCTGGAGGCTGCAGCTTCTTCATGGTTGGTTTCTGCCCCTTGCAGGAAGAACAAGCCACATCAAGAGCCACCTCTAAACCAAAGAGCCTCTCGTGGTCCCACCACGGGCTCCTCGTCTCTGTTTCTGTGCCTTTTGCAGCCCCTGGCACGTTTTGAGATGAAGTGTCTGGGCTCACAGCCCTGCCTTGGGGTCCACAGGGCTCCTTCCAGGTCTCCAGGTCACGTCCTGGGTCCTTCCAGGTCTCCAGGTCACGTCCTGGCTGCTCCATCAGCTCTGGCTGGAGCCACCATTAGCGTTATTAATTACCAGTGGTCTGGACACCACTAGGTGGAGTGCCTGGAGCAGGGCTGGCAGCTCCTGAGGCACAGGATGGACAAGCTCTCCCAGCAGCTGAGCTGCCCCCCCCCTCGTTCAGGGGGATCATTATGAAGCCATTAATACCAGTGGGTTTGGCCCGAGCTCCATCCTCTGCCCCAGAGCTGGTTTGGTCACTGGTATGACTGGAAGAGCTGAAGGACTGGGGAGCAGGGCAGGTCTGGGAGCTCTGGAGTGGGGTGGTGGGACCACCAGTGTGGGGGTGATGTACCCCAAGGAGGCCCTGAAGGTTCTGGGGGGGAACATCCAGCTGCAGCTTTCCATGGCTGTGACATCATGTCATGGAACCGTGGGATGGTTTGGGTTGGAAGGGACCTTCTAGATCATCCAGTTCCAACCCCCCTGCATGGGCAGGGACACCTCCCAGCAGCCCAGGCTGCTCCAAGCCCCATCCAACCTGCCCTTCAACACTGCCAGGGATGGGGCAGCCACAGCTTCCCTGGGCAGCCTGGGCCAGGCTCTCCCCACCCTCACAGGGAAGAATTTCTCCCTGATGTCTCCCATGACCCTCCTCTCCTCCAGGGCCACGGAGCAGTTTCTGGGTGCCTGGGACCCTCCAGCCTTGGTTCCTTTTCTCTGGCTCTGGGTGCACTTGGAGCTGGAGGCAGGGGCTCCTCTGCAGCTCAACACACCAGGTGCCATTTGCATTAAGCTGCTTTTTTGGCACGAAAAGAGGTTTCTGGTCACGATTTGTCTTCTCCTGAAGGTCTTGGAAGCAGATTGAAAACACATCTGGGTTGAAGCGAGGAGAGGGAAAGCAGTTCTGGGGGGTTGGGCTGGTTTGAATTGGAGATCATCTTTGGCACATCCCACCTCATGCTGGTGGTGAAGGGCTTTTTATTGTCCAGCTGTGAATGGACCTTCTCCAACCTCCTCAGCTCTAAACAAGTCTTCTGGAAAGCTGAGGGAACGACCAAACCCACCCCTGCTGCTGGATAATCTGCTGTCAGGCTCCAGCACTGGCAGCTGATGGGAACCAGGGAATGATGGAGATGATGGAAAGCAGAGCAGCTGAACTTGGGACGGGGAGATATTTCTTCTCCCTTGTCAGCAGCTCCTTCAGCAGGGCCTGGTGATCTCCACAGGGGCTGGGACATCGTGTCCCTGCAGGGCCAGGGAATCTCCCCCTGCTTCCCTTGGCTTCATCTCCACTTCTGGCCTCTTAGCTTGACAGATTTGCAGGGTTTTTGTTAGTTTTAGGGCTTTTTTTCTTTGCTTCTGCTGGAAAACAGAAGCCTCTTGTCTTCCTCCAGGTATTTTATGGGTCTCTGGGGATTTTTTATTAAAAAAACCAAGCCAGCTGCAGGTGAAACAAGTGTCTGAAGTGTCTGAGCTCAGGGAGGGTTTTAGAGTTCTCTGTGTCCCCTGGAGCTGAAGGTCACATTGCAGCACGATTTCCTTGCCCTGCTAATTGCCTCCTGGAGAAAGATGTGCAAGAAGAGCCAACCTCCTCACTCCAGAGCAACCAGGAGTCTCCTTTCACTCTTGGCAGGAGTTGGAGCTTCCACCCAGGCTGGCTGGGGGGCTGGGGGCCTGGGGGGTGCTCCTCTGTCCTCACCTGCTCTGTCACACTGAACTGCCTGGGAAGGGCTGGTGCTGAGCTGGAGTTTGTCCCTCCCTTTGTCAGGAGGTGAAATTTACTGGAGCATGTGAAGAAAAGCCCTTCAGGTGCTTCTGTGTGGGTTCAGCAAGTGGGTTGGTTGGGGCCAGGCTGGGGTCTCCAGCACAGGAAGGACACGGAGCTGCTGGAGAGGCCAGAGGAGGCCCCGGAGATGCTGGGAGGGCTGGAGCAGCTCTGCTCTGGAGCCAGGCTGGGAGAGCTGGGGTGTTCAGCCTGGAGAAGAGAAGGCTCCAGGGAGACCTGAGAGCACCTTCCAGTGCCTGAAGGGGCTCCAGGAAAGCTGGGGAGGGGCTTGGGCCAAGGGCAGGGAGGGATGGGAGCAGGGGGAAGGGTTTCCAGCTGGCAGAGGGAGCTGGAGCTGAGATGGGAGGGAGAAATTCTGGGCTGTGAGGGTGGGGAGAGCCTGGCCCAGGTTGCCCAGGGAAGCTGTGGCTGCCCCATCCCTGGCAGTGTTGAAGGGCAGGTTGGATGGGGCTTGGAGCAGCCTGGGCTGCTGGGAGGTGTCCCTGCCCGTGCAGGGGTGGCACTGGGTGGGCTCTGAGGTCCCTCTGACCGAAGCCCCTCTGAGATCTTGGTGTCAGTTTTGCACAACTCCTGCTGTGCTCCCACCCAGTCTCACCACAACCACTGCCCAGGTCAAGCACTGGTCACTGAACATCCTCTTGGGGCTGATGTGTTGGGGGAGCCCCTTGGGGAGTTGCTCCTCATTCTCAGCCCCATCAGCAGCTCCTTCTCAGTGCAGAGGCCCAGCCAGGAGGACTCCTCCCAGGTTGGCTGCATTAATCACCCTGATATCAAAGGGTAATTAAGGCTCTCGTGTCACTAAACACTTAATTTACCAGCAGCTTCTTCCCCACCTGAGCATCTGGGAGGTACTGGCCTCCCTGGGAGAGTCTTTTTGTCACTGCTTTTATCTTCCACTGTTTTTACACTGGAAACTCCTCAGGAACCACCACAGGAGGAGGGACAGGAGCCCCCAGGGAGGAGCAGCAGCTGCTGAACCCTCTGCCTTCCAGGGATGTCCTGGAGCAAAGAATGTTTCTTAATTACACTCATTTTTGAGCAGGTTCTTGACCTAGAATTTCTGCAGTTTCTTGTGGCCTCCCTTCTGCTTTGGTAGCTTCTGGAATGGCACCTTCTCCAAGCCAAGAGTCTTCTTCTGGGCTTTTAGAGCTTGGAGCTGGTTGGGTTTTAACCTGATTATTGCAATGGAAGTGACTCTGGTGGCTGCACACGAGCTCCCGGGTTCTGAGCCACAGAAGGACAAGGGGGAATGGATGAAAACTGGGAGAGGGGAGATGGAGGTTGGACATGAGGAGGAAATTCTGGGCTGTGAGGGTGGGGAGAGCCTGGCCCAGGTTGCCCAGGGAAGCTGTGGCTGCCCCATCCCTGGCAGTGTTGAAGGGCAGGTTGGATGGGGCTTGGATTTATCTCAAATCCTCCTCTTTCCCAGCTCTGTGTCTGTAATTCCTCACCTCTTGGGTCCTTCCTGCAGCTCCATAAGGAGAGAGGTTTAGTGTAACGTCAGGTGTGGTGGCACACGTGGCTTCTGGGACTATGAACAAGAAAACAGCACTTGGGTTTCTTCTTATCTGTGTGTGTCTAGTGGAGGAGCAGAAGCAGACAATGGGTTTCTGTGGCATTGCCCTGGAAAAGAGCTGCAGGAATTATGTTGCAAGGGTAACAAAAGTAGCCTGAACACAAGAAGGATGGGAGACCAAACCAGTGCTCCCAGTGGAGACACTGGTGGGGCTGCATCTTGGATTCTGGGGTCAGGTTTGGGTGAGGAAAGGGACGTGGAGGGGCTGGAGCGTGTCCAGGGAAGGGCCCCAGAGCTGGGGAAGGGGCTGGAGCAGAAGGAGAAGGGTCTGGAGAACTTTTGAGGAGCAGCTGAGGGAGCTGGGGGTGTCCAGCCTGGAGCCAAGGAGGCTGAGGGGAGACCTGCTGGCTCTGCAGCTGCCTGAGAGGAGGTTGGAGCCAGGGGGGTCGAGCTCTGCTCCCCAGGAACAAGCCCTGGGACAAGAGGGAACGGCCTCAAGTTGTGCCAGGGGAGGCTGAGGTTGGATCTGGGGAACAATTCCTTCCTGGCAAGGGTTGTCAGGGCCTGGCCCAGGCTGCCCAGGGCAGGGGGGGAGTCCCCATCCCTGGAGGGGTTTCCAAGCCCTGGAGATGGTGCTGAGGGACACGGGGCAGGGGTGGCCTTGGCAGGGCTGAGGGAACAGTTGGACTGGAGGATCCTAAAGGACTTTTCCAACCCAACCCATCCCATGACATTGTAATTCCAAGCTTCCTTTCACTTCCTCACTCTGTGCTCAAGCCCCTCTTGGATCTGCTCTGCTCTTCCCACCTCCATGGACACAGTTCCACTCTGGTCACTTGGATCTGTGCTACTTCAGGCAGGCCCTGCCCCAGGGCTTCTTGGGAGGGAACCAAGCTAATTAGAGATGGTCACATTAATTAGGCAATGTGAGCAAGGGCCATTAACCACTGAACAGGCTGCCAAGGGAGGTGGTTGAATCTGCACCCCTGGGGGTGTTCCAAAGCTGTGTAGATGGTGCTGAGGGACATGGGTCAGTGGTGGCCTTGGTAGAGGTGGGTTGACGTTGGTAGAGTTGGGTTAATGGTTGTTAGAAGTGGGTTGTTGGTAGAGTTGGGTTATGGTTGGTAGAGGTGGGTTGTGGTTGGGAGAGTTGGGTTAATGGTTGGTAGAGGTGGGTTGAGGTAGAACTTGGTGATCTTAGAAGTCTTTTCCAACCAGAAGGTTCTGTGGTTCTGATTTGTGCTCTGCACTCTGTTTCCACATCTGCTGCTCTTCCTTTTTGTCCTCCCCACTGGCGTTTTGTTGCCTGAACTCTGGCTCTTCCAGCCTTGCTCCAAGTCTGTGGTCCCTGCTTTTACGACCTCTAACTTGGACAATTGTAACATGTTGTTTTATGGCCTTCCCAGACAAAGGGTCCTCCAGGCTCCAGCTGTTCAGAGACAGGGGCCAAATCTCTCCCCTGGTCTTGAGGGACCTGGGCTGGCTCAGAGTCAAACATCAGCTTGATCTCCAACTTGCTTTGATGGCTCCTGACACTGAGAGTGACAGGGGACCTGGGCCTTTTATCTGCTGGGGCTTCTTAGGAGCTTACTCACTGCTTGAGCTCCTCTGAACTGGTTTTATTGGTCATTCCAAACCAGAGGTGAAAGACCCCTGGATTTCTCGTGTTCCAGAGCAGCCAGCTCAGCCTGGCATTAATTACCACCACGGGCAGCTGAGGAAGTAACCCAGCTGGCATCTCCTGCCCCTGGCATGTGGAGGAAGCTGCTTCCCAGCAGGGTTGTGTGCACGGGCGCTGAGGGGCTTTTATCCCTCTTGCTGTGGGCTCCTTGGCAGGAATCTCACCAGTTCTGGAGGCACCAGCTCTTGGCAGCAGGTTCACCCACCTCTCCAGTGGCCTTTTGCCTGGCACTGTCCTGGTCTCTGTGCCTTGTCTTCATTCATTTGCTTTTCCAGAGAATCCTGAAGGAATTCTTGCACCATCCGTGGAGGGATTCACAGTCCCTGGAGGGTTTTCCAAGCCCTGGAGATGGTGCTGAGGGACATGGGGCAGGGGTGGCCTGGGCAGGGCTGGGGGAACGGGTGGGCTGGATGATGCCTAAAGGGCAAACGAGTTGCTCCATCCACCTCTGTGAGACCCCAGGCTAATGACTCTTCTTTTGGGCAACCGTTCATGCTCAAAACCATCTTGTTTGTTGCCTTTCTGAAAAAAATCCAGGGATTTCTGCAGCTCTGGAGAACTTTGTTGTGCCCTGAGGCTCAGTCCAACTGTCCTGTTGTGCTCTGGTTGGTGACTTCTTCTGGAGATGTCCCGTGTTCTTCTCCCCAGCTCTCCCTAGGACACAGGTTCTTCTGAACAGTTTGTGGGGTCATGAAGCTCTTCAAGATGTTTTGCTTGAAAATTGAGATTAAATCCTCACTGGGCAGTGATCAAACCTGTTGCTCTGCACCCAGAGTCTTCATGGCTTCCTCCTGGACTCCTCCAGGGAGACCTCAGAGATGAAGCCCAGAACCCCCTGTGTCCTGGGCTGCATCCCCAGCAGGTGACCAGCAGGGCCAGGAGGGGATTGTTCCCTCTGCTGAGACCCCCTGCAGGGCTGGGGCCAGGCTGGGGTCCCCAGCACAGGAAGGACACGGAGCTGCTGGAGAGGCCAGAGGAGGCCCCGGAGATGCTGGGAGGGCTGGAGCAGCTCTGCTCTGGAGCCAGGCTGGGAGAGCTGGGGTGTTCAGCCTGGAGAAGAGAAGGCTCCAGGGAGACCTGAGAGCACCTTCCAGTGCCTGAAGGGGCTCCAGGAAAGCTGGGGAGGGACTTGGGACAAGGGCAGGGAGGGATGGGAGCAGGGGGAAGGGTTTCCAGCTGGCAGAGGGAGCTGGAGCTGAGATGTGAGGGAGAAATTCTGGGCTGTGAGGGTGGGGAGAGCCTGGCCCAGGTTGCCCAGGGGAGCTGTGGCTGCCCCATCCCTGGCAGTGTTGAAGGGCAGGTTGGATGGGGCTTGGAGCAGCCTGGGCTGCTGGGAGGTGTCCCTGCCCATGCAGGGGTGGCACTGGGTGGGCTCTAAGGTCCCTCCAACCCAAACCATGACTTGATGAACCTAGGAAATGCTGTGCTCCTTCCAGGGCACAGGCCTCTCCTGACTGGTTCCCATGTGGTTCAGCTGCTCTTTGCACCCACAAACACTTCCTCACTTTGTAGATCTTTTTTAGTCCTGAGAAAGTCCCCAAAAAGTGCCTCTTCCCAGTTTATCTGTTGCCACTTTTGGATACAAAGGAGCCTTTTTGCTTCAAGCAGCTCTACCAACCTCTGCTCAACCCCAGCAAGTGGCTTGTCCTGGTGTCAGACCCGCCGGGTGGGTCATTTGAGTTCGTATTGACAAGGGAAAAGGACTTTTTTGTTCCATCAAGGCCCACAAATCACCCCCTTCATCCTCATTACAATGTTGTGCCCCAAACCAGCTGTGCCCAGCAGCTGGGAGTGTCTTGGGGCTGCCAGTGGGACAATCAAACATCTCTAATAAAGCCTTTTTAGAGGCTCTGTGATTTTGCAGGAGTTCAGATAATTACAGCAGCCTTTGATTATCCAGGCAAACCCCCCTTCCTTATCACTGGCAGGTGAAGGAGCCAAAGGGAATCACGGCAGGGAAGGAACAAAGGATCCCAGTGAGTAACCCCAAGGGCCCCAAACACCTTTGCTGATGTCATCAGGGCTGATGACATCACAGAGACAGAAGGGTCAGGAGCAGGCAGGGTGATCAAAGCCCACAGACCCAGCACAGAAATGAGGGCTCTTCAGGCTTGGAGATCAAAGGGGCCCGTCAGGAGTCCTATCAAGTCATGAAAAATAGGGAAAAAAGGGAAGGATTTGTTCAGTCTTTCACCAGCAGGAGGAGGAGTCACTGGAAAATGACCTGGAACTGCAGAGGAGCTTCATTGCACCAGGAATCCCATTGCAGAGCTCCTGGTCTGAGAGGTGCTGGATCCACAAAGAGGGAAATGAAAGGGCTACAGGAACTGCAGGAGTGATGGAATCCAGGAGGGAAAGGACTTGGGAAGGAAGTAGGAAAGAATCAGGAAAGAATTAGGAAAGAACAAGAAAAGAATCAGGAAAAAATTGAGAAAGAATCAGGAAAGAATCAAAACAGAATGGGAAAGGAATCCCCCTCCTTGCCCTGATGGATCTGCTGTCCCAGAGTTTCAGCAGTTCCAGATCTCACCAGTGGAGCCACAAAACCTGTAACTGCTGCAGGATTTGACTTCACTAAATCTGCAGAAATCCACAGAGTGTTCAGAGGAACGAGAGGTCACATCATGGGCAGGGTCTGCAGCAGTGGGACAGCATGAGACAGAGACACAGACTGGGTTGAGTTGGGGGGACCTTGAAGACCATCTAGATCCAACCCCCTGCACGGGCAGGGACACCTCCCAGCAGCCCAGGCTGCTCCAAGCCCCATCCAACCTGCCCTTCAACACTGCCAGGGATGGGGCAGCCACAGCTTCCCTGGGCAACCTGGGCCAGGCTCTCCCCACCCTCACAGCCCAGAATTTCTCCCTCCCATCTCAGCTCCAGCTCCCTCTGCCAGCTGGAAACCCTTCCCCCTGCTCCCATCCCTCCCTGCCCTTGTCCCAAGCCCCTCCCCAGCTTTCCTGGAGCCCCTTCAGGCCCTGGAAGGTGCTCTCAGGTCTCCCTGGAGCCTTCTCTTCTCCAGGCTGAACACCCCAGCTCTCCCAGCCTGGCTCCAGAGCAGAGCTGCTCCAGCCCTCCCAGCATCTCCGGGGCCTCCTCTGGCCTCTCCAGCAGCTCCGTGTCCTTCCTGTGCTGGGGACCCCAGCCTGGCCCCAGCCCTGCAGGGGGTCTCAGCAGAGGGGACAATCCCCTCCCTGGCCCTGCTGGTCACCTGCTGGGGACACAGCCCAAGACAAGGGTGGTTTCTGGGCTCATGTTGAGCTCCTCCTCACCCAACAGTCCAGGTCCTTCTCCTCAGGCCCTGAAGCCCAGGAGGTGACAGCTCAGATATTGACCCTAAAGCAACAACCTCAGCACTGGTTTGAGCAGAGAAGAGGGGGGGTGGGCAGGGAGGGTCTGAGCCAGGACTGAACTCCAAGGCAAGGAGAGGCAGGAGGGAAGGAGCAGGACAGGGAGAAGGAGGATGGAAGGAGCAGGAGAGGGAGAAGGAGGATGGAAGAAGCAGGATGGAAGGAGCAGGACAGGGAGAGGAAGGAGCAGGACAGGGAGAAGAAGGATGGAAGGAGCAGGACAGGGAGAAGGAGGATGGAAGGAGCAGGACAGGGAGAAGAAGGATGGAAGGAGCAGGACAGGGAGAGGAAGGAGCAGGACAGGGAGAAGAAGGATGGAAGGAGCAGGACAGGGAGAAGAAGGATGGAAGGAGCAGGACAGGGAGAGGCAGGAGCAGGACAGGGAGAAGCAGGAGGGAAGGAGCAGGACAGGGAGAAGCAGGAGGGAAGGAGCAGGCCAAGCACAGCCCTGCCCCAGTGGAACAATCTCCTGGCAGCAGCTGAGGATCTGGGGCTTCCTGAGCTCCAGGTGATGCCCGGGCCCTTAATGTTCCTCGGCAGCTTTGTGTTCCTTTGTGTGCCTGTCCCATGACTCCAGGGAGCGGCTGCATCTTAATGACTGCGGTGCCTGGAGAACCGTGTCCCTTTGTTGGGGGCTGCCAGCTGCTGAGCTCAGCTGAGAGCCCCGGGAACAGTTGCTGCCTGTTCTGCTTTTGTCTCCTGACCTCCCCGGCCACCCTGCCCGTCCCAGCGGCTCCCTCGGCACCAGCGCCCGGGCCAGGGGCCTGGGTGCTGGAGCTCTGCTGCCTCGTGCTTTTCTGGGGAATTTGATTTCCACCCCCATGTGTCAACTCTCCTTTTTCCTCACGGAATTGCCCCCTTTTTCTGCCCTTTTGGAGCTGAGCCACGGGGAGCGTGGGGAGCCCCAGGGGCAGGGCTCAGCTGAAGCCACCCTGAACTGCTTCTCATGAGCCTTTTAAACCACTTCAGTCTTCAACCACTTCAATTTTAAACCACTTAAATGTGTAACTGCCCCAGCCCAGCATTGCACAGGGTGAATCACCCTGCTTGAAATTGCAGGTTTTATGGAGAGGGCTGGAAAAATGCACCTCAGGAGCATCCACCACCCTCAGCTTCCCCCTTGACCTGTCACCTGGTCCCACAAATGAAGACCTTGGCCCACTGATGGGGTTGTTTTCCTAGCAAAAATAGGGATGTAGCAGGACCCTTCAGATCTTGATTAAATCCCTTGATTAAAATCCCTTTGTATTTTCTCTGGGCCCTTGTCTGAAGTGCCAGGGCACCCACATGGGGCAGGGATCAGTGCTGCTAAGGAGGTGCTGCAGCAGCTTGGGACCTGAGGTACAAACACTGTAAGAGAGAAAAAAGCTCCAATTCCTGCTCCCCCCCAAGCAGGGGTGCTGGAACTAGATGATCTTTAAGGTCCCATCCAGCCCAGACCCTTCCATGATTCTGTGACCAGCTCTGTGGCCATCAGGTGTGTTCAGTCATGGTCACCACCAAGTGCTACAGTTAAAAATCAAACATTTCCTCACCTAACTCCCAGGTTCAGCCCCCCCCCAAGGGTTCAAATCCCCCAGGAGATGTAAAAAAACCTGAATTCAAGTATTTTTCTCCCATTCCTGGTGCCTCCTGCAGCAGGAGGCAGAAGGAGAGAAGGTGACTCCAGTGCAGTTCCCTGGGTTTAAGAAACACGCTGAGTAGCAGCAGCTTTGAGGCAAAAAAAAAAAAAAAAAAGGCATTAAAAAAAGATAATAATGAAAAAGAACTGCAAAACAAGTCATTTCTCTCCCAGATTGGCTGGGAAGTCAAGCGTGGCTTTGTTACCCGGAGTCATTTGATCTGCAGGGAGAGCAGGAGCGTGTCCTGAGTGTGCTCTGGTAATTACAGCTCTTTGGGAAGGCAGGATGGACGTTTCTCCTGAGGACCCCGGGACAGCCCTGGTGATGAATGAGCGTCCCTCCTGGCTCCCAGAGATAACAAATGTCATTCCCTGGCTGGCAGGAGCCCCTGGGCCAGGGGAGCGGCCCCGCGCCGGCTCCGCTCGCACACCGGGGAGGGCTGGCTGATGGTGAAGGGGGGGGATTTGTGTTTAGATGGGGGTTCTGAACATAAAATGTATGTTTAGATCATAATATCACAGGATCCCAGACTGGTTTGGGCTGGAGGGACCTGAAAGCCCACCCAATGGCACCCCTGCATGGGCAGGGACACCTCCCACCAGCCCAGGCTGCTCCAAGCCCCATCCAACCTGCCCTTCAACACTGCCAGGGATGGGGCAGCCACAGCTTCCCTGGGCAACCTGGGCCAGGCTCTCCCCACCCTCACAGCCCAGAATGTCTCCCCAGTGTCAGGATCCTAAACATCCAACTTCCAGTGAGGTGGGGATTAGTGGGAGGTGTCCCTGTCCCCACTGGGGGGTCAGAACTAGGTGATCTTTCTGGCCCCTCCAACCCAAACCAGGCTGGGATCCCACGATTCCTGCTGCACAGCCCAGACAGACACAGGCTGTCTTACCATGGAAAATTTGGGGTTGGAAGGGACCTGAAAGATCATCTCATTCCACCCCCCTCCTCAGACAGAGGAGCTGTGGGTGCTGGGGGGGACCAGGGACCAGCAGCACTTGGCTGCTCAGCCGCTGCCACGCGCTCTCCCTGCCAAAGAGAGGAGTCCCTTGTCTGCTGCTCCCAGAGCCTTCTCCCTTCTCCCCTCCTGGCCACAAACCTTTTTTATTTCAAGCTGCTGGACCTTTCCCAGCCCTGCAGGGTCCTGGGGAGAGGGGGGGACCCCCCCGAGCACCCTCAGCAGCAGAGCTGGGCGGGCGGCAGGTGCCGAGACGGGGTCTGGTTTGTTCCATCCCATAAAACACCATCTCAACAACAACAACAACAAAAAAAAACCCCAACAAAACCCTTCAAAGATCTTTTAATAACTCCCGAAATGAAACGTTTGAAACCAGCCCCTTGTAAACTCCTCGCTGGGGTTTAATGGCCTCGTAAAGCGAGATGCTCAAGTATTAAAGGGTTTTGGGTTTTGTGGGGCTCTCAGATCAGTTTAACCCTTCGGGGACCTCGTGTCCAGCTGTTTCCCTCCCCGCTGCCTAATGACCAGTTACCACCTTCTTTCTTCTCCTTTCATGCCCCACCAGGGGCTCTGCTCCCCCAGACCTCAACCCCATTGCCCGGCTCAGGTGCAGCGGCCGTGGCTGCGGGACGGCTCCATCCCTGCCTCCCTCCCTTGGGACCTGGGGCAGGGGCTGCAGCTCTTCCCTTTCCAAGGGCTGGACAATCCCTCTCGTGTCCCGAGGCGAGCGGAGGAGCTGTGTTCAGCTGCTGGGGGCTGGGGGCACCTGGCTCATTTGCAGCCCCCCCAGGTCCCAGCAGAGGCGGGAGCAGCGATCCTGGCGCCGGGTAATTGGCAGCTGCTCCGTGGGGAGTGATGGAGCAGCTGAGAGAGCTGCAGCTGGAGCCTCCCCAGCAGGGCAGCCCCAGCTCCCACCCCCCTGACTTTGGGGCACCCCAGGGCTGCTGCTGAAGCACCCACTGCTCCTCAGCTTAGCCCAGGGTGCAGCAATGGAGGGGGGTCGGGCTCTGCTCCCCAGGAACAAGCCCTGGGACAAGAGGGAACGGCCTCAAGTTGTGCCAGGGGAGGCTGAGGTTGGATCTGGGGAACAATTCCTTCCTGGCAAGGGTTGTCAGGGCCTGGCCCAGGCTGCCCAGGGCAGGGGGGGAGTCCCCATCCCTGGAGGGGTTTCCAAGCCCTGGAGATGGTGCTGAGGGACATGGGGCAGTGGTGGCCTTGGCGGGGCTGGGGGAACGGGTGGAACTGGGGGATCTTGAAGGGCTTTTCCAACCCAACCCATCCCATGCCTATGAAATTCAGCCCCTTGCTTGCAGCTCAGGATCAATCTTCCCCCCTTACCCCATTTTTGATGCAGGGAGTCACCTGGTGTGACAAAGCTGGAGTGATATCCTCAGAGTTTTCCCTCTCTTTGATGTTTCCCACCCACCCTGTTGCTCTTCCAAGGGCTGGTCCTGCCTTTGTATCATCCTTGAGCACCATGGGGGGCTCTGATCCACTCTGGGGTGCTCTGCCACCCTCCTCCTCCTCCCTGCAGCCCCTGGGAAGCCATCCAGATTCCCTGCAGTGTCACTACCCCTTCCAAACCCTCCGTAGGGGAAAGTCTGGGAATTACAAGCTGAAAGGGCTTTTTTGGAGCACTAAAGATCCCACAAACGTGGGGAGCATCCCCCAAAAAAGGTTTGAAATGGCTGGATTCCTTCTCCAGCCCCAGCTGTGAGATCCTCAGGGTGCTCTGCTCACATAAACATGGATCTCCAACCACACACCAGCTCCTTGGAGCTTTAGGATCAGGAGCAGAGCTGGGAGGTTCTAATCCCTGGATTCTCCCGTGGCCACCGAGCACCCAACCCTTGGAGCTGCTCTCATTCCAGTTCCCCAGAAAAGCCACAACACGGAGCTCTAAAAACCTTGTGGAGTTTGGGGGTGGCAGCAGGAGGAGACCCCGGGGGCAGGGGCTGTGCAGCCCACAGCTCCAGCCCCACCACAGAGCTGGCTCCTCCTTGGATTCCACCCACTCCCCCATTCCCCCCCTTCCCTTTTCCTTGTTTCTGGAATAGCTGATTTACAACCAGCCCCACATGCACCTGGGCCAGATTTAGGTGGCTGAGCTGGGCCAGGGGCAGGGGGGGACTTGGCCACCAGGGCCCCGTAATGCCTCGTAGCAGATGTGATCTGCTGGCTCTCCCCAGCTCCAGCCCCTGCCTTCCTGCCCAGCTGGGAATTCCTGCTGGAGCTGGGAATGATGGGCAGGACCAAGTTAATGGAGGCAATTTCACCACAGCCCCAGGAGGCTGGAAATGAGCCGGGGGCTGCGGAGCCCTGGCTGCACTTTTCCAGCCTGGCCCTGCATTTATTGGCTCTGCCTGCCAGGCCAGGAGGGAGCAAAGGGGGGGCAGAAGGGGAGGGGGGAGGGGGGTGTTTTGTCTGTGGGGTTTTTTTGGTGTGTTTTGTCTTTTAATTTTCTTCCTCCAATGGGTTTTTCCTTCCCCTGCAGCGAGAACGAGGCGCTGTGGAGGGAGGTGGCCAGCCTGAGGCAGAAGCACACCCAGCAGCAGAAGGTGGTAAATAAGGTGAATAAATCCTGCTCTGGCAAACAGGGGGGGACTAGGGGGGCTCTTGTGTCCCATCTGCGGGGGGGGGTGTGGAACAGGGTGGGACCTGCAGGAGGGTTGGGATACAGGGGCACAGATTCTGGTGAAGAGTCACGTTGCTGGCTGCCTTTGCCTCCTGAGATGGTGAAAATCACAGAATCCCGCAGAGGATCTGCTAAAAAATCCATCGTGGTGGGACAGCAGAGCAGCCCCATGGCACAGAGACCTGGAATCCCAGTGGGGTTTGGGTTGGAGGGACCTCAAATCCCACCCAGTGCCAGCCCTGCCATGGGCAGGGACACCTCCCAGCAGCCCAGGCTGCTCCAAGCCCCATCCAACCTGCCCTTCAACACTGCCAGGGATGGGGCAGCCACAGCTTCCCTGGGCAACCTGGGCCAGGCTCTCCCCACCCTCACAGCCCAGAATTTCTCCCTCCCATCTCAGCTCCAGCTCCCTCTGCCAGCTGGAAACCCTTCCCCCTGCTCCCATCCCTCCCTGCCCTTGTCCCAAGCCCCTCCCCAGCTTTCCTGGAGCCCCTTCAGGCCCTGGAAGGTGCTCTCAGGTCTCCCTGGAGCCTTCTCTTCTCCAGGCTGAACACCCCAGCTCTCCCAGCCTGGCTCCAGAGCAGAGCTGCTCCAGCCCTCCCAGCATCTCCGGGGCCTCCTCTGGCCTCTCCAACAGCTCCGTGTCCTTCCTGTGTGGGGGACCCCAGCCTGGCCCCAGCCCTGCAGGGGGGTCTCAGCAGAGCAGAGGGGACAGTGACTCTCCAACATTCTCCCATGTCCCCCCATGCCCAGCTCTGACTCTGAGCACAGGGCCCATGTGGTCCCAGAGCTGTTTCTGTCCATCCTTGTCCAAGTGCCGTGCCCACCATGACCTGTGCTGGGCACTGGGGAGGGGGCACCTGCAACCCTGGGGTCAGGTTTGGGTGAGGAAAGGGACATGGAGGGGCTGGAGCAGAAGGAGAAGGAGAAGGGGGAAGGCGAACGGGTGGGCTGGTGATTTTCATGTCTTCCCCATCCCATCCCATGATCCAATCACAGCTCTTCCCTTTCTTTCTCCCCACAGCTTATCCAGTTTTTGATTTCTTTGGTGCAATCCAACCGTATTCTGGGGGTGAAGAGGAAGATGTAAGTCTGCATTTCTACCTCCAGATAAAGATTCCCTGTCTGGGAGAATAAAGAGAGGATCAGCAGAGTGGGTCCCCCAGGTCTCTGTCTCCTGTAGCAGCCTTGCCAGTGGGGTAGGACGGGGCATCCCTGGGGTCTGGGCAGCTCCAGCCAACAACCCAACACTGCTACCCAACAGGAACCAAGGCTGGCCATCCAGGCCACCTCAGCTTCCCTCACAGCTCCCCTGGGACACTGCTGCTGGGCTGGGGGCTGGTGGAATAATCCCTTGGCACTGCCAGGGTATTCCTTGGATCATCCAGACCTGCCTCCTGCTGGTGACACCTTCCCAGCCTGTCCTGGAGTGGGCTCTGGGGTGGCTTTCCCCTTGCTAGTTGTGCTGGGTGACCATCCAGTACTTCATCATCCAACCCCAGACTGGTTTGGGTTGGAGGGACCTCAAAGCCCACCCAGTGCCACCCCTGCATGGGCAGGGACACCTCCCAGCAGCCCAGGCTGCTCCAAGCCCCATCCAACCTGGCCTGGAACACTCAAGTACCATAAGTGATTAAGAACAATTCCAGTCTCATCTGCTTTGGCCCGGTTTTGCCCCAGGATGGTGCTGTAGCATCTTCCCTTGTCCCTCCTCAGCTTTTCCAGGTGGTTTTTCCCATTCCTGCTCATCTGACACTCCCCCAGGCCAAGGAGGCTCCAGCCTCATCCTGTGATGGGCTTCTCCTCCTCCTCCTGCCCAGGGAAGCTGTGGCTGCCCCATCCCTGGCAGTGTTGAAGGGCAGGTTGGATGGGGCTTGGAGCAGCCTGGGCTGCTGGCAGGTGTCCTTGCCCATGCAGGGGTTGGATCTAGATGACCTTTAAGGTCCCTCCAACCCAACCCAGTCAGATTCCATGATTTCTTTGCACTTCCCCACGGATGAACTGTCAGATCCTCCATGGTGGGTCTGCTCCTGCCCCCACCTTGTCCCCCCCTGCCTGCCGAGTGGCAGGGCTGTCCCTTTGTCCCTTGGCAGCACCATATGGCAGCCAGCACCACGGCAGGCTTGATGATTATTAATGAAGACCCTGGTTTACATGGTGATGGTGTCCCAGGACGTGCTGGGATGATTTATTTGGCGAGGAGAAAAGGTTTCTCCGCTGGCGTCGAGCTGAGGAGAAGGGCCCCCATGGTGGCTGTGTCCCAGCTGACCAGAGCAATCCATCTTTGGAGCAGTTGGCTGTGGAGCAGGGAAGCCAGGCAGGGCCCTGACAATAGAAGCCTGTGGTAGGAGGTGACCAGGGACTGTCAGGAGATGGGGATTGTCCTCAGAGGCCCCAGCTTTTCCATCTCGGTTCCATCAAACGGCAGAAGGTCGCCCAGGGGCTGGTGCTGGGGCTCCTTGTGCTCCTGCCTGTCTGGGGGCTGTGTGCTCTGCTGGGCTGACACCCCCACATCAGAGTGTCAGGTTTGCAGGGAGCTCTGGAGATCACCCCTGGCAGCCCCCAGAGCAGGGTCACCCCCAGCAGGGCCCACAGGAACCTCCAGAGGGGCTGGGGTGTCTCCAGAGAAGGAGCCTCCTCAGCCTCTCTGGGCAGCCTGGCCCAGGGCTCTGCCACCCTCACAGGCAACAAGTTCCTCCTCATGGGGAGCTTGACCCTCCTGTGCTCCAGCTTGTGCCCGTGGCCCCTTGTCCTGTCCCTGGGCAGCCCTGAGCAGAGTCTGGTCCCCCCTGCTGACCCCCTGCAGATACTGCTCAGCCTTGAGGAGACCCCCCCTCAGGCTCCTCCTCTCCAGCTGAACAGCCCCAGCTCCCTCAGCCTTTCCTCCCAGGCAGATGCTCCAGCCCCTCAGCATCTTGGGGGCCCTGCCCTGGACTCTCTCCAGCAGCTCCTTGGCCTTCATCCCCTGGGCAGCCCAGAGCTGGGCCCAGCTCTCCAGACCTGTCCCCCCCAGGGCAGAGCAGAGGGGCAGGAGAACCTCCCTGACCTGCTGCCCACACTCTTCTTGATGCCCCCAGGAGCCCATGGGCCTTCTTGGCCCCCAGGGCCCATTGCTGGCTCATGGTCACCCTGCTGCCCACCAGGACCCCAGCTCCTGCTGCCCAGAGCTGCTCTCCAGCAGCTGCCCCCACCCTGTGCTGCCCCAGGGGTTGTTCCTCCCCAGCTGCAGGACCCTGCCCTTGCCCTGGTGGAACCTCAGCAGGTTCTGCTCCACCCATGGCCACTCTCCCCTCCAGGGTCACCAGGGGACATGGTTCCTTCCCCCTGGGCTGGGTGCAGGAGCCCAGTTCTGGGCTGGGGGGTTGGTGGGCTGTGCCTGGGGGTGGGTGGGAGGTGGTGCCATCCCTGGTGGCAGCAGTGGGGGTAACTCCTGCCCTGTGTGGGCCTCTCTTGCAGCCCCCTGATGTTGAACGACAGCAGTTCAGCACATTCCATGCCCAAGTACAGCCGCCAGTTCTCCCTGGAGCACGTCCATGGGTCCTCCCCCTACGCAGTAAGTGACCCCCCCTGCACCCCTGGCTGTGGAGAGGGTGGGGGGAAGGACATGGTTCCTGGGAAGGAGCCCAATCCCAGCCTCTTCTCCAGCTGGTTTTCCTTCCTGCAGCCCCTTGCTTTGGTTTGGCAGAAGTGGTTGGAGGTGGCAGGTGGGTCCTGGTGTAGCCAACGGGGGGGTTGGAGCTGTTGGCTGGAGATTCTTGGGGAAGGTGTGATGGGGGGGAGGGTTTGGCTGGAAGAGCAGGTGGAGAGGGCTCTGAATTCCACTGGAAGCAGAGGTGGGTGGAACTGGTGCCTTGGGACATCTGCTGACTTGGTCCATCCTTTGGTTTTGGTACCAACAAAGTGCAGCTGGTGTCAGTCAGTCCCTGCTGAGCAGAACCAGGGAACCACAGGATCCCCCTGCTTGGAAAAGACCTCTAAGGTCATCAAGTCCAACCATAACCCACCTCTACCAAACATTAACCCACCTCTACCAACCTCAACCCACCTCTACCAACCATAACTCACCTCTACCAACATAGCCCAGCTCTCCCAGCCAAAACCCAGCCCTGCCAAGGCCCCCACTGCCCCATGTCCATCAGCACCATCTCCAGGGCTTGGAAACCCCTCCAGGGATGGGGACTCCCCCCTGCCCTGGGCAGCCTGGGCCAGGCCCTGACAACCCTTGCCAGGAAGGAATTGTTCCCCAGATCCAACCTCAGCCTCCCCTGGCACAACTTGAGGCCGTTCCCTCTTGTCCCAGGGCTTGTTCCTGGGGAGCACCCAAGACCCCCCGTGTCCCTGCACCCAGACCTGCTGTCCCCTGCCCTGCAGGGCTCCCACTGTGGGCTCTGAATTCCCACCAGGATCCAAAGGCTCATCTCATGCCCTGGGAGCTGGGAATCACCTCGTGTCTCTCCCTGGGGCTGAGCCAGCCAGCCCAGCACGTCCCAGTGCCAGAAGAAGTGGGTCAGGGCTGGTCACTGGTTGTCTTTGATCACCTCAGACTTGGGCTGATCCCTGGAATCTCCTGCCTGATGAGGTTGGCAGAAGCTCTGTTGGATCAGGGCCATGTCAGACTGTGCCCTGGGAAACTGCACCACGGAATTCCGGGCTGTCTGGGCCCCCCAGCAGGCCCACCAAGGTGTTTGATGGCCAAAGCTGTTCCAGGAATCCATGTGCTTCTCTATCCTGAGCTGCACTCCAGGGCTGAGGGTTCCAGCTGGGAGCAGAGCTGGGCTTTCCTGTCAGCTCCTTGGAGCAACATAAAAGCAGTCCCAGATCCCAAGGGACAATCCTGCCCGTGCTGCTGCAGGGAGGTCCTGTTGGGGACATGGATTCAAGCTGCTGGATCCTGACAAGTGTGACCAGCAGGGCCAGGAGGGGATTGTCCCCTCTGCTGAGACCCCCTGCAGGGCTGGGGCCAGGCTGGGGTCCCCAGCACAGGAAGGACACGGAGCTGCTGGAGAGGCCAGAGGAGGCCCCGGAGATGCTGGGAGGGCTGGAGCAGCTCTGCTCTGGAGCCAGGCTGGGAGAGCTGGGGTGTTCAGCCTGGAGAAGAGAAGGCTCCAGGGAGACCTGAGAGCACCTTCCAGGGCCTGAAGGGGCTCCAGGAAACCTGGGGAGGGGCTTGGGACAAGGGCAGGAGGGATGGGAGCAGGGGGAAGGGTTTCCAGCTGGCAGAGGGAGCTGGAGCTGAGATGGGAGGGAGAAATTCTGGGCTGTGAGGGTGGGGAGAGCCTGGCCCAGGTTGCCCAGGGCAGCTGTGGCTGCCCCATCCCTGGCAGTGTTGAAGGGCAGGTTGGCTGGGGCTTGGAGCAGCCTGGGCTGCTGGGAGGTGTCCCTGCCCATGCAGGGGTGGCACTGGGTGGGCTTTGAGGTCCCTCCAGCCCAAGCCCCTCTTTGTTTCCATGACATGGACCTGCCCTGTGCCACCACCATCCTGATGACTCCTTCAGCAGAGCAGAGGAGCTCAGGCCCCCACATGCTCTCCTGCCCCCAAACCAGCCCCTGCTCCAGCTCTCTGTTCCCCTGCCAGATCCTCTAATCCTCTGATCTCGTTTTCCAAAGCTCCTTTTCCTCTCACATGCACCAAACACTTACCCAGACCCACCGGGAGCCCATCCAGGTATTTCTGGACTGTCCCAGTTATGGGAAACCCAGGTGGTCTCTTTTCTCATCCTTCTCCCATCACAATCTCCAGCTCCAAACAGGCTCTGGAATTGCAGCTGGGGAGCTACTCAGGATGAGGTGCCAACAAGGACCTGGATCCTGGTGTTGCTCTGACAGTGGGGGAAAAAATGGTGTTTCCACAAGAAAACAGTTAAGGTGGCACAAGAGCTTCCTGGGGGTGAGGGATGGGCAGGCCTGACCTTGACCTTGCTGAGATCCATCCTGTGCTGCCCCCAGGGACTTGATCTCCCTCCACTGGAGCAGAGCAGCAGCTCTCAGAGCCCATCTTTCTCTCATCTTCTTCTCATCTTCATCCCTCCCCAGCTTTCCTGGTTCCTTCAGGCACTGGAAGGTGCTCTAAGTTCTCCCTGTCCCTCAGCACCATCTCCAGGGCTTGGAAACCCCTCCAGGGATGGGGACTCCCCCCTGCCCTGGGCAGCCTGGGCCAGGCCCTGACAACCCTTGCCAGGAAGGAATTGTTCCCCAGATCCAACCTCAGCCTCCCCTGGCACAACTTGAGGCCCTTCCCTCTTGTCCCAGGGCTTGTTCCTGGGGAGCAGAGCCCGACCCCCCTGGCTCCAACCTCCTCTCAGGCAGCTGCAGAGCCAGCAGGTCTCCCCTCAGCCTCCTTTGCTGCAGGCTGGACACCCCCAGCTCCCTCAGCTGCTCCTCACAAGTTCTCCAGCCCCTTCTCCTTCTGCTCCAGCCCCTTCCCCAGCTCCGGGGCCCTTCCCTGGACACGCTCCAGCCCCTCCATGTCCTTCTTGTCCTGAGGGTCCATCCCTGACCCCAGGACTCAAGGAGCAGATGTACCTTTTTCACTCTTGGGAGCAACCTCAGCCGTGCAGAACCAAGTGGTAGCCCAGAAGTCCCGGCCCAGAGCGTGTCCCTTGGCAGTGTGGGGTCTGTGTGCTCCTCTGCACACATACTGGACACAACTGGCCCTTTGGAGAAGTTTGGGATTGGTAGCTCCAGATGTTGGTGAGCACAGAGGTGGGCAAGAGCACCCCAGGTTCTTCCCTTGTGCGTAAGGAGGTGGAGATCCAACCTGCTGGCACAACCTCCAGGCAGATCCACAGAGGGGTCCCCACCAGCAAGGTGGAGACGTTTGGGGTTATTTTTTAGTATTTTTCTGAATCCTGAGGGAGCTGAAGGTCCATCTCTGTGCTGAGGGGCCACCAAGAAGTAGCCTTGGTGTAAACCAAATGCCAAGCAAGCATGAACAGGGAGACCATCAAATATGGAGCTGCAGGTGAGGACCAGGGGGTTCTCCACATCCCTCCTGGTTTGCTGACAGTCCAGGTGCATCTTCCAGCCTGGAGTTCCCTGTGTCTCCTGAGAGGACCAGCGCTGGTGCTCAGACAGCAGGTTCACTCCAGCATCTCCTGCTGCTCCCGAGCAAGGTTGATGTCCCAGTGCAGCCCCTCGGGGGGGGCCTGCAGGGTGGGAGTCCCTGTGTTCCCAAGTCTGTAGGTCTCAGTCACACCCATGTCACCTTTCACTGGAGAACACAAGAGTGGAGCTTCAGTGGAAGGGAAGACTGAAACTGGGGCTTCTAAACCCCCCGTGGGAACGATCCAGAAAAGAATCCAACCTTTTTACGCTTCCAGTCCCATCATTCCCAGCCTGGGGAAGCTCCCAGGGCTGAAACCCGAGGGATTTTCTTGCCTTTACAGCTTTGGGTTGGCAATGTTGTCTCTGGGGTGGCAGGAATGTCTTCCTAGCTCCCTGTTGCCTCCTGCCTTGCCTCCTTCCTGGGGTTTTGGTCTGTTCCCCCCGGGCCCTTCATGCTCCACCTCCCAGCCACGGGTGGTCCCTGCCCACTGTGTCACACCACGAACCCTCTTGGTTGTCCTTCCAGGCTTCTTCCCCAACATACAGTGGCTCCAACCTCTATTCCCCGGATTCTTCAGCCAACTCTGGTCCCATCATCTCTGACGTGACCGAGCTCGCCCAGTCCAGCCCCTCAGCGTCTCCCAGCGGGAGCCTGGACGAGAGGTACGTGGCTGTCCTGGGAACTCTGACCCTGTCTCCATCTGGAGAACGTGTTTCCCGGGGAGCAACTGGGTAGAAAAACACCATGAAAACGTGTCTCATGTGGAAAGAATTCCCTGTGGGCACCAGCTGGAAAACAGAGCAGTGGGAACTGGCCCAGGTTGCCCAGGGAAGCTGTGGCTGCCCCATCCCTGGCAGTGTTGAAGGGCAGGTTGGATGGGGCTTGGAGCAACCTGGGCTGCTGGGAGGTGTCCCTGCCCATGGCAGGAGGTGGGACTGGGTGGGCTTTAGGTCCCTTCCAACTCAAAACATTCCACAGTTCTATAATTCTGTTATTTTGGTTGGAAAAGATCTCTTAAGATCATCCAGTCCAACCATCCACCAAACCTCACCATGGCCACTAGACCCTGTCCCAAAGTGCCACGTCCACACGTTCTTTGAACCCCTCCAGGGATGGGGAGTCCCCCCTGCCCTGGGCAGCCTGGGCCAGGCCCTGACAACCCTTGCCAGGAAGGAATTGTTCCCCAGATCCAACCTCAGCCTCCCCTGGCACAACTTGAGGCCGTTCCCTCTGGTCCCAGGGCTTGTTCCTGGGGAGCAGAGCCCGACCCCCCTGGCTCCAACCTCCTCTCAGGCAGCTGCAGAGCCAGCAGGTCTCTGCTCTTCTCCACACCAGTCAATCCCAGTTAACTTTCCCCATTCTCTCTCTCTCTCTCTCCCTCAGGAGCAGTCCCGTGGTCCGTATCAAAGAAGAACCCCCCAGTCCCACCCGCAGCCCCCAGGTAGAGGAGACCAGCCCAGGGAACCCTCCTGCTGCTGAGACTCCTCTGTCCCCCTCCACCTTCATTGACTCCATCCTGCAGGAGAACGATCCCGGCACCACGACGGCCGCGGCCGCCAACAGCTCCTCCCAGCCCCAGCCCCCCGAGAAGTGCCTCAGCGTCGCCTGCCTCGACAAGTAGGTGTCACCCTCAGGGCCTGGGTCCCACCAGCCACCCCACCCCTCTCCACTCTTCACCTTGGAAAGATGCTCCTGGGCTTCCAGGCGGCGTTGGAGACAAACGTGGACGTTGCTCCGAGGAGCTCGGAGCGCTGGGGTAGATGTTTTCATCCAGGGCCCTGACTGGGTTGGGTTGGAGGGACCTCAAAGCCCACCCAGTTCCAACCCCCCTGCACGGGCAGGGACACCTCCCAGCAGCCCAGGCTGCTCCAAGCCCCATCCAACCTGCCCTTCAACACTGCCAGGGATGGGGCAGCCACAGCTTCCCTGGGCAACCTGGGCCAGGCTCTCCCCACCCTCACAGCCCAGAATTTCTCCTTCAGGTCCAAGATGTGTGGGCACACAACGGTGTGAGGGACACCTTCAACCAGATCATGTTGATCATGGCCCTGCCCAACCTGGCCTGGAATGTTTCCGTGGATGAGACATCTGGCATCAAGTTGTGCCAGAGGAGGCTGAGGTTGGATCTGGGGAACAATTCCTTCCTGGCAAGGGTTGTCAGGCCCTGGCCCAGGCTGCCCAGGGCAGGGGGGAGTCCCCATCCCTGGAGGGGTTTCCAAGCCCTGGAGATGGTGCTGAGGGACACGGGGCAGTGGGGGCCTTGCCAGGGCTGGGGGAATGGTTGGATTTGATGGATCTCAGAGGTCCTTTCCAACCCAGCCCGTTCCATGGTTGACACCTACACTCTCCAGATAGGTTCTGTGTTCCATGGAGCAGCAGGTCACTGTCCAAGGGAGCACTGGGGACCAGCACCCATGTTCTCCCAGCCCTTCAGCTCCCTTTCAGAGGTGACAACCACGGTGGTCCCCATCTCAGTGCCACCCTGCAGCAGATGACACCAGCAGACCCATCTCAGAAGTAGCTGAGAAGCTTCTAACCCAGCTTGGCTGCTCCATCACCAGCCTCTGCTTCCACCGCCCCGCGCTGTCACCAACCTGCTCTGCCTCCCCTTGCTTTGCAGGACGGGTTTGGGGGTTGGTTTCTAATGCCCATAATGATTCTGCCAGCCTGGAATGTCACCTTTCCTTCCTGGAAGTGCCCAATGGAGCCTTCTGATCCCACTGTCCTCTTCTCTTGTCTTTTTCAGCTTGACTCGCACTGCGCAGATGTCCGAGGTCACTCGTCTTTGCCCCAGTTCTTCCTCTTCCTCACTGCACTGCAGAGCACAGCAAGGGTTAGCATTCCCAGAGCTGCTTTTCCCAACCATTCCCACCCAGGCCAGGGCACCTTTCCCCACCCTAGAGGTGCTGTGTCCACCAGGAAAAGGCAAAAAACATGGGCACCCGGGAGCAAACTTGTTGGCCAACTCAACCCAACAACTAAAACCATGGAGCAGCCAAGGTCAGAAGCTGCAGGTGGTCCTGGGAAGGGAGGGAAGTGTCTGCTCTGCTGTTGTCCACCTTGTACCTGGGCTGGATGAACGGGAAGTTCAGCCTTGGGAGGTGCTGGGTTGGTGTCTCCTGCCAGCACCAAGTCCTGAGGAGCAAAGGGTTGTGTTGGGAGCTGGGGCTGGTGGAAGGTTCCTGATGGGTCCTCTGGTTTTATGGGGACAGAACAATGAACCTTCCTGCTGCAAACCTGACTGTGCACCAAGGGGCTGCTCTCCTGAAGCTGCTCCCTAGGGAAAAACATCCCCAGAGTGGGACAGAATCCATCTGGGCCATGATCCTGGCTCCCACAGGAGGAAAAGCTGTCCTACGGTCCTTCAGTACTTGGAGCTCATGGGAAGGATAATGGAGAAGATAAATTGTAGAACCGTGGAATGGGTTGGGTTGGAGGGACCTCAAAGCCCACCCAGTGCCACCCCTGCATGGGCAGGGACACCTCCCAGCAGCCCAGGCTGCTCCAAGCCCCATCCAACCTGCCCTTCAACACTGCCAGGGATGGGGCAGCCACAGCTTCCCTGGGCAACCTGGGCCAGGCTCTCCCCACCCTCACAGCCCAGAATTTCTCCCTCACATCTCAGCTCCAGCTCCCTCTGCCAGCTGGAAACCCTTCCCCCTGCTCCCATCCCTCCCTGCCCTTGTCCCAAGCCCCTCCCCAGCTTTCCTGGAGCCCCTTCAGGCACTGGAAGGTGCTCTCAGGTCTCCCTGGAGCCTTCTCTTCTCCAGGCTGAACACCCCAGCTCTCCCAGCCTGGCTCCAGAGCAGAGCTGCTCCAGCCCTCCCAGCATCTCCGGGGCCTCCTCTGGCCTCTCCAGCAGCTCCGTGTCCTTCCTGTGCTGGGGACCCCAGCCTGGCCCCAGCCCTGCAGGGGGGTCTCAGCAGAGGGGACAATCCCCTCCTGGCCCTGCTGGTCCCACTGCTGGGGATCCAGCCCAGGACATGGGGGGTTTCTGGGCTCACGTTGAGCTCCTCCTCACCCAACACCCCCAGGTCCTTCTCCTCGGGGCTTCTCTCCACCCCTTCTCCTGGATTTGTCCTTGGGATTGCCCCAACCCACCTGCAGCACCTTTCTCTTGGCCTTGTTGGCCTTCATGTGGTTGTCACCTCCCCACCTCTCCAGCCTGCCCAGGTCCCTTTGGGTGCCATCCCTTCCCTCCAGCCCTGAAGAGGAAGGTGCCACTTCTTCAAAGCCACTTCTCAGACCATCAATCAGCCCACACAGAGCGAGACCAGCCAGCATGGCTTGACCTCCACCACCTCATCAGGTGGGACCTCAGCCAGAGAGGGTCTCATGAGACCCCCTGCTCAAGGGGCCACCCCAGGAGCTGAGGCTTTGGTGTCCTGGCCAGCTGGTTGGCAGCCAGAGAGCAAAGTGAGACCTGAGGAGCTTGTCCCCAAGATCCACCAAGTGTGGAGATGGTCGGTGTGATGGGAAAGGCAGAGGAACATAGGATGGTTGCACATCCCACGGGTTCTTCACCTCCAGAATCTTTCCAGTCCCTTTTTCCTTGCACATCCACACCCCTGGGGACAGGCCAAGCTCTGCTGTGTCACCATCACCAACCCTGTGTCCATCACGATTTCCAGGGATTCTCACATAGTTTGGAGGTTCCACAGGACCAGAGGGGTTTGGAGGGGCCCTCATGCTGGAGCTCCCCCAGCTGCTGCTGTTGATGGCTCCTCCATTCCCAGAGAACATTCCCTGCTCTTCCATAGGCTGCAGATGTTGGGAAGGCCTTTTGTTGGACTATCAGCTTTGAGGAGAAGGTGTTGATGTCTCAGCCCTGGGGATGGTCTCCTGGCCTGCCCAGGGGGGTCAGAGAGCTCCTGACTCCTTCCTCTGGGGACACAGGGACAGACCTTATGGAGCCCTCGGGACCCCACATCCCTCTGCAGCAACCTCTGAACTCTCCTGGAGACACTGGTTCCTCTAGCTCCAACCCACTTGGGAAGCTAAGGAGGACCCTGTAGCTCCAGAGGGTCACACTCCTGTGTCTTCCCTGCTCCAGGGGTGGTTTTCCATGGCAAAGCTCCCCCGGGCTCGGGCACAGCTCAGCACAGCAGCAGGACCTGCTGAGGACCAGGCAGCAGCCACCCTGGCAGATGGTCTTGATGGTCCCTCCAACCCAAACCACCCCATGACTGTGATTCTAGAGGTCAGTTAAGAGCAGCTTGGCCAGGATTGTTCATGCTCCACCACCCACCCTGGTCTGCAGCATCATCCCAGGGCTCTGCAGGAGGGAACAGGCCATGTGCTGGGAGCTGGCCTGCTGGTGGGACTGGTGCTTCCTCACCATCCCTCCCGGCACAGTGACCAGCTCCCAGGTGCAGACACAACCTGGCTTTGCCAAGATGTGGGACCTGAGATGCTGCCTGAGATGAGTTGCTGTTAGACCTCATCCCAGACTTGCTGTTGTCCAGCAAGAGAGCTGGGAGTCAGGTGGGATCCTGGTCCTTCCCCCATGTCCATGCTCTCTCCTGCATGGACACGCACAGGCCGGGATGCAGCAGGAAGGTTTGTTCCCCCCCAGGTGCATGGAACCAGCTTTAGTTGTCTCCATTCTAGAGGCTCCATCTCAGGAACAAGGGGTGGTGTCCCTCATCCAGACGTGAAGGGTTTTTCTAGACAAGAGTGGCCACCTTGAAACCTCCCCCCCAAGAGCAAGTTATTGGCAGGGGGCAGGTTTGTTGCCCTTTCTTTGTCCTGTATCCTCAAGCAGGAGGTGGCAAGCTGAGGTGACCCAGGTGTTTGGACTTACAAAAGGTCTAAAGCTCTTTCCTGGACTGAAAAAAGGCCCAAAGCTCCTTCCTGTAAAGATGCACCAAGATCCCTGCCGGCCCACGGTGGTTTGTGGCTACCAAGCCCCTCACCACGGCTAGCAGGAATCCTGGGGTTCCTAAGGAATTTGCTCCTTCATTTGGGTTGCTCAACCTTGGACCTCTCAAGGAGAAGAGTCCAAGCTGTTGTCTCCAGGCTCAGGCCAGAGGATGAGGTGGGGAGAAGGAAAGAGGTGGTTTCAGAGATGGATCCAGCCCCGCTCTCCTGCTCAGGGGGTAGAACAGGTGGCAGGTGGGGTTGGATCAAGTCCCCTTAGTAGCCCAGACCTGGGAGAGGCTCCTCAGTGCTGATTGTTTCCTCTCTCTTCCTTTTGCACAGGAATGAGCTCAGCGACCATCTGGACACCATGGATTCCAACCTGGACAACCTCCAGACCATGCTGACCACGCACGGCTTCAGCGTGGACACAAGCGCGCTCCTAGACGTGAGTGTCCTCAGGTCCCAGAGGGCTTGGGTTGGAGGGACCTTCAGGATCATCCAGATCCACCCCCTGCATGGGCAGGGACACCTCCCAGCAGCCCAGGCTGCTCCAAGCCCCATCCAACCTGCCCTTCAACACTGCCAGGGATGGGGCAGCCACAGCTTCCCTGGGCAACCTGGGCCAGGCTCTCCCCACCCTCACAGCCCAGAATTTCTCCCTCCCATCTCAGCTCCAGCTCCCTCTGCCAGCTGGAAACCCTTCCCCCTGCTCCCATCCCTCCCTGCCCTTGTCCCAAGCCCCTCCCCAGCTTTCCTGGAGCCCCTTCAGGCACTGGAAGGTGCTCTCAGGTCTCCCTGGAGCCTTCTCTTCTCCAGGCTGAACACCCCAACTCTCCCAGCCTGTCTCCAGAGCAGAGCTGCTCCAGCCCTCCCAGCATCTCGTGGCCCTCTGATGCCTCCTCCTTCCCACCCATCCTACCTGGACCTGGGTCCCAGCTGCATCCCCAGCCCCATGGACCAGAGGAGCTTCATCCATGAACCTCCACAGCCCCCTGGCTCCATCTCCTTTCCCTCCACTAACCCTCCTTTCCTTCGGCAGCTTTTTAGCCCTTCCATGACGGTTACAGACATGAACCTTCCTGACCTGGACAGCAGCCTGGCCAGTGTGAGTAGCCCTCACAAACCCCCTGCACCCTCCACCACCAAGCTGGGCAGAAACCTTGGATGAAAGGAAACCTCTGACAGGCTCTGGAGAGTATCCAGAGAATCATAGAATCATGGAATGGGTTGGGTTGGAGGGACCTTAAAGCCCATCCAGTCCCACCCCTGCATGGGCAGGGACACCTCCCACCAGCCCAGGCTGCTCCAAGCCCCATCCAGGCTGCCCTGGGACACTTCCAGGCAGGAATACACAGCTTGGGATCATCAGCAGTTCCTCTCAGTACAGTCTTCATCACTTCTCCTCAGTCACCAAAGCCTGACCCAACCCAGGTGACTGCTCAGGGGGTGTCAGCAGGGGGGTCTCCTGCTGAGTTGATCTCCTCCTTCCCCACTGGGAGATCCTGGCCCAGCTGGTTCCTGCTGAGCTTTGGCTGAGGAGCAGCCAGGAGTGTTTTAGCAGCTCCTGGTGCTGTGGTGGGATCATGATCCTGCATGTTGGGGGCTCCTTTGGCAGATCCCAGCCTCGGGGGGTCTGAAAGGAAGGACTTCCCTCTGAGCTCCCCTGACCCCCAGCCCAGCCCAGGCTGGTGTTCCCTGCATGTGCCCCTGCCCTTCTCCTGCACCTTCCAGCTTGGTTTGGAAGCCACCTGCCCACTGGTCCCCAGGTCCTTTTGAGATGGCAGAGCTGTCACCTGCAGTCAGCTGGTCTGGGGACCTGTTCAAGCAGCAGGTTAATGCCCTGGTTAGTAGTTCAGGAAGGGCTGTGAGTTGTGTCTGCTCCTCATGCTGGAACATGGGGATGGTGCATCTTGGAGCCTGGCTCTGGAGCAGAGGGTGGGCCCTGGGTACAGCCCAGCAGGCTCTGCTCCTTGGACCTGATCTGTCATGGAGCACAGCATCCCAGCCTGGGTTGGGTTGGAGGGACCTTAGAGACCACCCAGTGCCACCCCTGCACGGGCAGGGACACCTCCCAGCAGCCCAGGCTGCTCCAAGCCCCATCCAACCTGCCCTTCAACACTGCCAGGGATGGGGCAGCCACAGCTTCCCTGGGCACCCTGGGCCAGGCTCTCTCCACCCTCACAGCCCAGAATTTCTCCCTCACATCTCAGCTCCAGCTCCCTCTGCCAGCTGGAAACCCTTCCCCCTGCTCCCATCCCTCCCTGCCCTTGTCCCAAGCCCCTCCCCAGCTTTCCTGGAGCCCCTGCAGGCACTGGAAGCTGCTCTAAGGTCTCCCTGGAGCCTCCTCTGCTCCAGGCTGGACACCCCCAGCTCCCTCAGCTGCTCCTCACAAGTTCTCCAGCCCCTTCTCCTTCTGCTCCAGCCCCTTCCCCAGCTCCAGGGCCCTTCCCTGGACACACTCCATGGAGACTCCTGAGCTCTTACTCTCTGGTAACAAAACCCACCAGGTAGACATTGAAATCCTTGCTGAGGTGACTCTCCCAAGGCTGCAGTGAGTGTCCTCGGGATTATTCCCTGCCTAGCAGTCCGGGTGATCCCGTGGGAGCCTCTGCTCAGGCCTCCATGGAGGGTCCCGCTCGGCAGCCTGGGATGACCAGCTCAGCACCGTTGGACATCTCACCCCCTGAGCCTGGCAGCTCTTCCCTCCCACCTTCTGGAGCTTCCTGGGTGGGCAGAGCAAGTTCTCCCACTCCCACAGTTTCTCTCCCTGTAATGCTCAACATCTCAGCCTTCCCAGCCTGGTGGGACATGGATGTGGAACGGGATCGTGTCCTCAGCCCCTGGCTGGGCTCCTGCAGCTCTTGGGTGCTCTAGTTGTGGGACTTCCCTGCACTGACCAACCCAACTTTTCTCCTGCAGATTCAGGACCTCCTGTCGTCCCAGGAACAGCAGAAACCTGCTGAGACAGAGGCCAGCACGGCAGACACAGGTATGGGGTGGCCACCTGGGGGGGACTTGGCAGCAGGAGGGTTGAGGCTGTGGCAGGATCGTTTCTCCTCCTGTGTCTGGTGAGAGGGGTGAGGGTGCTGAGCCTGGGAACAGGGAAGATGAAGAAGGATCTTGGTGAGATCATGGAATAGTTTTGGTTGGAGGGACCTTGAGGATCATCTAGTCCAACCTAGATCATCTATTCCAGCCCTCCTGCAATGGGCTGGGAGATCATTGAGTCACAGACTGGTTTGGGTTGGAGGGACCTTTAATCATCTAGTCCAACCCAGATCATCTAGTTCTAGATCATCTAGTCCTAAGTCATCTGCTCCAACCCTCCTGCAATGGGCTGGGAGATCATTGAGTCATAGACTGGTTTGAGTTGGAAGGACCTTAAAGGTCATCAGGTTCCAGCCCCCCACCATGGGCAGAGACACCTCCCACCAGACCAGGTTGCTCCAAGCCCTGATATGTCTAATCCCTGAAGGGATGGGATGAAAAAGATGGAGCCAGGATCTCCACAGTGGAGCCCAGGGACTGGACAAGAGGCCATGGCACAGACTGGGGCACGTGAAGTCCCATCAGAGCACAAGGAGGAGCTTTGTTGGCATTATGGTTGAGAGAGTAGGCTTATGATTGGTAAAGATGGGGTTATGGTTAGTAGAGTTGGGTTATGGTTGGTACAGTTGGGTTATGGTTGGCAGAGTTGGGTTAATGGTAGAGTTGGGTTAATGGTAGAGTTGGGTTAATGGTGGAGTTGGGTTATGGTTGGTAGAGTTGGGATGATGGTTGGACACGATGATCTCAAAGGTCTTCTCCAACCAGGAGGTTGCTGTGACTCTTTGCAGGGAAGCAGCTGGTTCACTACACAGCCCAGCCCCTCTTCCTGGTGGACTCAAGTGCCGTGGACATGGGGAGTGGAGACCTGCCCATATTCTTCGAGCTGGGGGAAGGGCCTTATTTCACGGACGGGGACGAGTACTCGGAAGATCCCACCATCTCCCTCTTGTCGGGGACTGAGCAGCCCAAACCCAAGGACCCCACCATCTCCTAGAGCCCCGGGGCTGGGTGGAAAGAGAGGAAGAAGAAAAAAGGGGCACTAAAGGGAAGTCCAACCATCAACCTCCTCGCTTTGCACAGACCTTCCAGAGCTCTCCACACCTCCTGCTCCGTGTCCTCTCCCACCCCCGGCGCTGCGAGGGTTCCATTTGTGTGTGATTGCTTCATGAGGTGTTTCCAAACCTGCTTCTAGATCCTCCGCTTTGGGTGGCCCCTGGGGACAGCTGGGGACAACGGAGCCGTGGCCACAACCCCTTCCTTGACCCCAGGGATGGGCACGGCCACCTCAGGAGACCCCTCTTGGCCACCGGGCGCTCCGGGACCTTCTCCCCTTGTCCGCGGCCCCGCGTGGGTGCCGGGAGGAGGGGGGGGGGGGGAGCTAAGGGGGTGGAATTTGGGGGAGGGGAACTGGGGGGATTTGGGGGTAGCTTTTCCAAGGAAGGGAGTTCCCCCCCCCCTGCGCTGCCCCCCCTGTCCCACCCCCCCAACCCCCCCCCCCAAGAGCTGGATCCGATGGTTTTTAAAAAGAGAAATAAATGTGGTTTTTTTTGCCGACCTGGCGCCGGTGGGAGGGGTCCTGGGGATCCTGGTGTCATCTCTGCCTCCTGCTGCCTCCTCCGGATCTCCTGGGATGCCCCCACCCCTCCCCAACCTCCCCCCCCCCCAGCCCCCCCTTTATTGACTTCGGTTCTTTGGGTTTCCCATCTTTTTATTTCTTTGCTTTCATTTTGTGGGGGTTGGTTTTGGTTTCCCCCCTTCTGCTGTAGCAGGAACAACACGTGTCCCTGTGTCCCCGTGTCCCCATGTCCCCATGTCCCCGTGACCCTGTTCCCATGTCCCTGTGTCCCCATGTCCCCCTGTCCCCGTGTCCCCATGTCTCTGTGTCCCCCTGTCCCCGTGTCCCCGTGGATCCCTGGGGCTGTTCCTGGGAATTCCTGGACTGGGGGGTTTTGTGGCGACGGGAGGATCGTGACACACAGACCTGGTGCTGCAGGGAGATGTGAACAGCCCCCGAGCCCTGCAGCTTCCTGGGGGACACGGGGGTGGCAGCTGCTTTTTGGGGAGCAGGTGGAAATTGTCCTCCCTGGCCTGGATTCCTTGGGCTGGGGCCTGATCCTGGGGCTGGGGCCTGATCCCAGTCGCCGTGTCCTGGTCCAAGATGTGGTTCCTCACACCTGGAGCTCCCCCCCTGCCCCCAGGGGACGGGCAGGCTGGAGTCCCACCCATGTCACACACAGACTGGAATGGAATGGGGCAGCTCTCCATGGCCAGCTCCATGTGGGACAACTCTACACAGAACAGCTACGTGGGACAACTCTACCTGGGACAACTCTACACAGGACAGCTACGTGGGACAACTCTACCTGGGACAACTGTACCTGGGACAACTCTACACAGGACAACTATGTGGGACAACTCTACCTGGGACAACTGTACCTGGGACAACTCTACTTGGGACAACTGTACCTGGGACAACTCTACACAGGACAACTATGTGGAACAACTCTACCTGGGACAACTCCCCACAGGACAGCTCCAGGTGGGGCAGCTCCATCATGGCTCTTCTGCAGTATCTGCCTTATCTCACCATTAACTTTGAACCTTCTCTCCAAGCATCTCTTGCCATCATTGGAATGTTTGTATTCCATGTTGGGTTCAGTTGCCTTTGTCCCATCGTTGCCTTTGTCTCCTTCTCAGCCTTCTCTCTTACCATTTCATCACTGTTCCTCGAGTCTTCCCCACGTTTGATGGCGTTGCCTTTATCTCCTGGTGGCCTTCATCAACATCCCAAGGGATGGCCACGAAATGCCAGGAGGGAAGATTACAAGGCATGACAAGATAAAGGCCACGACATCAAACAAGCTGAGGTGACTCACATCAGGTTGGCCATGGAGACTTGTCCCATGGTGAATTGTCCCATCTAGAGTTTGTCGTGTAGAATTGTCCCACATAGAGTTGTCCCAGGGAAAGTTGGTCCATGGAGAGCTGGCCATGGAGGGTTGGTTGTGTAGACTTGGCTGTGGAGAGTTGGCCATGGAGAGCTAGCCCATATAGAGGTGGTCATGGAGAGTTGGCCATGTAGAGTTGTCCCATGTAGAGTTGGCCATGGGGAGTTGGCCATGGAGAGCTGGCCCATGGAGAGCTGGCCATTGAGAGTTGGCCATGGAGAGTTGGCCATTGAGAGTTGGCTCATGGAGAGTTGGCCAGTGAGAGTTGGCTCATGGAGAGTTGGCCATGGAGAGTTGGCCATGAAGAGTTCCTCCATGTAGAGCTGGCCAGTGTAGAGTTGGCCCATGGAGAGTTGGCCATTGAGAGTTGGCCATGGAGAGTTGGACCATGGAGAGTTGGACCATGGGGAGTTGGCCATGGAGAGTTGGGCCATGGAGAGTTGGCCATGGAGAGTTCCTCCATGTAGAGCTGGCCAGTGTAGAGTTGGCCATGGAGAGTTGGCTCATGGAGAGTTGGCCATGGAGAGTTGGCCATTGAGAGTTGGCCATTGAGAGCTGGCCATGGAGAGTTGGCCCATGGAGAGTTGGCCATGGACAGTTGGACCATGGAGAGTTGGCCATTGAGAGTTGGCCATGGAGAGTTGGCCATGGAGAGTTGGCTCATGGAGAGTTGGCCATGGAGAATTCCTCCATGTAGAGCTGGCCAGTGTAGAGTTGGCTCACGGAGAGTTGGCCATGGAGAGTTGGCTCATGGAGAGTTGGCCATG